>NW_026989811.1:309885-619771 GCF_036321535.1 Camelus dromedarius | reverse complement strand
CCAACTCGGTTTTACAGTGAAAACTGCAGGAATTTCAAACCGGCACTAGGAAACAGACTGAGAAATCAGAGAAAAGTGTCTCCTGCAACCCGTTCCCTTGGTGCTAGATGAACGAAAGTCTCTCCACTTGCTCAGTTCCGAGAGATAAGTGTGTGTGAAAGCCGACCTTCACATAGCTTGTTGGGAACACAAAGTTTCTTTTCAGTTGCAAACTCCATTCCATACATATATATGGGGAGGTACTAGCTCCAACTCGGTTTCACAGTGAAAACTGCAGGAACTTCAAACCGGCACTAGGAAACAGACTGATAAAGCAGAGAAATATTGTCTCCTGCAACCCGTTCCCTTGGTGCTAGATGAACGAACGTCTCTCCACTTGCTCAGTTCTGAGAGATAAGTGTGTGTGAAAGCCGTCCTTCACCTAGCTTGTTGGGAAAACAAATTTTCTTTTCAGTTTCAAACTCCATTCCATACATATATATGGGGAGGTACCAGCTCCAACTCGGTTTTAAAGTGAAAACTGCAGGAACTTCAAACCGGCACTAGGAAATAGACTGAGAAAGCAGAGAAAAAGTGTCTCATGCAACCCGTTCCCTTGGTGCAAGATGAAAGAACGTCTCTCCACTTGCTCAGTTCTGAGAGTTAATTGTGTGTGAAAGCCGTCCTTCACCTAGCTTGTTGGGAACACAAAGTTTCTTTTCAGTTTCAAACTCCATTCCATACATATATATGGGGAGGTACTAGCTCCAACTCGGGTTTACAGTGAAAACTGCAGGAACTTCAAACCGGCACTAGGAAACAGACTGAGAAAGCAGAGAAAAAGTGTCTCCTGCAACACGTTCCCTTGGTGCTAGATGAACGAACGTCTCTCCACTTGCTCAGTTCCGAGAGATAAGTGTGTGTGAAAGCCATCCTTCACCTAGCTTGTTGGGAACACAAAGTTTCTTTTCAGTTGCAAACAACATTCCATACATATATATGGGGAGGAACTAGCTCCAACTCGGTTTTACAGTCAAAACTGCAGGAACTTCAAACTGGCACTAGGAATCAGAGTGAGAAAGCAGAGAAAAAGTGTCCCAGCAACCCGTTCCCTTGGTGCTAAATGAACGAACGTCTCTCCACTTGCTCAGTTCTGAGAGATAAGTGTGTGTGAAAGACTTCCTTCACCTATCTTATTGGGAACACAAAGTTTCTTTTCAGTTGCTAACTCCACTCCATACATATAAATGGGGAGGTACAAGCTTCAACTCAGGTTTACAGTGAAAACTGCAGGATCTTCAAACCGGCACTAGGAAACAGACTGAGAAAGCAGAAAAAAAGTGTCTCCTGCAACCCGTTCCCTTGGTGCTAGATGAACGAACGTCTCTCCACTTGCTCAGTTCTGAGAGATAAGTGTGTGTGAAAGCCGTCCTTCACCTAGCTTGTTGGGAACACAAAGTTTCTTTTCAGTTGCAAACACCATTCCATACATATATATGGGGAGTTACTAGCTCCTACTCGGTTTGACAGTGAAAACTGCAGGAACTTCAAACCGGCACTAGGAAACAGAATGAGAAAGCAGAGAAAAAGTGTTTCCTGAAACCCGTTCCCTTGGTGATAGATGAACGAACGTCCACCACTTGCTAAGTTCTGAGAGATACGTGTGTGTGAAAGCCGTCCTTCACCTTGCTTTTTGGGAACACAATGTTTCTTTTCAGTTGCAAACTCCATTCCATATATATATATGGGAAGGTACTAGCTCCAACTCGGTTTTACAGTGAAATCTGCAGGAACTTCAAACCGGCACTAGGAAACAGACTGAGAAAGCAGAGAAATAGTGTCTCCTGCAACCTGTTCCCTTGGTGCTAGATGAACGAATGTCTCTCCACTCTCTCAGTTCTGAGAGATAACTGTGTGTGAAAGCCGTCCTTCACCTAGCTTGTTGGGAACACAAAGTTTCTTTTCAGTTGCAAACTCCATTCCATACATATATATGGGGAGGTACTAGCTCCAACTCGGTTTTACAGTGAAAACTGCAGGAACTTCAAACCGGCACTAGGAAACAGACTGAGAAAGCAGAGAAAAGTGTCTCCTGCAACCCGTTCCCTTGGTGCTAGATGAACGAACGTGTCTCCACTTGCTAAGTTCTGAGAGTTATGTGTGTGTGAAAGCCGACCTTCACCTAGCTTGTTGGGAACACAAAGTTTCTTTGCAGTTGCAAACTCCATTCCATACATATATATGGGGAAGTAGTAGCTCCAAAACTTTTTTACGGTGAAAACTGCAGGAACTTCAAACCGGCACTAGGAAACAGACTGAGAAAGCAGAGAAAAAGTTTCTCCTTCAACCAGTTCCATTGGTGCTAGTTGAACGTACGTCTCTCCACTTGCTCAGTTCCGAGAGATAATTGTGTGTGAAAGCCGCCTTCACATAGCTTGTTGGGAACACAAAGATTCTTTTCAGTTGCAAACACCATTCCATACATATATATGGGGAGGTACATGCTCCAACACGGTTTTACAGTGAAAACTGCAGGAACTTCAAACCGGCACTAGGAAAAAGAGTGAGAATGCAGAGAAAAATTTTCTCCTTCAACCCGTTCCCTTGGTGCTAGATGAACGAACGTCTCTCGACTTGCTCAGTTCTGAGAGTTAAGTGTGTGTGAAAGCCGTACTTCACCTAGCTTGTTGGGAACACAAAGTTTCTTTTCAGTTGCAATCTCCATTCCATACATATATATGGGGAGGTACTAGCTCCAACTCGATTTTACAGTGAAAACTGCAGGAACTTCAAACCGGCACTAGGAAACAGACTGAGAAAGCAGAGAAAAATTGTCTCCTGCAACCCGTTCCCTTGGTGCTAGATGAACGAACGTCTCTCCACTTGCTCAGTTCTGAGAGATAAGTGTGTGTGAAAGCCGTCCTCCACCAAGCTTCTGGGGAACACAAAGTTTCTTTTCAGTTGCAAACTCCATTCCATACATATATATGGGGAGGTACTAGCTCCAACTCGGTTTTACAGTGAAAACTGCAGGAACTTCAAACCGGCACTAGGAAACAGACTGAGAAAGCAGAGAAAAATTGTCCCCTGCAACCCGTTCCCTTGGTGCTAGATGAACGAACGTCTCTCCACTTGCTCAGTTCTGAGAGATAAGTGTGTGTGAAAGCCGTCCTTCACCTAGCTTGTTGGGAACACAAAGTTTCTTTTCAGTTGCAAACTCCAATACATACATATATATGGGGTGGTACTAGCTACAACTCTGTTTGACAGTGAAAACTGCAGGAACTTCAAACAGGCACTAGGAAACAGACTGGGAAAGCAGAGAAATGGTTTCTCCTGCAACACGTTCCCTTGGTGCTAGATGAAAGAACGTCTCTCCACTTGCTCAGTTCTGAGAGATAAGTGTGTGTGAAAGCCGTCCTTCAAATAGCTTGTTGTGAACACAAAGTTTCTTTTAGGTTGCAAACTCCATTCCATACATATATATGGGGAGGTACTAGCTCCAACTCGGTTTGACAGTGAAAACTGCAGGAACTTCAAACCGGCACTGGGAAACAGACTGAGAAAGCAGAGAAAAAGTGTCTCCTGCAAACCGTTCCATTGATGCTAGATGAATGAACGTCTCTCCACTTGCTCAGTTCTGAGAGATAAGTGTGTGTGAAAGCCGTCCTTCACCTAGCTTGTTGGGAACACAAAGTTTCTTTTCAGTTGCAAACTCCAATACATACATATATATGGGAAGGTACTAGCTCCAACTATGTTTTACAGTGAAAACTGCAGGAACTTCAAACCGGCACTAGGAAACAGACTGAGAAAGCAGAGAAAAATTGTCTCCTGCAACCCGTTCCCTTGGTGGTAGATGAACGAACGTCTCTCCACTTGCTCAGTTCGGAGAGATAAGTGTGTGTGAAAGCCGTCCTTCATCTAGTTTGTTGGGAACAGAAAGTTTCTTTTCAGTTTCAAACTCCATTCCATACATATATATGGGGAGGTAGTAGCTCCAACTCGGTTTTACAGTGAAAACTGCTGGAACTTCAAACCGGCACTAGGAAACAGAGTGAGAAAGCAGAGAAAAAGTGTCTCCTGCAACACGTTCCCATGGTGCTAAATGAACGAACGTCTATCCACTTGCTCAGTTCCGAGAGTTAAGTGTGTGTGAAAGCCGAACTTCACCTAGCTTGTTGGGAACACAAAGTTTCTTTTCAGTTGCAAACACCATTCCATACATTTATATGGGGAGGTTCTATCTCCAACTCGGTTTTACAGTGAAAACTGCAGGAACTTCAAACCGGCACTAGGAAACAGACTGAGAAAGCAGAGAAAAAGTGTCTCCTGCAACCCGTTCCCTTGGTGCTAGATGAACGAACGTCTCTCCACTTGCTCAGTTCCGAGAGATCAGTGTGTGTGAAAGCCGTCCTTCACCTAGCTTGTTGAGAACACAAAGTTTCTTTTCAGTTGCAAACTCCATTCCATACATATATATGGGGAGGTACTAGCTTCAACTCGGTTTGACAGTGAAAACTGCAGGAACTTCAAACCGGCACTAGGAAACAGACTGAGAAAGCAGAGAAATATTGTCTCCTTCAACCCGTTCCCTTGGTGCTAGATGAACGAACGTCTCTCCACTTGCTCAGTTCTGAGAGGTAAGTGTGTGTGAAAGCCTTCCTTCACCTAGCTTGTTGGGAACACAACGATTCTTTTCAGTTTCAAACTCCATTCCATACATATATATGGGGAGGTACTAGCTCCAACTCGGTTTTACAGTGAAAACTGCAGGAACTTCAAACCGGCACTAGGAAACAGAGTGAGAAAGCAGAGAAAAAGTGTCTCATGAAACCCGTTCCCTTGGTGCAAGATGAACGAACGTCTCTCCACTTGCTCAGTTCTGAGAGTTAATTGTGTGTGAAAACCGTCCTTCAAAATGCTTGTTGGGAACAAAAAGGTTTTTTTCAGTTGCAAACTCCATTCCATACATATATATGGGGAGGTACTAGCTCCAACTCGGTTTTACAGTGAAAACTGCAGGAACTTCAAACCGGCACTTGGAAACAGACTGAGAAAGCAGAGAAAAAGTTTCTCCTGCAACACGTTCCCTTGGTGCTAGATGAACGAACGTCTCTCCACTTGCTCAGTTCCGAGATATAAGTGTGTGTGAAAGCCGTCCTTCACCTAGCTTGTTGGGAACACAAAGTTTCTTTTCAGTTGCAAACTCCATTCCATACATATATATGGGGAGGATCTAGCTCCAACTCGGTTTTACAGTGAACACTGCAGGAACTTCAAACCGGAACTAGGAATCAGAGTGAGAAAGCAGAGAAAAAGTTTCTCTTGCAACCCGTTCCCTTGTGGTAGATGAACGAACGTCTCTCCACTTGCTCAGTTCGGAGAGATAAGTGTGTGTGAAAGCCGTCCTTCACCTAGCTTGTTGGGAACACAAAGTTTCTTTTCAGTTTCAAACTCCATTCCATACATATATATGGGGAGGTACTAGCTCCAACTCGGTTTTACAGTGAAAACTGCAGGAACTTCAAACCGGCACTAGGAAACAGAGTGAGAAAGCAGAGAAAAAGTGTCTCCTGCAACACGTTCCCATGGTGCTAAATGAACGAACGTCTCTCCTCTTGATCAGTTCCGAGAGATAAGTGTGTGTGAAAGCCGACCTTCACCTAGCTTGTTGGGAACACAAAGTTTCTTTTCACTTGAAAACACCATTCCATACATATATATGGGGAGGTTCTAGCTCCAACTCGGTTTTACAGTGAAAACTGCAGGAATTTTAAACCGGCACTAGGAAACAGTCTGAGAAAGCAGAGAAAAGTGTCTCCTGCAACCCGTTCCCTTGGTGCTAGATGAACGAAAGTCTCTCCACTTGCTCAGTTCCGAGAGATAAGTGTGTGTGAAAGCCGTCCTTCACCTAGCTTGTTGGGAACACAAAGTTTCTTTTCAGTTGCAAACTCCAATCCATACATATATATGGGGAGGTACTAGCTCCAACTCGGTTTTAAAGTGAAAACTGCAGGAACTTCAAACCGGCACTATGAAACAGACTGAGAAAGCAGAGAAAAAGTGTCTCATGCAACCCGTTCCCTTGGTGCAAGATGAACGAACGTCTCTCCACTTGCTCAGTTCTGAGAGTTAATTGTGTGTGAAAGCCGTCCTTCACCTAGCTTGTTGGGAACACAAAGTTTCTTTTCAGTTTCACACTCCATTCCATACATATATATGGGGAGGTACTATCTCCAACTCGGCTTTACAGTGAAAACTGCAGGAACTTCAAACCGGCACTAGGAAACAGACTGAGAAAGCAGAGAAAAAGTGTCTCCTGCAACACGTTCCCTTGGTGCTAGATGAACGAACGTCTCTCCACTTGCTCAGTTCCGAGAGATAAGTGTGTGTGAAAGAAATCCTTCACCTAGCTTGTTGGGAACACAAAGTTTCTTTTCAGTTGCAAACTCCAGTCCATACGTATATATGGGGAGGAACTAGCTCCAACTCGGTTTTACAGTCAAAACTGCAGGAACTTCAAACCGGCACTAGGAATCAGAGTGAGAAAGCAGAGAAAAAGTGTCCCAGCAACCCGTTCCCTTGGTGCTAAATGAACGAATGTCTCTCCACTTGCTCAGTTCCGAGAGATAATTGTGTGTGAAAGACTTCCTTCACCTATCTTATTGGGAACACAAAGTTTCTTTTCAGTTGCTAACTCCACTCCATACATATAAATGGGGAGGTACTAGCTCCAACTCGGGTTTACAGTGAAAACTGCAGGATCTTCAAACCGGCACTAGGAAACAGACTGAGAAAGCAGAAAAATAGTGTCTCCTGCAACCCGTTCCCTTGGTGCTAGATGAACGAACGTCTCTCCACTTGCTCAGTTCTGAGAGATATGTGTGTGTGAAAGCCGTCCTTCACCTAGCTTGTTGGGAACACAAAGTTTCTTTTCAGTTGCAAACACCATTCCATACATATATATGGGGAGGTACTAGCTCCTACTCGGTTTGACAGTGAAAACTGCAGGAACTTCAAACCGGCACTAGGAAACAGAATGAGAAAGCAGAGAAAAAGTGTTTCCTGCAACCCGTTCCCTTGGTGCTAGATGAACGAACGTCTCTCCACTTGCTAAGTTCTGAGAGATACGTGTGTGTGAAAACCGTCCTCACCTTTCTTTTTGGGAACACAAAGTTTCTTTTCATTTGCAAACTCCATTCCATATATATATATGGGAAGGTACTAGCTCCAACTCGTTTTTACAGTGAAATCTGCAGGAACTTCAAACCGGCACTAGGAAACAGACTGAGAAAGCAGAGAAAAAGTGTCTCCTGCAACCCGTTCCCTTGGTGCTAGATGAACGAATGTCTCTCCACTTGCTCAGTTCTGAGAGATAATTGTGTGTGAAAGCTGTCCTTCAACTAGCTTGTTGGGAACACAAAGATTCTTTTCAGTTGCAAACTCCATTCCATACATATATATGGGGAGGTACTAGCTCCAACTCGGTTTTACAGTGAAAACTGCAGGAACTTCAAACTGGCACTAGGAAACAGACTGAGAAAGCAGAGAAAAGTGTCTCCTGCAACCCGTTCCCTTGGTGCTAGATGAACGAACGTCTCTCCACTTGCTAAGTTCTGAGAGTTTTGTGTGTGTGAAAGCCGACCTTCACCTAGCTTGTTGGGAACACAAAGTTTCTTTGCAGTTGCAAACTCCATTCCATACATATATATGGGGAGGTACTAGCTCCAACTCGGTTTTACAGTGAAAACTGCAGGAACTTCAAACCGGCACTAGGAAACAGACTGAGAAAGCAGAGAAAATGTGTCTCCAGCAACCCGTTCCCTTGGTGCTAG
The DNA here is from genome assembly GCF_036321535.1 of Camelus dromedarius. Classification (NCBI taxonomy): domain Eukaryota; kingdom Metazoa; phylum Chordata; class Mammalia; order Artiodactyla; family Camelidae; genus Camelus; species Camelus dromedarius. The sequence goes on along the minus strand of NW_026989811.1, from coordinate 611,954 downwards.
ATGAACGAACGTCTCTCCACTTGCTCAGTTCCGAGAGATAAGTGTGTGTGAAAGCCGTCCTTCACCTAGCTTGTTGGGAACACAAAGTTTCTTTTCAGTTGCAAACACCATTCCATACATATATATGGGGAGGTACTAACTCCTACTCGGTTTGACAGTGAAAACTGCAGGAACTTCAAACCGGCAATAGGAAACAGAATGAGAAAGCAGAGAAAAAGTGTTTCCTGCAACCCGTTCCCTTGGTGCTAGATGAAAGAACGTCTCTCCACTTGCTCAGTTCTGAGAGTTAATTGTGTGTGAAAGCCGTCCTTCACCTAGCTTGTAGGGAACACAAAGTTTCTTTTCAGTTTCAAACTCCATTCCATACATATACATGGGGAGGTACTAGCTCCAACCCGGTTTTACAGTGAAAACTGCAGGAACTTCAAACCGGCACTAGGAAACAGACTGAGAAAGCAGAGAAAAAGTGTCTCCTGCATCACGTTCCCTTTGTGCTAGATGAACGAACGTCTCTCCACTTGCTCAGTTCCGAGAGATAAGTGTGTGTGAAAGCCGTCCTTCACCTATCTTGTTGGGAACACAAAGTTTCTTTTCAGTTGTAAACTCCATTCCATACATATATATGGGGAGGAACTAGCTGCAACTCGGTTTTACAGTGAAAACTGCAGGAACTTCAAACCGGCACTACTAATCAGAGTGAGAAAGCATAGAAATAGTTTCTCTTGCAACCCGTTCCCTTGGTGGTAGATGAACGAACGTCTCTCCACTTGCTCAGTTCGGAGAGATAAGTGTGTGTGAAAGCCGTCCTTCAACTAGCTTGTTGGGAACACAAAGTTTCTTTTCAGTTTCAAACTCCATTCCATACATATATATGGGGAGGTACTAGCTCCAACTCCGTTTTACAGTGAAAACTGCAGGAACTTCAAACCGGCACTAGGAAACAGAGTGAGAAAGCAGAGAAAAATTGTCTCCTGCAACACGTTCCCATGGTGCTAAATGAACGAACGTCTCTCCACTTGATCAGTTCCGAGAGATAAGTGTGTATGAAAGCCGACCTTCACCTAGCTTTTTGGGAACACAAAGTTTCTTTTCACTTGCAAACACCATTCCATACGTATATATGGGGAGGTTCTAGCTCCAACTCGGTTTTACAGTGAAAACTGCAGGAATTTCAAAACGGCACTAGGAAACAGACTGAGAAAGCAGAGAAAAGTGTCTCCTGCAACCCGTTCCCTTGGTGCTAGATGAACGAAAGTCTCTCCACTTGCTCAGTTCCGAGAGATAAGTGTGTGTGAAAGCCGTCCTTCACCTAGCTTGTTGGGAACACAAAGTTTCTTTTCAGTTGCAAACTCCATTCCATACATATATATGGGGAGGTACTAGCTCCAACTCGGTTTTACAGTGAAAACTGCAGGAACTTCAAACCGGCACTAGGAATAGACTGAGAAAGCAGAGAAAAAGTGTCTCATGCAACCCGTTCACTTGGTGCAAGATGAACGAACGTCTCTCCACTTGCTCAGTTCTGAGAGTTAATTGTGTGTGAAAGCCGTCCTTCACCTAGCTTTTTGGGAACACAAAGTTTCTTTTCAGTTTCAAACTCCATTCCATACATATATATGGGGAGGTACTAGCTCCAACTCGGTTTTACAGTGAAAACTGCAGGAACTTCAAACCGGCACTAGGAAACAGACTGAGAAAGCAGAGAAAAAGTGTCTCCTGCAACACGTTCCCTTGGTGCTAGATGAACGAACGTCTCTCCACTTGCTCAGTTCCGAGAGATAAGTGTGTGTGAAAGCCGTCCTTCACCTAGCTTGTTGGGAACACAAAGTTTCTTTTCAGTTGCAAACTCCATTCCATACATATATATGGGGAGGTACTAGCTCCAACTCGATTTTACAGTGAAAACTGCAGGAACTTCAAACCGGCACTAGGAAACAGACTGAGAAAGCAGAGAAAAAGTGTCTCCTGCAACCCGTTCCATTGGTGCTAGATGAACGAACGTCTCTCCACTTGCTCAGTTCTGAGAGATACGTGTGTGTGAAAGCCGTTCTTCACCTAGCTTGTTGGGAACACAAAGTTTCTTTTCAGTTGCAAACTCTATTCCATACATATATATGGGGAGGAACTAGCTCCAACTCGGTTTTACAGTGAAAACTGCAGGAACTTCAAACCGGCACTAGGAAAAAGACTGAGAAAGCAGAGAAATAGTGTCTCCTGCAACCCATTCCCTTGGTGCTAGATGAACGAACGTCTCTCCACTTGCTCAGTTCCGAGAGATAAGTGTGTGTGAAAGCCGTCCTTCACATAGCTTGTTGGGAACACAAAGTTTCTTTTCAGTTGCAAACTCCATTCCATACATATATATGGGTAGGTACTAGCTCCAACTCGGTTTTACAGTGAAAGCTGCAGGAACTTCAAACCGGCACTAGGAAACAGAGTGAGAAAGCAGAGAAAAAGTGTCTCCTGCAACCTGTTCCCTTGGTGCTAGATGAACGAACGTCTATCCACTTGCTCAGTTCTGAGAGATAAGTGAGTGTTAAAGCCGTACTTCACATTGCTTGTTGGGAACACAAAGTTTCTTTTCAGTTGCAATCTCCATTCCATACATATATATGGGGAGGTACTAGCTCCAACTCGGTTTTACAGTGAAAACTGCAGGAACTTCAAACCGGCACTAGGAAACAGACTGAGAAAGCAGAGAAAATGTGTCTCCAGCAACCCGTTCCCTTGGTGCTAGATGAACGAACGTCTCTCCACTTGCTCAGTTCTGAGAGATAAGTGTGTGTGAAAGCCGTCCTTCACCTAGCTTGTTGGGAACACAAAGTTTCTTTTCAGTTGCAAACACCATTCCACACATATATATGGGGAGGTACTAACTCCTACTCGGTTTGACAGTGAAAACTGCAGGAACTTCAAACCGGCAATAGGAAACAGAATGAGAAAGCAGAGAAAAAGTGTTTCCTGCAACCCGTTCCCTTGGTGCTAGATGAAAGAACGTCTCTCCACTTGCTCAGTTCTGAGAGTTAATTGTGTGTGAAAGCCGTCCTTCACCTAGCTTGTAGGGAACACAAAGTTTCTTTTCAGTTTCAAACTCCATTCCATACATATACATGGGGAGGTACTAGCTCCAACCCGGTTTTACAGTGAAAACTGCAGGAACTTCAAACCGGCACTAGGAAACAGACTGAGAAAGCAGAGAAAAAGTGTCTCCTGCATCACGTTCCCTTGGTGCTAGATGAACGAACGTCTCTCCACTTGCTCAGTTCCGAGAGATAAGTGTGTGTGAAAGCCGTCCTTCACCTATCTTGTTGGGAACACAAAGTTTCTTTTCAGTTGTAAACTCCATTCCATACATATATATGGGGAGGAACTAGCTGCAACTCGGTTTTACAGTGAAAACTGCAGGAACTTCAAACCGGCACTACTAATCAGAGTGAGAAAGCATAGAAATAGTTTCTCTTGCAACCCGTTCCCTTGGTGGTAGATGAACGAACGTCTCTCCACTTGCTCAGTTCGGAGAGATAAGTGTGTGTGAAAGCCGTCCTTCAACTAGCTTGTTGGGAACACAAAGTTTCTTTTCAGTTTCAAACTCCATTCCATACATATATATGGGGAGGTACTAGCTCCAACTCCGTTTTACAGTGAAAACTGCAGGAACTTCAAACCGGCACTAGGAAACAGAGTGAGAAAGCAGAGAAAAATTGTCTCCTGCAACACGTTCCCATGGTGCTAAATGAACGAACGTCTCTCCACTTGATCAGTTCCGAGAGATAAGTGTGTATGAAAGCCGACCTTCACCTAGCTTTTTGGGAACACAAAGTTTCTTTTCACTTGCAAACACCATTCCATACGTATATATGGGGAGGTTCTAGCTCCAACTCGGTTTTACAGTGAAAACTGCAGGAATTTCAAACCGGCACTAGGAAACAGACTGAGAAAGCAGAGAAAAGTGTCTCCTGCAACCCGTTCCCTTGGTGCTAGATGAACGAAAGTCTCTCCACTTGCTCAGTTCCGAGAGATAAGTGTGTGTGAAAGCCGTCCTTCACCTAGCTTGTTGGGAACACAAAGTTTCTTTTCAGTTGCAAACTCCATTCCATACATATATATGGGGAGGTACTAGCTCCAACTCGGTTTTACAGTGAAAACTGCAGGAACTTCAAACCGGCACTAGGAAACAGACTGAGAAAGCAGAGAAATATTGTCTCCTGCAACCCGTTCCCTTGGTGCTAGATGAACGAACGTCTCTCCACTTGCTCAGTTCTGAGAGATAAGTGTGTGTGAAAGCCGTCCTTCACCTAGCTTGTTGGGAAAACAAATTTTCTTTTCAGTTTCAAACTCCATTCCATACATATATATGGGGAGGTACCATCTCCAACTCGGTTTTAAAGTGAAAACTGCAGGAACTTCAAACCGGCACTAGGAATAGACTGAGAAAGCAGAGAAAAAGTGTCACATGCAACCCGTTCACTTGGTGCAAGATGAACGAACGTCTCTCCACTTGCTCAGTTCTGAGAGTTAATTGTGTGTGAAAGCCGTCCTTCACCTAGCTTTTTGGGAACACAAAGTTTCTTTTCAGTTTCAAACTCCATTCCATACATATATATGGGGAGGTACTAGCTCCAACTCGGTTTTACAGTGAAAACTGCAGGAACTTCAAACCGGCACTAGGAAACAGACTGAGAAAGCAGAGAAAAAGTGTCTCCTGCAACACGTTCCCTTGGTGCTAGATGAACGAACGTCTCTCCACTTGCTCAGTTCCGAGAGATAAGTGTGTGTGAAAGCCGTCCTTCACCTAGCTTGTTGGGAACACAAAGTTTCTTTTCAGTTGCAAACTCCATTCCATACATATATATGGGGAGGAACTAGCTCCAACTCGGGTTTACAGTGAAAACTGCAGGATCTTCAAACCGGCACTAGGAAACAGACTGAGAAATCAGAAAAAAAGTGTCTCCTGCAACCCGTTCCCTTGGTGCTAGATGAACGAACGTCTCTCCACTTGCTCAGTTCTGAGAGATAAGTGTGTGTGAAAGCCGTCCTTCACCTAGCTTGTTGGGAACACAAAGTTTCTTTTCAGTTGCAAACACCATTCCATACATATATATGGGGAGTTACTAGCTCCTACTCGGTTTGACAGTGAAAACTGCAGGAACTTCAAACCGGCACTAGGAAACAGAATGAGAAAGCAGAGAAAAAGTGTTTCCTGCAACCCGTTCCCTTGGTGCTAGATAAACGAACGTCTCTCCACTTGCTAAGTTCTGAGAGATACGTGTGTGTGAAAGCCGTTCTTCACCTTGCTTTTTGGGAACACAATGTTTCTTTTCAGTTGCAAACTCCATTCCATATATATATATGGGAAGGTACTAGCTCCAACTCGGTTTTACAGTGAAATCTGCAGGAACTTCAAACCGGCACTAGGAAACAGACTGAGAAAGCAGAGAAAAAGTGTCTCCTGCAACCCGTTCCCTTGGTGCTAGATGAACGAATGTCTCTCCACTTGCTCAGTTCTGAGAGATAAGTGTGTGTGAAAGCCGTCCTTCACCTAGCTTGTTGGGAACACAAAGTTTCTTTTCAGTTGCAAACTCCATTCCATACATATATATGGGGAGGTACTAGCTCCAACTCGGTTTTACATTGAAAACTGCAGGAACTTCAAACCGGCACTAGGAAACAGACTGAGAAAGCAGAGAAAAGTGTCTTCTGCAACCCGTTCCCTTGGTGCTAGATGAACGAACGTGTCTCCACTTGCTAAGTTCTGAGAGTTATGTGTGTGTGAAAGCCGACCTTCACCTAGCTTGTTGGGAACACAAAGTTTCTTTGCAGTAGCAAACTACATTCCATACATATATATGGGGAAGTAGTAGCTCCAAACCTTTTTTACGGTGAAAACTGCAGGAACTTCAACCGGCACTAGGAAACAGACTGAGAAAGCAGAGAAAAAGTTTCTCCTTCAACCAATTCCATTGGTGCTAGTTGAACGTACGTCTCTCCACTTGCTCAGTTCCGAGAGATAATTGTGTGTGAAAGCCGTCCTTCACATAGCTTGTTGGGAACACAAAGATTCTTTTCAGTTGCAAACACCATTCCATACATATATATGGGGAGGTACATTCTCCAACTCGGTTTTACAGTGAAAACTGCAGGAACTTCAAACCGGCACTAGGAAAAAGGGTGAGAATGCAGAGAAAAATTTTCTCCTTCAACCCGTTCCCTTGGTGCTAGAAGAACGAACGTCTCTCGACTTGCTCAGTTCTGAGAGTTAAGTGTGTGTGAAAGCCGTACTTCACCTAGCTTGTTGGGAACACAAAGTTTCTTTTCAGTTGCAAACTCCATTCCATACATATATATGGGGAGGTACTAGCTCCAACTCGGTTTTACAGTGAAAACTGCAGGAACTTCAAACCGGCACTAGGAAACAGACTGAGAAAGCAGAGAAAAATTGTCTCCTGCAACCCGTTCCCTTGGTGCTAGATGAACGAACGTCTCTCCACTTGCTCAGTTCTGAGAGATAAGTGTGTGTGAAAGCCGTCCTCCACCTAGCTTCTTGGGAACACAAAGTTTCTTTTCAGTTGCAAACTCCATTCCATACATATATATGGGGAGGTACTAGCTCCAAATCGGTTTTACAGTGAAAACTGCAGGAACTTCAAACCGGCACTAGGAAACAGACTGAGACAGCAGAGAAAAAGTGTCTCCTGCAACACGTTCCCTTGGTGCTAGATGAACGAACGTCTCTCCACTTGCTCAGTTCTGAGAGATAAGTGTGTGTGAAAGCCGTCCTCCAACTAGCTTGTTGGGAACACAAAGTTTCTTTTCAGTTGCAAACACCATTCCATACATATATATGGGGTGGTACTAGCTATAACTCTGTTTGACAGTGAAAACTGCAGGAACTTCAAACCGGCACTAGGAAACAGACTGGGAAAGCAGAGAAATGGTGTCTCCTGCAACACGTTCCCTTGGTGCTAGATGAACGAACGTCTCTCCACTTGCTCAGTTCTGAGAGATAAGTGTGTGTGAAAGCCGTCCTTCAAATAGCTTGTTGTGAACACAAAGTTTCTTTTAGGTTGCAAACTCCATTCCATACATATATATGGGGAGGTACTAGCTCCAACTCGGTTTGACAGTGAAAACTGCAGGAACTTCAAACCGGCACTAGGAAACAGACTGAGAAAGCAGAGAAAAAGTGTCTCCTGCAAACCGTTCCATTGATGCTAAATGAATGAACGTCTCTCCACTTGCTCAGTTCTGAGAGATAAGTGTGTGTGAAAGCCGTCCTTCACCTAGCTTGTTGGGAACACAAAGTTTCTTTTCAGTTGCAAACTCCAATACATACATATATATGGGAAGGTACTAGCTCCAACTATGTTTTACAGTGAAAACTGCAGGAATTTCAAACCGGCACTAGGAAACAGACTGAGAAAGCATAGAAAAATTGTCTCCTGCAACCCGTTCCCTTGGTGGTTGATGAACGAACGTCTCTCCACTTGCTCAGTTCGGAGAGATAAGTGTGTGTGAAAGCCGTCCTTCATCTAGTTTGTTGGGAACAGAAAGTTTCTTTTCAGTTTCAAACTCCATTCCATACATATATATGGGGAGGTAGTAGCTCCAACTCGGTTTTACAGTGAAAACTGCTGGAACTTCAAACCGGCACTAGGAAACAGAGTGAGAAAGCAGAGAAAAAGTGTCTCCTGCAACACGTTCCCATGGTGCTAAATGAACGAACGTCTATCCACTTGCTCAGTTCCGAGAGTTAAGTGTGTGTGAAAGCCGAACTTCACCTAGCTTGTTGGGAACACAAAGTTTCTTTTCAGTTGCAAACACCATTCCATACATGTATATGGGGAGGTTCTAACTCCAACTCGGTTTTACAGTGAAAACTGCAGGAACTTCAAACCGGCACTAGGAAACAGACTGAGAAAGCAGAGAAAAAGTGTCTCCTGCAACCCGTTCCCTTGGTGCTAGATGAACGAACGTCTCTCCACTTGCTCAGTTCCGAGAGATCAGTGTGTGTGAAAGCCGTCCTTCACCTAGCTTGTTGGGAACACAAAGTTTCTTTTCAGTTGCAAACTCCATTCCATACATATATATGGGGAGGTACTAGCTTCAACTCGGTTTGACAGTGAAAACTGCAGGAACTTCAAACCGGCACTAGGAAACAGAGTGAGAAAGCAGAGAAAAAGTGTCTCATGAAACCCGTTCCCTTGGTGCAAGATGAACGAACGTCTCTCCACTTGCTCAGTTCTGAGAGTTAATTGTGTGTGAAAACCGTCCTTCAAAATGCTTGTTGGGAACAAAAAGGTTTTTTTCAATTGCAAACTCCATTCCATACATATATATGGGGAGGTACTAGCTCCAACTCGGTTTTACAGTGAAAACTGCAGGAACTTCAAACCGGCACTTGGAAACAGACTGAGAAAGCAGAGAAAAAGTGTCTCCTGCAACACGTTCCCTTGGTGCTAGATGAACGAACGTCTCTCCACTTGCTCAGTTCCGAGATATAAGTGTGTGTGAAAGCCGTCCTTCACCTAGCTTGTTGGGAACACAAAGTTTCTTTGCAGTTGCAAACTCCATTCCATATATATATATGGGAAGGTACTAGCTCTAACTCGGTTTTACAGTGAAATCTGCAGGAACTTCAAACCGGCACTAGGAAACAGACTGAGAAAGCAGAGAAAAAGTGTCTCATGCAACCCGTTCCCTTGGTGCAAGATGAACGAACGTCCCTCCACTTGCTCAGTTCTGAGAGTTAATTGTGTGTGAAAGCCGTCCTTCACCTAGCTTGTTGGGAACACAAAGTTTCTTTTCAGTTTCACACTCCATTCCATACATATATATGGGGAGGTACTAGCTCCAACTCGGTTTTACAGTGAAAACTGCAGGAACTTCAAACCGGCACTAGGAAACAGACTGAGAAAGCAGAGAAAAAGTGTCTCCTGCAACACGTTCCCTTGGTGCTAGATGAACGAACGTCTCTCCACTTGCTAAGTTCTGAGAGTTTTGTGTGTGTGAAAGCCGACCTTCACCTAGCTTGTTGGGAACACAAAGTTTCTTTTCAGTTGCAAACTCCATTCCATATATATATATGGGAAGGTACTAGCTCCAACTCGGTTTTACAGTGAAATCTGCAGGAACTTCAAACCGGCACTAGGAAACAGACTGAGAAAGCAGAGAAAAAGTGTCTCATGCAACCCGTTCCCTTGGTGCAAGATGAACGAACGTCCCTCCACTTGCTCAGTTCTGAGAGTTAATTGTGTGTGAAAGCCGTCCTTCACCTAGCTTGTTGGGAACACAAAGTTTCTTTTCAGTTTCACACTCCATTCCATACATATATATGGGGAGGTACTAGCTCCAACTCGGTTTTACAGTGAAAACTGCAGGAACTTCAAACCGGCACTAGGAAACAGACTGAGAAAGCAGAGAAAAAGTGTCTCCTGCAACACGTTCCCTTGGTGCTAGATGAACGAACGTCTCTCCACTTGCTCAGTTCCGAGAGATAAGTGTGTGTGAAAGCCATCCTTCACCTAGCTTGTTGGGAACACAAAGTTTCTTTTCAGTTGCAAACTCCATTCCATACGTATATATGGGGAGGAACTAGCTCCAAATCGGTTTTACAGTCAAAACTGCAGGAACTTCAAACCGGCACTAGGAATCAGAGTGAGAAAGCAGAGAAAAAGTGTCCCAGCAACCCGTTCCCTTGGTGCTAAATGAACGAATGTCTCTCCACTTGCTCAGTTCCGAGAGATATTTGTGTGTGAAAGACTTCCTTCACCCATCTTATTGGGAACACAAAGTTTCTTTTCAGTTGCTAACTCCACTCCATACATATAAATGGGGAGGTACTAGCTCCAACTCGGGTTTACAGTGAAAACTGCAGGATCTTCAAACCGGCACTAGGAAACAGACTGAGAAAGCAGAAAAAAAGTGTCTCCTGCAACCCGTTCCCTTGGTGCTAGATGAACGAACGTCTCTCCACTTGCTCAGTTCTGAGAGATATGTGTGTGTGAAAGCCGTCCTTCACCTAGCTTGTTGGGAACACAAAGTTTCTTTTCAGTTGCAAACACCATTCCATACATATATATGGGGAGGTACTAGCTCCTACTCGGTTTGACAGTGAAAACTGCAGGAACTTCAAACCGGCACTAGGAAACAGAATGAGAAAGCAGAGAAAAAGTGTTTCCTGCAACCCGTTCCCTTGGTGCTAGATGAACGAACGTCTCTCCACTTGCTAAGTTCTGAGAGATACGTGTGTGTGAAAACCGTCCTCACCTTTCTTTTTGGGAACACAAAGTTTCTTTTCAGTTGCAAACTCCATTCCATATATATATATGGGAAGGTACTAGCTCCAACTCGGATTTACAGTGAAATCTGCAGGAACTTCAAACCGGCACTAGGAAACAGACTGAGAAAGCAGAGAAAAAGTGTCTCCTGCAACCCGTTCCCTTGGTGCTAGATGAACGAATGTCTCTCCACTTGCTCAGTTCTGAGAGATAATTGTGTGTGAAAGCTGTCCTTCAACTAGCTTGTTGGGAACACAAAGATTCTTTTCAGTTGCAAACTCCATTCCATACATATATATGGGGAGGTACTAGCTCCAACTCGGTTTTACAGTGAAAACTGCAGGAACTTCAAACCGGCACTAGGAAACAGACTGAGAAAGCAGAGAAAAGTGTCTCCTGCAACCCGTTCCCTTGGTGCTAGATGAACGAACGTCTCTCCACTTGCTAAGTTCTGAGAGTTTTGTGTGTGTGAAAGCCGACCTTCACCTAGCTTGTTGGGAACACAAAGTTTCTTTGCAGTTGCAAACTCCATTCCATACATATATATGGGGAAGTAGTAGCTCCAAAACTTTTTTACGGTGAAAACTGCAGGAACTTCAAACCGGCACTAGGAAACAGACTGAGAAAGAAGAGAAAAAGTTTCTCCTTCAACCAGTTCCATTGGTGCTAGTTGAACATACGTCTCTCCACTTGCTCAGTTCCGAGAGATAATTGTGTGTGAAAGCCGTCCTTCAACTAGCTTGTTGGGAACACAAAGATTCTTTTCAGTTGCAAACACCATTCCATACATATATATGGGGAGGTACATGCTCCAACTCGGTTTTACAGTGAAAACTGCAGGAATTTCAAACCGGCACTAGGAAAAAGAGTGAGAATGCAGAGAAAAATTGTCTCCTTCAACCCGTTCCCTTGGTGCTAGATGAACGAACGTCTCTCGACTTGCTTAGTTCTAAGAGATAAGTGTGTGTGAAAGCCGTACTTCACCTAGCTTGTTGGGAACACAAAGTTTCTTTTCAGTTGCAAACTCCATTCCATACATATATATGGGGAGGTACTAGCTCCAACTCGGTTTTATAGTGAAAACTGCAGGAACTTCAAACCGGCACTAGGAAACAGACTGAGAAAGCAGAGAAAAATTGTCTCCTGCAACCCGTTCCCTTGGTGATAGATGAACGAACGTCTCTCCACTTGTTCAGTTCTGAGAGATAAGTGTGTGTGAAAGCCGTCCTCCACCTAGCTTGTTGGGAACACAAAGTTTCTTTTCAGTTGCAAACTCCATTCCATACATATATATGGGGAGGTACTAGCTCCAACTCGGTTTTACAGTGAAAACTGCAGGAACTTCAAACCGGCACTAGGAAACAGACTGAGAAAGCAGAGAAAATTTGTCTCCTGCAACCCGTTCCCTTGGTGCTAGATGAACGAACGTCTCTCCACTTGCTCAGTTCTGAGAGATAAGTGTGTGTGAAAGCCGTCCTCCACCTAGCTTGTTGGGAACACAAAGTTTCTTTTCAGTTGCAAACTCCATTCCATACATATATATGGGGAGGTACTAGCTCCAACTCGGTTTGACAGTGAAAACTGCAGGAACTTCAAACCGGCACTAGGAAACAGACTCAGAAAGCACAGAAAGAGTGTCTCCTGCAACCCGTTCCATTGGTGCTAGATGAACGAACGTCTCTCCACTTGCTCAGTTCTGAGAGATAAGTGTGTGTGAAAGCCGTCCTTCACCTAGCTTGTTGAGAACACAAAGTTTCTTTTCAGTTGCAAACTCCATTCCCTACATATAAATGGGGAGGTACTAGCTCCAACTCGGTTTTACAGTGAAAACTGCAGGAACTTCAAACCGGCACTAGGAAACAGACTGAGAAAGCAGAGAAAAAGTGTCTCCTGCAACACGTTCCCATGGTGCTAAATGAACGAACGTCTCTCCACTTGCTCAGTTCCGAGAGATAATTGTGTGTGAAAACCGTCCTTCACCTAGCTTGTTGGGAACACAAAGTTTCTTTTCAGTTGCAAACACCATTCCATACATGTATATGGGGATGTTCTAGCTCCAACTCGGTTTTACAGTGAAAACTGCAGGAACTTCAAACCGGCACTAGGAAACAGACTGAGAAAGCAGAGAAAAAGTGTCTCTTGCAACCCGGTCCCTTGGTGCTAGATGAACGAACGTCTCTCCACTTGCTCACTTCCGAAAGATATGTGTGTGTGAAAGCCGTCCTTCACCTAGCTTGTTGGGAACACAAAGTTTCTTTTCAGTTGCAAACTCCATTCCATACGTATATATGGGGAGGAACTAGCTCCAAATCGGTTTTACAGTCAAAACTGCAGGAACTTCAAACCGGCACTAGGAATCAGAGTGAGAAAGCAGAGAAAAAGTGTCCCAGCAACCCGTTCCCTTGGTGCTAAATGAACGAATGTCTCTCCACTTGCTCAGTTCCGAGAGATAATTGTGTGTGAAAGACTTCCTTCACCCATCTTATTGGGAACACAAAGTTTCTTTTCAGTTGCTAACTCCACTCCATACATATAAATGGGGAGGTACTAGCTCCAACTCGGGTTTACAGTGAAAACTGCAGGATCTTCAAACCGGCACTAGGAAACAGACTGAGAAAGCAGAAAAAAAGTGTCTCCTGCAACCCGTTCCCTTGGTGCTAGATGAACGAACGTCTCTCCACTTGCTCAGTTCTGAGAGATATGTGTGTGTGAAAGCCGTCCTTCACCTAGCTTGTTGGGAACACAAAGTTTCTTTTCAGTTGCAAACACCATTCCATACATATATATGGGGAGGTACTAGCTCCTACTCGGTTTGACAGTGAAAACTGCAGGAATTTCAAACCGGCACTAGGAAACAGAATGAGAAAGCAGAGAAAAAGTGTTTCCTGCAACCCGTTCCCTTGGTGCTAGATGAACGAACGTCTCTCCACTTGCTAAGTTCTGAGAGTTTTGTGTGTGTGAAAGCCGACCTTCACCTAGCTTGTTGGGAACACAAAGTTTCTTTGCAGTTGCAAACTCCATTCCATACATATATATGGGGAAGTAGTAGCTCCAAAACTTTTTTACGGTGAAAACTGCAGGAACTTCAAACCGGCACTAGGAAACAGACTGAGAAAGCAGAGAAAAAGTTTCTCCTTCAACCAGTTCCATTGGTGCTAGTTGAACATACGTCTCTCCACTTGCTCAGTTCCGAGAGATAATTGTGTGTGAAAGCCGTCCTTCAACTAGCTTGTTGGGAACACAAAGATTCTTTTCAGTTGCAAACACCATTCCATACATAAATATGGGGAGGTACATGCTCCAACTCGGTTTTACAGTGAAAACTGCAGGAACTTCAAACCGGCACTAGGAAAAAGAGTGAGAATGCAGAGAAAAATTGTCTCCTTCAACCCGTTCCCTTGGTGCTAGATGAACGAACGTCTCTCGACTTGCTTAGTTCTAAGAGATAAGTGTGTGTGAAAGCCGTACTTCACCTAGCTTGTTGGGAACACAAAGTTTCTTTTCAGTTGCAAACTCCATTCCATACATATATATGGGGAGGTACTAGCTCCAACTCGGTTTTATAGTGAAAACTGCAGGAACTTCAAACCGGCACTAGGAAACAGACTGAGAAAGCAGAGAAAAATTGTCTCCTGCAACCCGTTCCCTTGGTGATAGATGAACGAACGTCTCTCCACTTGTTCAGTTCTGAGAGATAAGTGTGTGTGAAAGCCGTCCTCCACCTAGCTTGTTGGGAACACAAAGTTTCTTTTCAGTTGCAAACTCCATTCCATACATATATATGGGGAGGTACTAGCTCCAACTCGGTTTTACAGTGAAAACTGCAGGAACTTCAAACCGGCACTAGGAAACAGACTGAGAAAGCAGAGAAAATTTGTCTCCTGCAACCCGTTCCCTTGGTGCTAGATGAACGAACGTCTCTCCACTTGCTCAGTTCTGAGAGATAAGTGTGTGTGAAAGCCGTCCTCCACCTAGCTTGTTGGGAACACAAAGTTTCTTTTCAGTTGCAAACTCCATTCCATACATATATATGGGGAGGTACTAGCTCCAACTCGGTTTGACAGTGAAAACTGCAGGAACTTCAAACCGGCACTAGGAAACAGACTCAGAAAGCACAGAAAGAGTGTCTCCTGCATCCCGTTCCATTGGTGCTAGATGAACGAACGTCTCTCCACTTGCTCAGTTCTGAGAGATAAGTGTGTGTGAAAGCCGTCCTTCACCTAGCTTGTTGAGAACACAAAGTTTCTTTTCAGTTGCAAACTCCATTCCCTACATATAAATGGGGAGGTACTAGCTCCAACTCGGTTTTACAGTGAAAACTGCAGGAACTTCAAACCGGCACTAGGAAACAGACTGAGAAAGCAGAGAAAAAGTGTCTCCTGCAACACGTTCCCATGGTGCTAAATGAACGAACGTCTCTCCACTTGCTCAGTTCCGAGAGATAATTGTGTGTGAAAACCGTCCTTCACCTAGCTTGTTGGGAACACAAAGTTTCTTTTCAGTTGCAAACTCCATTCCATACATATATATGGGGACGTAATAGCTCCAACTCGGTTTTACAGTGAAAACTGCAGGAACTTCAAATCGGCACTATGAAACAGACTGAGAAAGCAGAGAAAAAGTGTCTCCTGCAACCCGTCCCATTGGTGCTAGATGAACGAACGTCTCTCCACTTGCTCAGTTCTGAGAGATACGTGTGTGTGAAAGCCGTACTTCACCTAGCTTGTTGGGAACACAAAGTTTCTTTTCAGTTGCAAACTCTATTCCATACATATATATGGGGAGGAACTAGCTCCAACTCGGTTTTACAGTGAAAACTGCAGGAACTTCAAACCGGCACTAGGAAAAAGACTGAGAAAGCAGAGAAATAGTGTCTCCTGCAACCCGTTCCCTTGGTGCTAGATGAACGAACGTCTCTCCACTTGCTCAGTTCCGAGAGATAAGTGTGTGTGAAAGCCGTCCTTCACCTAGCTTGTTGGGAACACAAAGTTTCTTTTCAGTTGCAAACTCCATTCCATACATATATATGGGTAGGTACTAGCTCCAACTCGGTTTTACAGTGAAAGCTGCAGGAACTTCAAACCGGCACTAGGAAACAGAGTGAGAAAGCAGAGAAAAAGTGTCTCCTGCAAGCTGTTCCCTTGGTGCTAGATGAACGAATGTCTATCCACTTGCTCAGTTCTGAGAGATAAGTGAGTGTTAAAGCCGTACTTCACATTGCTTGTTGGGAACACAAAGTTTCTTTTCAGTTGCAATCTCCATTCCATACATACATATGGGGAGGTACTAGCTCCAACTCGGTTTTACAGTGAAAACTGCAGGAACTTCAAACCGGCACTAGGAAACAGACTGAGAAAGCAGAGAAAATGTGTCTCCAGCAACCCGTCCCTTGGTGCTAGATGAACGAACGTCTCTCCACTTGCTCAGTTCTGAGAGATAAGTGTGTGTGAAAGCCGTCCTTCACCTAGCTTGTTGGGAACACAAAGTTTCTTTTCAGTTGCAAACACCATTCCATACATATATATGGGGAGGTACTAGCTCCTACTCGGTTTGACATTGAAAACTGCAGGAACTTCAAACCGGCAATAGGAAACAGAATGAGAAAGCAGAGAAAAAGTGTTTCCTGCAACCCGTTCCCTTGGTGCTAGATGAAAGAACGTCTCTCCACTTGCTCAGTTCTGAGAGTTAATTGTGTGTGAAAGCCGTCCTTCACCTAGCTTGTAGGGAACACAAAGTTTCTTTTCAGTTTCAAACTCCATTCCATACATATACATGGGGAGGTACTAGCTCCAACCCGGTTTTACAGTGAAAACTGCAGGAACTTCAAACCGGCACTAGGAAACAGACTGAGAATGCAGAGAAAAAGTGTCTCCTGCATCACGTTCCCTTGGTGCTAGATGAACGAACGTCTCTCCACTTGCTCAGTTCTGAGAGATAAGTGTGTGTGAAAGCCGTCCTTCACATAGCTTGTTGGGAAAACAAATTTTCTTTTCAGTTTCAAACTCAATTCCATACGTATATATGGGGAGGTACCAGCTCCAACTCGGTTTTAAAGTGAAAACTGCAGGAACTTCAAACCGGCACTAGGAATAGACTGAGAAAGCAGAGAAAAAGTGTCTCATGCAACCCGTTCCCTTGGTGCAAGATGAACGAACGTCTCTCCACTTGCTCAGTTCTGAGAGTTAATTGTGTGTGAAAGCCGTCCTTCACCTAGCTTTTTGGGAACACAAAGTTTCTTTTCAGTTTCAAACTCCATTCCATACATATATATGGGGAGGTACTAGCTCCAACTCGGTTTTACAGTGAAAACTGCAGGAACTTCAAACCGGCACTAGGAAATAGACTGAGAAAGCAGAGAAAAAGTGTCTCCTGCAACACGTTCTTTTGGTGCTAGATGAACGAACGTCTCTCCACTTGCTCAGTTCCGAGAGATAAGTGTGTGTGAAAGCCATCCTTCACCTAGCTTGTTGGGAACACAAAGTTTCTTTTCAGTTGCAAACTCCATTCCATACATATATATGGGGAGGTACTAGCTCCAACTCTATTTTACAGTGAAAACTGCAGGAACTTCAAACCGGCACTAGGAAACAGACTGAGAAAGCAGAGAAATATTGTCTCCTGCAACCCGTTCACTTGGTGCTAGATGAACGAACGTCTCTCCACTTGCTCAGTTCTGAGAGATAAGTGTGTGTGAAAGCCGTCCTTCACCTAGCTTGTTGGGAAAACAAATTTTCTTTTCAGTTTCAAACTCCATTCCATACATATATATGGGGAGGTACTAGCTCCAACTCGGTTTTACAGTGAAAACTGCAGGAACTTCAAACCGGCACTAGGAAACAGACTGAGAAATCAGAGAAAAAGTGTCTCCTGCAACACGTTCCCTTGGTGCTAGATGAACGAACGTCTCTCCACTTGCTCAGTTCCGAGAGATAAGTGTTTGTGAAAGCCATCCTTCAACTAGCTTGTTGGGAACACAAAGTTTCTTTTCAGTTGCAAACTCCATTCCATACATATATATGGGGAGGTACTAGCTCCAACTCGAATTTACAGTGAAAACTGCAGGAACTTCAAACCGGCACTAGGAAACAGACTGAGAAAGCAGAGAAATATTGTCTCCTGCAACCCGTTCACTTGGTGCTAGATGAACGAACGTCTCTCCACTTGCTCAGTTCTGAGAGATAAGTGTGTGTGAAAGCCGTCCTTCACCTAGCTTGTTGGGAAAACAAATTTTCTTTTCAGTTTCAAACTCCATTCCATACATATATATGGGGAGGTACTAGCTCCAACTCGGTTTTACAGTGAAAACTGCAGGAACTTCAAACCGGCACTAGGAAACAGACTGAGAAAGCAGAGAAAAAGTGTCTCCTGCAACCCGTTCCCTTGGTGCTAGATGAACGAACGTGTCTCCACTTGCTAAGTTCTGAGAGTTATGTGTGTGTGAAAGCCGACCTTCACCTAGCTTGTTGGGAACACAAAGTTTCTTTGCAGTTGCAAACTCCATTCCATACATATATATGGGGAAGTAGTAGCTCCAAAACTTTTTTACGGTGAAAACTGCAGGAACTTCAACCGGCACTAGGAAACAGACTGAGAAAGCAGAGAAAAAGTTTCTCCTTCAACCAGTTCCATTGGTGCTAGTTGAACGTACGTCTCTCCACTTGCTCAGTTCCGAGAGATAATTGTGTGTGAAAGCCGTCCTTCACATAGCTTGTTGGGAACACAAAGATTCTTTTCAGTTGCAAACACCATTCCATACATATATATGGGGAGGTACATTCTCCAACTCGGTTTTACAGTGAAAACTGCAGGAACTTCAAACCGGCACTAGGAAAAAGGGTGAGAATGCAGAGAAAAATTTTCTCCTTCAACCCGTTCCCTTGGTGCTAGATGAACGAACGTCTCTCGACTTGCTCAGTTCTGAGAGTTAAGTGTGTGTGAAAGCCGTACTTCACCTAGCTTGTTGGGAACACAAAGTTTCTTTTCAGTTGCAAACTCCATTCCATACATATATATGGGGAGGTACTAGCTCCAACTCGGTTTTACAGTGAAAACTGCAGGAACTTCAAACCGGCACTAGGAAACAGACTGAGAAAGCAGAGAAAAATTGTCTCCTGCAACCCGTTCCCTTGGTGCTAGATGAACGAACGTCTCTCCACTTGCTCAGTTCTGAGAGATAAGTGTGTGTGAAAGCCGTCCTCCAACTAGCTTCTTGGGAACACAAAGTTTCTTTTCAGTTACAAACTCCATTCCATACATATATATGGGGAGGTACTAGCTCCAAATCGGTTTTACAGTGAAAACTGCAGGAACTTCAAACCGGCACTAGGAAACAGACTGAGACAGAAGAGAAAAATTGTCTCCTGCAACCCGTTCCCATGGTGCTAGATGAACGAACGTCTCTCCACTTGCTCAGGTCTGAGAGTTAAGTGTGTGTGAAAGCCGTCCTCCACCTAGCTTGTTGGGAACACAAAGTTTCTTTTCAGTTGCAAACTCCATTCCATACATATATATGGGGTGGTACTAGCTACAAATCTGTTTGACAGTGAAAACTGCAGGAACTTCAAACCGGCACTAGGAAACAGACTGGGAAAGCAGAGAAATGGTGTCTCCTGCAACACGTTCCCTTGGTGCTAGATGAACGACGTCTCTCCACTTGCTCAGTTCTGAGAGATAAGTGTGTGTGAAAGCCGTCCTTCACCTAGCTTGTTGGGAACACAAAGTTTCTTTTCAGTTGCAAACACCATTCCATACATATATATGGGGAGGTACTAGCTCCTACTCGGTTTGACATTGAAAACTGCAGGAACTTCAAACCGGCAATAGGAAACAGAATGAGAAAGCAGAGAAAAAGTGTTTCCTGCAACCCGTTCCCTTGGTGCTAGATGAAAGAACGTCTCTCCACTTGCTCAGTTCTGAGAGTTAATTGTGTGTGAAAGCCGTCCTTCACCTAGCTTGTAGGGAACACAAAGTTTCTTTTCAGTTTCAAACTCCATTCCATACATATACATGGGGAGGTACTAGCTCCAACCCGGTTTTACAGTGAAAACTGCAGGAACTTCAAACCGGCACTAGGAAACAGACTGAGAATGCAGAGAAAAAGTGTCTCCTGCATCACGTTCCCTTGGTGCTAGATGAACGAACGTCTCTCCACTTGCTCAGTTCTGAGAGATAAGTGTGTGTGAAAGCCGTCCTTCACATAGCTTGTTGGGAAAACAAATTTTCTTTTCAGTTTCAAACTCAATTCCATACGTATATATGGGGAGGTACCAGCTCCAACTCGGTTTTAAAGTGAAAACTGCAGGAACTTCAAACCGGCACTAGGAATAGACTGAGAAAGCAGAGAAAAAGTGTCTCATGCAACCCGTTCCCTTGGTGCAAGATGAACGAACGTCTCTCCACTTGCTCAGTTCTGAGAGTTAATTGTGTGTGAAAGCCGTCCTTCACCTAGCTTTTTGGGAACACAAAGTTTCTTTTCAGTTTCAAACTCCATTCCATACATATATATGGGGAGGTACTAGCTCCAACTCGGTTTTACAGTGAAAACTGCAGGAACTTCAAACCGGCACTAGGAAACAGACTGAGAAAGCAGAGAAAAAGTGTCTCCTGCAACACGTTCTTTTGGTGCTAGATGAACGAACGTCTCTCCACTTGCTCAGTTCCGAGAGATAAGTGTGTGTGAAAGCCATCCTTCACCTAGCTTGTTGGGAACACAAAGTTTCTTTTCAGTTGCAAACTCCATTCCATACATATATATGGGGAGGTACTAGCTCCAACTCTATTTTACAGTGAAAACTGCAGGAACTTCAAACCGGCACTAGGAAACAGACTGAGAAAGCAGAGAAATATTGTCTCCTGCAACCCGTTCACTTGGTGCTAGATGAACGAACGTCTCTCCACTTGCTCAGTTCTGAGAGATAAGTGTGTGTGAAAGCCGTCCTTCACCTAGCTTGTTGGGAAAACAAATTTTCTTTTCAGTTTCAAACTCCATTCCATACATATATATGGGGAGGTACTAGCTCCAACTCGGTTTTACAGTGAAAACTGCAGGAACTTCAAACCGGCACTAGGAAACAGACTGAGAAATCAGAGAAAAAGTGTCTCCTGCAACACGTTCCCTTGGTGCTAGATGAACGAACGTCTCTCCACTTGCTCAGTTCCGAGAGATAAGTGTTTGTGAAAGCCATCCTTCACCTAGCTTGTTGGGAACACAAAGTTTCTTTTCAGTTGCAAACTCCATTCCATACATATATATGGGGAGGTACTAGCTCCAACTCGAATTTACAGTGAAAACTGCAGGAACTTCAAACCGGCACTAGGAAACAGACTGAGAAAGCAGAGAAATATTGTCTCCTGCAACCCGTTCACTTGGTGCTAGATGAACGAACGTCTCTCCACTTGCTCAGTTCTGAGAGATAAGTGTGTGTGAAAGCCGTCCTTCACCTAGCTTGTTGGGAAAACAAATTTTCTTTTCAGTTTCAAACTCCATTCCATACATATATATGGGGAGGTACTAGCTCCAACTCGGTTTTACAGTGAAAACTGCAGGAACTTCAAACCGGCACTAGGAAACAGACTGAGAAAGCAGAGAAAAAGTGTCTCCTGCAACCCGTTCCCTTGGTGCTAGATGAACGAACGTGTCTCCACTTGCTAAGTTCTGAGAGTTATGTGTGTGTGAAAGCCGACCTTCACCTAGCTTGTTGGGAACACAAAGTTTCTTTGCAGTTGCAAACTCCATTCCATACATATATATGGGGAAGTAGTAGCTCCAAAACTTTTTTACGGTGAAAACTGCAGGAACTTCAACCGGCACTAGGAAACAGACTGAGAAAGCAGAGAAAAAGTTTCTCCTTCAACCAGTTCCATTGGTGCTAGTTGAACGTACGTCTCTCCACTTGCTCAGTTCCGAGAGATAATTGTGTGTGAAAGCCGTCCTTCACATAGCTTGTTGGGAACACAAAGATTCTTTTCAGTTGCAAACACCATTCCATACATATATATGGGGAGGTACATTCTCCAACTCGGTTTTACAGTGAAAACTGCAGGAACATCAAACCGGCACTAGGAAAAAGGGTGAGAATGCAGAGAAAAATTTTCTCCTTCAACCCGTTCCCTTGGTGCTAGATGAACGAACGTCTCTCGACTTGCTCAGTTCTGAGAGTTAAGTGTGTGTGAAAGCCGTACTTCACCTAGCTTGTTGGGAACACAAAGTTTCTTTTCAGTTGCAAACTCCATTCCATACATATATATGGGGAGGTACTAGCTCCAACTCGGTTTTACAGTGAAAACTGCAGGAACTTCAAACCGGCACTAGGAAACAGACTGAGAAAGCAGAGAAAAATTGTCTCCTGCAACCCGTTCCCTTGGTGCTAGATGAACGAACGTCTCTCCACTTGCTCAGTTCTGAGAGATAAGTGTGTGTGAAAGCCGTCCTCCAACTAGCTTCTTGGGAACACAAAGTTTCTTTTCAGTTACAAACTCCATTCCATACATATATATGGGGAGGTACTAGCTCCAAATCGGTTTTACAGTGAAAACTGCAGGAACTTCAAACCGGCACTAGGAAACAGACTGAGACAGCAGAGAAAAATTGTCTCCTGCAACCCGTTCCCATGGTGCTAGATGAACGAACGTCTCTCCACTTGCTCAGGTCTGAGAGTTAAGTGTGTGTGAAAGCCGTCCTCCACCTAGCTTGTTGGGAACACAAAGTTTCTTTTCAGTTGCAAACTCCATTCCATACATATATATGGGGTGGTACTAGCTACAAATCTGTTTGACAGTGAAAACTGCAGGAACTTCAAACCGGCACTAGGAAACAGACTGGGAAAGCAGAGAAATGGTGTCTCCTGCAACACGTTCCCTTGGTGCTAGATGAACGAACGTCTCTCCACTTGCTCAGTTCTGAGAGATAAGTGTGTGTGAAAGCCGTCCTTCAAATAGCTTGCTGTGAACACAAAGTTTCTTTTAGGTTGCAAACTCCATTCCATACATATATATGGGGAGGTACTAGCTCCAACCCGGTTTGACAGTGAAAACTGCAGGAACTTCAAACCGGCACTAGGAAACAGACTGAGAAAGCAGAGAAAAAGTGTCTCCTGCAAACCGTTCCATTGATGCTAGATGAATGAACGTCTCTCCACTTGCTCAGTTCTGAGAGATAAGTGTGTGTGAAAGCCGTCCTTCACCTAGCTTGTTGGGAACACAAAGTTTCTTTTCAGTTGCAAACTCCAATACATACATATATATGGGAAGGTACTAGCTCCAACTATGTTTTACAGTGAAAACTGCAGGAACTTCAAACCGGCACTAGGAAACAGACTGAGAAAGCAGAGAAAAATTGTCTCCTGCAACCCGTTCCCTTGGTGGTAGATGAACGAACGTCTCTCCACTTGCTCAGTTCGGAGAGATAAGTGTGTGTGAAAGCCGTCCTTCATCAAGTTTGTTGGGAACAGAAAGTTTCTTTTCAGTTTCAAACTCCATTCCATACATATATATGGGGAGGTAGAAGCTCCAACTCGGTTTTACAGTGAAAACTGCTGGAACTTCAAACCGGCACTAGGAAACAGAGTGAGAAAGCAGAGAAAAAGTGTCTCCTGCAACACGTTCCCATGGTGCTAAATGAACGAACGTCTATCCACTTGCTCAGTTCCGAGAGTTAAGTGTGTGTGAAAGCCGAACTTCACCTAGCTTGTTGGGAACACAAAGTTTCTTTTCAGTTGCAAACACCATTCCATACATTTATATGGGGAGGTTCTAACTCCAACTCGGTTTTACAGTGAAAACTGCAGGAACTTCAAACCGGCACTAGGAAACAGACTGAGAAAGCAGAGAAAAAGTGTCTCCTGCAACACGTTCCCTTGGTGCTAGATGAACGAACGTCTCTCCACTTGCTCAGTTCCGAGAGATAAGTGTGTGTGAAAGCCATCCTTCACCTAGCTTGTTGGGAACACAAAGTTTCTTTTCAGTTGCAAACTCCATTCCATACATATATATGGGGAGGTACTAGCTCCAACTCTATTTTACAGTGAAAACTGCAGGAACTTCAAACCGGCACTAGGAAACAGACTGAGAAAGCAGAGAAATATTGTCTCCTGCAACCCGTTCACTTGGTGCTAGATGAACGAACGTCTCTCCACTTGCTCAGTTCTGAGAGATAAGTGTGTGTGAAAGCCGTCCTTCACCTAGCTTGTTGGGAAAACAAATTTTCTTTTCAGTTTCAAACTCCATTCCATACATATATATGGGGAGGTACTAGCTCCAACTCGGTTTTACAGTGAAAACTGCAGGAACTTCAAACCGGCACTAGGAAACAGACTGAGAAAGCAGAGAAAAAGTGTCTCCTGCAACCTGTTCCCTTGGTGCTAGATGAACGAACGTCTCTCCACTTGCTCAGTTCCGAGAGATAAGTGTGTGTGAAAGCCATCCTTCACCTAGCTTGTTGGGAACACAAAGTTTCTTTTCAGTTGCAAACTCCATTCCATACATATATATGGGGAGGTACTAGCTCCAACTCGATTTTACAGTGAAAACTGCAGGAACTTCAAACCGGCACTAGGAAACAGACTGAGAAAGCAGAGAAATATTGTCTCCTGCAACCCGTTCACTTGGTGCTAGATGAACGAACGTCTCTCCACTTGCTCAGTTCTGAGAGATAAGTGTGTGTGAAAGCCGTCCTTCACCTAGCTTGTTGGGAAAACAAATTTTCTTTTCAGTTTCAAACTCCATTCCATACATATATATGGGGAGGTACTAGCTCCAACTCGGTTTTACAGTGAAAACTGCAGGAACTTCAAACCGGCACTAGGAAACAGACTGAGAAAGCAGAGAAAAAGTGTCTCCTGCAACCCGTTCCCTTGGTGCTAGATGAACGAACGTGTCTCCACTTGCTAAGTTCTGAGAGTTATGTGTGTGTGAAAGCCGACCTTCACCTAGCTTGTTGGGAACACAAAGTTTCTTTGCAGTTGCAAACTCCATTCCATACATATATATGGGGAAGTAGTAGCTCCAAAACTTTTTTACGGTGAAAACTGCAGGAACTTCAACCGGCACTAGGAAACAGACTGAGAAAGCAGAGAAAAAGTTTCTCCTTCAACCAGTTCCATTGGTGCTAGTTGAACGTACGTCTCTCCACTTGCTCAGTTCCGAGAGATAATTGTGTGTGAAAGCCGTCCTTCACATAGCTTGTTGGGAACACAAAGATTCTTTTCAGTTGCAAACACCATTCCATACATATATATGGGGAGGTACATTCTCCAACTCGGTTTTACAGTGAAAACTGCAGGAACTTCAAACCGGCACTAGGAAACAGACTGAGAAAGCAGAGAAAAAGTGTCTCCTGCAACACGTTCCCTTGGTGCTAGATGAACGAACGTCTCTCCACTTGCTCAGTTCCGAGAGATAAGTGTGTGTGAAAGCCATCCTTCACCTAGCTTGTTGGGAACACAAAGTTTCTTTTCAGTTGCAAACTCCATTCCATACATATATATGGGGAGGTACTAGCTCCAACTCTATTTTACAGTGAAAACTGCAGGAACTTCAAACCGGCACTAGGAAACAGACTGAGAAAGCAGAGAAATATTGTCTCCTGCAACCCGTTCACTTGGTGCTAGATGAACGAACGTCTCTCCACTTGCTCAGTTCTGAGAGATAAGTGTGTGTGAAAGCCGTCCTTCACCTAGCTTGTTGGGAAAACAAATTTTCTTTTCAGTTTCAAACTCCATTCCATACATATATATGGGGAGGTACTAGCTCCAACTCGGTTTTACAGTGAAAACTGCAGGAACTTCAAACCGGCACTAGGAAACAGACTGAGAAAGCAGAGAAAAAGTATCTCCTGCAACACGTTCCCTTGGTGCTAGATGAACGAACGTCTCTCCACTTGCTCAGTTCCGAGAGATAAGTGTGTGTGAAAGCCATCCTTCACCTAGCTTGTTGGGAACACAAAGTTTCTTTTCAGTTGCAAACTCCATTCCATACATATATATGGGGAGGTACTAGCTCCAACTCGATTTTACAGTGAAAACTGCAGGAACTTCAAACCGGCACTAGGAAACAGACTGAGAAAGCAGAGAAATATTGTCTCCTGCAACCCGTTCACTTGGTGCTAGATGAACGAACGTCTCTCCACTTGCTCAGTTCTGAGAGATAAGTGTGTGTGAAAGCCGTCCTTCACCTAGCTTGTTGGGAAAACAAATTTTCTTTTCAGTTTCAAACTCCATTCCATACATATATATGGGGAGGTACTAGCTCCAACTCGGTTTTACAGTGAAAACTGCAGGAACTTCAAACCGGCACTAGGAAACAGACTGAGAAAGCAGAGAAAAAGTGTCTCCTGCAACCCGTTCCCTTTTTGCTAGATGAACGAACGTGTCTCCACTTGCTAAGTTCTGAGAGTTATGTGTGTGTGAAAGCCGACCTTCACCTAGCTTGTTGGGAACACAAAGTTTCTTTGCAGTTGCAAACTCCATTCCATACATATATATGGGGAAGTAGTAGCTCCAAAACTTTTTTACGGTGAAAACTGCAGGAACTTCAACCGGCACTAGGAAACAGACTGAGAAAGCAGAGAAAAAGTTTCTCCTTCAACCAGTTCCATTGGTGCTAGTTGAACGTACGTCTCTCCACTTGCTCAGTTCCGAGAGATAATTGTGTGTGAAAGCCGTCCTTCACATAGCTTGTTGGGAACACAAAGATTCTTTTCAGTTGCAAACACCATTCCATACATATATATGGAGAGGTACATTCTCCAACTCGGTTTTACAGTGAAAACTGCAGGAACTTCAAACCGGCACTAGGAAAAAGGGTGAGAATGCAGAGAAAAATTTTCTCCTTCAACCCGTTCAGTTGGTGCTAGATGAACGAACGTCTCTCGACTTGCTCAGTTCTGAGAGTTAAGTGTGTGTGAAAGCCGTACTTCACCTAGCTTGTTGGGAACACAAAGTTTCTTTTCAGTTGCAAACTCCATTCCATACATATATATGGGGAGGTACTAGCTCCAACTCGGTTTTACAGTGAAAACTGCAGGAACTTCAAACCGGCACTAGGAAACAGACTGAGAAAGCAGAGAAAAATTGTCTCCTGCAACCCGTTCCCTTGGTGCTAGATGAACGAACGTCTCTCCACTTGCTCAGTTCTGAGAGATAAGTGTGTGTGAAAGCCGTCCTCCACCTAGCTTCTTGGGAACACAAAGTTTCTTTTCAGTTGCAAACTCCATTCCATACATATATATGGGGAGGTACTAGCTCCAAATCGGTTTTACAGTGAAAACTGCAGGAACTTCAAACCGGCACTAGGAAACAGACTGAGACAGCAGAGAAAAATTGTCTCCTGCAACCCGTTCCCATGGTGCTAGATGAACGAACGTCTCTCCACTTGCTCAGGTCTGAGAGTTAAGTGTGTGTGAAAGCCGTCCTCCACCTAGCTTGTTGGGAACACAAAGTTTCTTTTCAGTTGCAAACTCCATTCCATACATATATATGGGGTGGTACTAGCTACAACTCTGTTTGACAGTGAAAACTGCAGGAACTTCAAACCGGCACTAGGAAACAGACTGGGAAAGCAGAGAAATGGTGTCTCCTGCAACACGTTCCCTTGGTGCTAGATGAACGAACGTCTCTCCACTTGCTCAGTTCTGAGAGATAAGTGTGTGTGAAAGCCGTCCTTCAAATAGCTTGTTGTGAACACAAAGTTTCTTTTAGGTTGCAAACTCCATTCCATACATATATATGGGGAGGTACTAGCTCCAACTCGGTTTGACAGTGAAAACTGCAGGAACTTCAAACCGGCACTAGGAAACAGACTGAGAAAGCAGAGAAAAAGTGTCTCCTGCAAACCGTTCCATTGATGCTAGATGAATGAACGTCTCTCCACTTGCTCAGTTCTGAGAGATAAGTGTGTGTGAAAGCCGTCCTTCACCTAGCTTGTTGGGAACACAAAGTTTCTTTTCAGTTGCAAACTCCAATACATACATATATATGGGAAGGTACTAGCTCCAACTATGTTTTACAGTGAAAACTGCAGGAACTTCAAACCAGCACTAGGAAACAGACTGAGAAAGCAGAGAAAAATTGTCTCCTGCAACCCGTTCCCTTGGTGGTAGATGAACGAACGTCTCTCCACTTGCTCAGTTCGGAGAGATAAGTGTGTGTGAAAGCCGTCCTTCATCTAGTTTGTTGGGAACAGAAAGTTTCTTTTCAGTTTCAAACTCCATTCCATACATATATATGGGGAGGTAGTAGCTCCAACTCGGTTTTACAGTGAAAACTGCTGGAACTTCAAACCGGCACTAGGAAACAGAGTGAGAAAGCAGAGAAAAAGTGTCTCCTGCAACACGTTCCCATGGTGCTAAATGAACGAACGTCTATCCACTTGCTCAGTTCCGAGAGTTAAGTGTGTGTGAAAGCCGAACTTCACCTAGCTTGTTGGGAACACAAAGTTTCTTTTCAGTTGCAAACACCATTCCATACATTTATATGGGGAGGTTCTAACTCCAACTCGGTTTTACAGTGAAAACTGCAGGAACTTCAAACCGGCACTAGGAAACAGACTGAGAAAGCAGAGAAAAAGTGTCTCCTGCAACCCGTTCCCTTGGTGCTAGATGAACGAACGTCTCTCCTCTTGCTCAGTTCCGAGAGATCAGTGTGTGTGAAAGCCGTCCTTCACCTAGCTTGTTGGGAACACAAAGTTTCTTTTCAGTTGCAAACTCCATTCCATACATATATATGGGGAGGTACTAGCTTCAACTCGGTTTGACAGTGAAAACTGCAGGAACTTCAAACCGGCACTAGGAAACAGACTGAGAAAGCAGAGAAATATTGTCTCCTTCAACCCGTTCCCTTGGTGCTAGATGAACGAACGTCTCTCCACTTGCTCAGTTCTGAGAGGGAAGTGTGTGTGAAAGCCTTCCTTCACCTAGCTTGTTGGGAACACAACAATTCTTTTCAGTTTCAAACTCCATTCCATACATATATATGGGGAGGTACTAGCTCCAACTCGGTTTTACAGTGAAAACTGCAGGAACTTCAAACCGGCACTAGGAAACAGAGTGAGAAAGCAGAGAAAAAGTGACTCATGAAACCCGTTCCCTTGGTGCAAGATGAACGAACGTCTCTCCACTTGCTCAGTTCTGAGAGTTAATTGTGTGTGAAAACCGTCCTTCAAAATGCTTGTTGGGAACAAAAAGGTTTTTTTCAGTTGCAAAATCCATTCCATACATATATATGGGGAGGTACTAGCTCCAACTCGGTTTTACAGTGAAAACTGCAGGAACTTCAAACCGGCACTTGGAAACAGACTGAGAAAGCAGAGAAAAAGTGTCTCCTGCAACACGTTCCCTTGGTGCTAAATGAACGAATGTCTCTCCACTTGCTCAGTTCTGAGAGATAAGTGTGTGTGAAAGACTTCCTTCACCTATCTTATTGGGAACACAATGTTTCTTTTCAGTTGCTAACTCCACTCCATACATATAAATGGGGAGGTACTAGCTCCAACTGGGTTTTACAGTGAAAACTGCAGGAACTTCAAACCGGCACTAGGAAACAGAATGAGAAAGCAGAGAAAAAGT
This sequence comes from Camelus dromedarius, assembly GCF_036321535.1. NCBI lineage: Eukaryota > Metazoa > Chordata > Mammalia > Artiodactyla > Camelidae > Camelus > Camelus dromedarius. The sequence goes on along the minus strand of NW_026989811.1, from coordinate 583,118 downwards.
GTTTCCTGCAACCCGTTCCCTTGGTGCTAGATGAACGAACGTCTCTCCACTTGCTCAGTTCTGAGAGATAAGTGTGTGTGAAAGCCGTCCTTCACCTTGCTTGTTGGGAACACAAAGTTTCTTTTCAGTTGCAAACTCCATTCCATATATATATATGGGAAGGTACTAGCTCCAACTCGATTTTACAGTGAAAACTGCAGGAACTTCAAACCGGCACTAGGAAACAGACTGAGAAAGCAGAGAAAAAGTGTCTCCTGCAAACCGTTCCCTTGGTGCTAGATGAACGAATGTCTCTCCACTTGCTCAGTTCTGAGAGATAAGTGTGTGTGAAAGCCGTCCTTCACCTAGCTTGTTGGGAACACAAAGTTTCTTTACAGTTGCAAACTCCATTCCATAAATATATATGGGGAGGTACTAGCTCCAACTCGGTTTTACAGTGAAAACTGCAGGAACTTCAAACCGGATAAGGAAACAGACTGAGAAAGCAGAGAAAAGTGTCTCCTGCAACCCGTTCCATTGGTGCAAGTTGAACGTACGTGTCTCCACTTGCTCAGTTCCGAGAGATAAGTGTGTGTGAAGGCCGTCCTTCACCTAGCTTGTTGGGAACACAAAGTTTCTTTTCAGTTTCAAACACCATTCCATACATATATATGGGGAGGTACTTGCTCCAACTCGGTTTTACAGTGAAAACTGCAGGAACTTCAAACCGGCACTAGGAAACAGACTGAGAACGCAGAGAAAAATTGTCTCCTTCAACACGTTCCATTGGTGCTAGATGAACGAACGTCTCTCCACTTGCTCAGTTCTGAGAGATAAGTGTGTGTGAAAGCCGTACTTCACCTAGCTTGTTGGGAACACAAAGTTTCTTTTCAGTTGCAAACTCCATTCCATACATATATATGGGTAGGTACTAGCTCCAACTCGGTTTTACAGTGAAAACTGCAGGAACTTCAAACCGGCACTAGGAAACAGACTGAGAAAGCAGAGAAAAAGTGTCTCCTGCAAACCGTTCCCTTGTTGCTAGATGAACGAACGTCTCTCCACTTGCTCAGTTCTGAGAGATAAGTGTGTGTGAAAGCCGTCCTTCACCTAGCTTGTTGGGAACACAAAGTTTCTTTTCAGTTGCAAACTCCATTCCATACATATATATGGGGAGGAAATAGCTCCAACTCGGTTTTACAGTGAAAACTGCAGGAACTTCAAATCGGCACTAGGAATCAGAGTGAGAAAGCAGAGAAAAAGTGTCTCCTGCAAACCGTTCCCTTGGTGCTAGATGAACGAATGTCTCTCCACTTGCTCAGTTCTGAGAGATAAGTGTGTGTGAAAGACTTCCTTCACCTCTCTTATTGGGAACACAAAGTTTCTTTTCTGTTGCTAACTCCACTCCATAAATATAAATGGGGAGGTACTAGCTCCAACGCTGTTTTACAGTGAAAACTGCAGGAACTTCAAACCGGCACTAGGAAACAGACTGACAAAGCAGAGAAAAAGTTTCTCCTGAAACCCGTTCCCTTTGTGCTAGATGAACGAACTTCTCTCCACTTGCTCTGTTCTGAGAGATAAGTGTGTGTGAAAGCCGTCCTTCAGCTTGCTTGTAGGGAACACAAAGTTTCTTTTCAGTATCAAACTCCATTCCATACATATATATGGGGAGGTACTAGCTCCAACACGGCTTTAAAGTGAAAACTGCAGGAACTTCAAACCGGCACTAGGAAACAGAGTGAGAAAGCAGAGAAAAAGTGTCTCATGCAACCCGTTCCCTTGGTGCAAGATGAACGAATGTCTCTCCACTTGCTCAGTTCTGAGAGTTAATTGTGTGTGAAAACCGTCCTTCAAATAGCTTGTTGGGAACAAAAAGGTTTTTTTCAGTTGCAAACTCCATTCCATACATATATATGTGGAGGTACTAGCTCCAACTCGGATTTACAGTGAAAACTGCAGGAACTTCAAACCGGCACTTGGAAACAGACTGAGAAAGCAGAGAAAAAGTGTCTCTTGCAACACGTTCCCTTGGTGCTAGATGAACGAAAGTCTCTCCACTTGCTCAGTTCCGAGAGATAAGTGTGTTTGAAAGCCATTCTTCACCTAGCTTGTTGGGAACACAAAGTTTCTTTTCAGTTGCAAACTCCATTCCATACATATATATGGGGAGGATCTAGCTCCAACTCGGTTTTACAGTGAAAACTGCAGGAACTTCAAACCGGCACTAGGAATCAGAGTGAGAAAGCAGAGAAAAAGTGTCTCCAGCAAACCGTTCCCTTGGTGCTAAATGAACGAATGTCTCTCCACTTGCTCAGTTCTGAGAGATAAGTGTGTGTGAAAGACTTCCTTCAACTATCTTATTGGGAACACAAAGTTTCTTTTCAGTTGCTAACTCCACTCCATACATATAAATGGGGAGGTACTAGCTCCAAATCGGTTTTACAGTGAAAACTGCAGGATCTTCAAACCGGCACTAGGAAACAGACTTAGAAATCAGAAAAAAAGTGTCCCTGCAACACGTTCCCTTGGTGCTAGATGAACGAACGTCTCTCCACTTGCTCAGTTCTGAGAGATAAGTGTGTGTGAAAGCCGTCCTTCACCTAGCTTGTTGGGAACACAAAGTTTCTTTTCAGTTGCAAACTCCATTCCATATATATATATGGGAAGGTACTAGCTCCAACTCGATTTTACAGTGAAAACTGCAGGAACTTCAAACCGGCACTAGGAAACAGACTGAGAAAGCAGAGAAAAAGTGTCTCCTGCAAACCTTTCCCTTGGTGCTAGATGAACGAATGTCTCTCCACTTGCTCAGTTCTGAGAGATAAGTGTGTGTGAAAGCCGTCCTTCACCTAGCTTGTTGGGAACACAAAGTTTCTTTTCAGTTGCAAACTCCATTCCATAAATATATATGGGGAGGTACTAGCTCCAACTCGGTTTTACAGTGAAAACTGCAGGAACTTCAAACCGGATAAGGAAACAGACTGAGAAAGCAGAGAAAAGTGTCTCCTGCAACCCGTTCCATTGGTGCAAGTTGAACGTACGTGTCTCCACTTGCTCAGTTCCGAGAGATAAGTGTGTGTGAAGGCCGTCCTTCACTTAGCTTGTTGGGAACACAAAGTTTCTTTTCAGTTGCAAACACCATTCCATACATATATATGGGGAGGTACTTGCTCCAACTCGGTTTTACAGTGAAAACTGCAGGAACTTCAAACCGGCACTAGGAAACAGACTGAGAACGCAGAGAAAAATTGTCTCCTTCAACACGTTCCATTGGTGCTAGATGAACGAACGTCTCTCCACTTGCTCAGTTCTGAGAGATAAGTGTGTGTGAAAGCCGTACTTCACCTAGCTTGTTGGGAACACAAAGTTTCTTTTCAGTTGCAAACTCCATTCCATACATATATATGGGTAGGTACTAGCTCCAACTCGGTTTTACAGTGAAAACTGCAGGAACTTCAAACCGGCACTAGGAAACAGACTGAGAAAGCAGAGAAAAAGTGTCTCCTGCAAACCGTTCCCTTGTTGCTAGATGAACGAACGTCTCTCCACTTGCTCAGTTCTGAGAGATAAGTGTGTGTGAAAGCCGTCCTTCACCTAGCTTGTTGGGAACACAAAGTTTCTTTTCAGTTGCAAACTCCATTCCATACATATATATGGGGAGGAAATAGCTCCAACTCGGTTTTACAGTGAAAACTGCAGGAACTTCAAATCGGCACTAGGAATCAGAGTGAGAAAGCAGAGAAAAAGTGTCTCCTGCAACCCGTTCCCTTGGTGCTAGATGAACGAATGTCTCTCCACTTGCTCAGTTCTGAGAGATAAGTGTGTGTGAAAGACTTCCTTCACCTCTCTTATTGGGAACACAAAGTTTCTTTTCTTTTGCTAACTCCACTCCATAAATATAAATGGGGAGGTACTAGCTCCAACGCTGTTTTACAGTGAAAACTGCAGGAACTTCAAACCGGCACTAGGAAACAGACTGAGAATGCAGAGAAAAAGTGTCTCCTGCAACCCGTTCCCTTGGGGCTAGATGAACGAACGTCTCTCCACTTGCTCAGTTCTGAGAGATAAGTGTGTGTGAAAGCCGTCCTTCACCTAGCTTGTTGGGAACAGAAAGTTTCTTTTCATTTGCAAACACCATTCCATACATATATATGGGGAGGTACTAGCTCCAACTCGGTTTGACAGTGAAAACTGCAGGAACTTCAAACCGGCACTAGGAAACAGACTGACAAAGCAGAGAAAAAGTTTCTCCTGAAACCGGTTCCCTTTGTGCTAGATGAACGAACTTCTCTCCACTTGCTCTGTTCTGAGAGATAAGTGTGTGTGAAAGCCGTCCTTCAGCTTGCTTGTAGGGAACACAAAGTTTCTTTTCAGTTTCAAACTCCATTCCATACATATATATGGGGAGGTACTAGCTCCAACACGGCTTTAAAGTGAAAACTGCAGGAACTTCAAACCGGCACTAGGAAACAGAGTGAGAAAGCAGAGAAAAAGTGTCTCATGCAACCCGTTCCCTTGGTGCAAGATGAACGAATGTCTCTCCACTTGCTCAGTTCTGAGAGTTAATTGTGTGTGAAAACCGTCCTTCAAATAGCTTGTTGGGAACAAAAAGGTTTTTTTCAGTTGCAAACTCCATTCCATACATATATATGTGGAGGTACTAGCTCCAACTCGGTTTTACAGTGAAAACTGCAGGAACTTCAAACCGGCACTTGGAAACAGACTGAGAAAGCAGAGAAAAAGTGTCTCTTGCAACACGTTCCCTTGGTGCTAGATGAACGAAAGTCTCTCCACTTGCTCAGTTCCGAGAGATAAGTGTGTTTGAAAGCCATTCTTCACCTAGCTTGATGGGAACACAAAGTTTCTTTTCAGTTGCAAACTCCATTCCATACATATATATGGGGAGGATCTAGCTCCAACTCGGTTTTACAGTGAAAACTGCAGGAACTTCAAACCGGCACTAGGAATCAGAGTGAGAAAGCAGAGAAAAAGTGTCTCCAGCAAACCGTTCCCTTGGTGCTAAATGAACGAATGTCTCTCCACTTGCTCAGTTCTGAGAGATAAGTGTGTGTGAAAGACTTCCTTCAACTATCTTATTGGGAACACAAAGTTTCTTTTCAGTTGCTAACTCCACTCCATACATATAAATGGGGAGGTACTAGCTCCAACTCGGTTTTACAGTGAAAACTGCAGGATCTTCAAACCGGCACTAGGAAACAGACTGAGAAATCAGAAAAAAAGTGTCTCCTGCATCCCGTTCCCTTGGTGCTAGATGAACGAACGTCTCTCCACTTGCTCAGTTCTGAGAGATAAGTGTGTGTGAAAGCCGTCCTTCACCTAGCTTGTTGGGACCACAAAGATTCTTTTCAGTTGCAAACACCATTCCATACATATATATGGGGAGGTACTAGCTCCTACTCAGTTTAACAGTGAAAACTGCAGGAACTTCAAACCGGCACTAGGAAACAGAATGAGAAAGCAGAGAAAAAGTGTTTCCTGCAACCCGTTCCCTTGGTGCTACATGAACGAACGTCTCTCCACTTGCTCAGTTCTGAGAGATAAGTGTGTGTGAAAGCCGTCCTTCACCTAGCTTGTTGGGAACAGAAAGTTTCTTTTCATTTGCAAACACCATTCCATACATATATATGGGGAGGTACTAGCTCCAACTCGGTTTGACAGTGAAAACTGCAGGAACTTCAAACCGGCACTAGGAAACAGACTGACAAAGCAGAGAAAAAGTTTCTCCTGAAACCGGTTCCCTTTGTGCTAGATGAACGAACTTCTCTCCACTTGCTCTGTTCTGAGAGATAAGTGTGTGTGAAAGCCGTCCTTCAGCTTGCTTGTAGGGAACACAAAGTTTCTTTTCAGTTTCAAACTCCATTCCATACATATATATGGGGAGGTACTAGCTCCAACACGGCTTTAAAGTGAAAACTGCAGGAACTTCAAACCGGCACTAGGAAACAGAGTGAGAAAGCAGAGAAAAAGTGTCTCATGCAACCCGTTCCCTTGGTGCAAGATGAACGAATGTCTCTCCACTTGCTCAGTTCTGAGAGTTAATTGTGTGTGAAAACCGTCCTTCAAATAGCTTGTTGGGAACAAAAAGGTTTTTTTCAGTTGCAAACTCCATTCCATACATATATATGTGGAGGTACTAGCTCCAACTCGGTTTTACAGTGAAAACTGCAGGAACTTCAAACCGGCACTTGGAAACAGACTGAGAAAGCAGAGAAAAAGTGTCTCTTGCAACACGTTCCCTTGGTGCTAGATGAACGAAAGTCTCTCCACTTGCTCAGTTCCGAGAGATAAGTGTGTTTGAAAGCCATTCTTCACCTAGCTTGATGGGAACACAAAGTTTCTTTTCAGTTGCAAACTCCATTCCATACATATATATGGGGAGGATCTAGCTCCAACTCGGTTTTACAGTGAAAACTGCAGGAACTTCAAACCGGCACTAGAAATCAGAGTGAGAAAGCAGAGAAAAAGTGTCTCCAGCAAACCGTTCCCTTGGTGCTAAATGAACGAATGTCTCTCCACTTGCTCAGTTCTGAGAGATAAGTGTGTGTGAAAGACTTCCTTCAACTATCTTATTGGGAACACAAAGTTTCTTTTCAGTTGCTAACTCCACTCAATATATATAAATGGGGAGGTACTAGCTCCAACTCGGTTTTACAGTGAAAACTGCAGGATCTTCAAACCGGCACTAGGAAACAGACTGAGAAATCAGAAAAAAAGTGTCTCCTGCATCCCGTTCCCTTGGTGCTAGATGAACGAACGTCTCTCCACTTGCTCAGTTCTGAGAGATAAGTGTGTGTGAAAGCCGTCCTTCACCTAGCTTGTTGGGACCACAAAGATTCTTTTCAGTTGCAAACACCATTCCATACATATATATGGGGAGGTACTAGCTCCTACTCAGTTTAACAGTGAAAACTGCAGGAACTTCAAACCGGCACTAGGAAACAGAATGAGAAAGCAGAGAAAAAGTGTTTCCTGCAACCCGTTCCCTTGGTGCTAGATGAACGAACGTCTCTCCACTTGCTCAGTTCTGAGAGATAAGTGTGTGTGAAAGCCGTCCTTCACCTTGCTTGTTGGGAACACAAAGTTTCTTTTCAGTTGCAAACTCCATTCCATATATATATATGGGAAGGTTCTAGCTCCAACTCGATTTTACAGTGAAAACTGCAGGAACTTCAAACCGGCACTAGGAAACAGACTGAGAAAGCAGAGAAAAAGTGTCTCCTGCAAACCGTTCCCTTGGTGCTAGATGAACGAATGTCTCTCCACTTGCTCAGTTCTGAGAGATAAGTGTGTGTGAAAGCCGTCCTTCACCTAGCTTGTTGGGAACACAAAGTTTCTTTTCAGTTGCAAACTCCATTCCATAATTATATATGGGGAGGTACTAGCTCCAACTCGGTTTTACAGTGAAAACTGCAGGAACTTCAAACCGGGACAAGGAAACAGACTGAGAAAGCAGAGAAAAGTGTCTCCTGCAACCCGTTCCATTGGTGCAAGTTGAACGTACGTGTCTCCACTTGCTCATTTCCGAGAGATAAGTGTGTGTGAAAGCCGTCCTTCACCTAGCTTGTTGGGAACACAAAGTTTCTTTTCAGTTGCAAACACCATTCCATACATATATATGGGGAGGTACTTGCTCCAACTCGGTTTTACAGTGAAAACTGCAGGAACTTCAAACCGGCACTAGGAAACAGACTGAGAAAGCAGAGAAAAATTTTCTCCTTCAACCCGTTCCATTGGTGCTAGATGAACGAACGTCTCTCCACTTGCTCAGTTCTGAGAGATAAGTGTGTGTGAAAGCCGTACTTCACCTAGCTTATTGGGAACACAAAGTTTCTTTTCAGTTGCAAACTCCATTCCATACATATATATGGGGAGGTACTAGCTCCAACACGGCTTTAAAGTGAAAACTGCAGGAACTTCAAACCGGCACTAGGAAACAGAGTGAGAAAGCAGAGAAAAAGTGTCTCATGCAACCCGTTCCCTTGGTGCAAGATGAACGAATGTCTCTCCACTTGCTCAGTTCTGAGAGTTAATTGTGTGTGAAAACCGTCCTTCAAATAGCTTGTTGGGAACAAAAAGGTTTTTTTCAGTTGCAAACTCCATTCCATACATATATATGTGGAGGTACTAGCTCAAACTCGGTTTTACAGTGAAAACTGCAGGAACTTCAAACCGGCACTTGGAAACAGACTGAGAAAGCAGAGAAAAAGTGTCTCTTGCAACACGTTCCCTTGGTGCTAGATGAACGAAAGTCTCTCCACTTGCTCAGTTCCGAGAGATAAGTGTGTTTGAAAGCCATTCTTCACCTAGCTTGATGGGAACACAAAGTTTCTTTTCAGTTGCAAACTCCATTCCATACATATATATGGGGAGGATCTAGCTCCAACTCGGTTTTACAGTGAAAACTGCAGGAACTTCAAACCGGCACTAGGAATCAGAGTGAGAAAGCAGAGAAAAAGTGTCTCCAGCAAACCATTCCCTTGGTGCTAAATGAACGAATGTCTCTCCACTTGCTCAGTTCTGAGAGATAAGTGTGTGTGAAAGACTTCCTTCAACTATCTTATTGGGAACACAAAGTTTCTTTTCAGTTGCTAACTCCACTCCATACATATAAATGGTGAGGTACTAGCTCCAACTCGGTTTTACAGTGAAAACTGCAGGATCTTCAAACCGGCACTAGGAAACAGACTGAGAAATCAGAAAAAAAGTGTCTCCTGCATCCCGTTCCCTTGGTGCTAGATGAACGAAAGTCTCTCCACTTGCTCAGTTCTGAGAGATAAGTGTGTGTGAAAGCCGTCCTTCACCTAGCTTGTTGGGACCACAAAGATTCTTTTCAGTTGCAAACACCATTCCATACATATATATGGGGAGGTACTAGCTCCTACTCAGTTTAACAGTGAAAACTGCAGGAACTTCAAACCGGCACTAGGAAACAGAATGAGAAAGCAGAGAAAAAGTGTTTCCTGCAACCCGTTCCCTTGGTGCTAGATGAACGAACGTCTCTCCACTTGCTCAGTTCTGAGAGATAAGTGTGTGTGAAAGCCGTCCTTCACCTAGCTTGTTGGGAACAGAAAGTTTCTTTTCATTTGCAAACACCATTCCATACATATATATGGGGAGGTACTAGCTCCAACTCGGTTTGACAGTGAAAACTGCAGGAACTTCAAACCGGCACTAGGAAACAGACTGACAAAGCAGAGAAAAAGTTTCTCCTGAAACCGGTTCCCTTTGTGCTAGATGAACGAACTTCTCTCCACTTGCTCTGTTCTGAGAGATAAGTGTGTGTGAAAGCCGTCCTTCAGCTTGCTTGTAGGGAACACAAAGTTTCTTTTCAGTTTCAAACTCCATTCCATACATATATATGGGGAGGTACTAGCTCCAACACGGCTTTAAAGTGAAAACTGCAGGAACTTCAAACCGGCACTAGGAAACAGAGTGAGAAAGCAGAGAAAAAGTGTCTCATGCAACCCGTTCCCTTGGTGCAAGATGAACGAATGTCTCTCCACTTGCTCAGTTCTGAGAGTTAATTGTGTGTGAAAACCGTCCTTCAAATAGCTTGTTGGGAACAAAAAGGTTTTTTTCAGTTGCAAACTCCATTCCATACATATATATGTGGAGGTACTAGCTCCAACTCGGTTTTACAGTGAAAACTGCAGGAACTTCAAACCGGCACTTGGAAACAGACTGAGAAAGCAGAGAAAAAGTGTCTCTTGCAACACGTTCCCTTGGTGCTAGATGAACGAAAGTCTCTCCACTTGCTCAGTTCCGAGAGATAAGTGTGTTTGAAAGCCATTCTTCACCTAGCTTGATGGGAACACAAAGTTTCTTTTCAGTTGCAAACTCCATTCCATACATATATATGGGGAGGATCTAGCTCCAACTCGGTTTTACAGTGAAAACTGCAGGAACTTCAAACCGGCACTAGGAATCAGAGTGAGAAAGCAGAGAAAAAGTGTCTCCAGCAAACCGTTCCCTTGGTGCTAAATGAACGAATGTCTCTCCACTTGCTCAGTTCTGAGAGATAAGTGTGTGTGAAAGACTTCCTTCAACTATCTTATTGGGAACACAAAGTTTCTTTTCAGTTGCTAACTCCACTCCATATATATAAATGGGGAGGTACTAGCTCCAACTCGATTTTACAGTGAAAACTGCAGGATCTTCAAACCGGCACTAGGAAACAGACTGAGAAATCAGAAAAAAAGTGTCTCCTGCATCCCGTTCCCTTGGTGCTAGATGAACGAACGTCTCTCCACTTGCTCAGTTCTGAGAGATAAGTGTGTGTGAAAGCCGTCCTTCACCTAGCTTGTTGGGACCACAAAGATTCTTTTCAGTTGCAAACACCATTCCATACATATATATGGGGAGGTACTAGCTCCTACTCAGTTTAACAGTGAAAACTGCAGGAACTTCAAACCGGCACTAGGAAACAGAATGAGAAAGCAGAGAAAAAGTGTTTCCTGCAACCCGTTCCCTTGGTGCTAGATGAACGAACGTCTCTCCACTTGCTCAGTTCTGAGAGATAAGTGTGTGTGAAAGCCGTCCTTCACCTTGCTTGTTGGGAACACAAAGTTTCTTTTCAGTTGCAAACTCCATTCCATATATATATATGGGAAGGTTCTAGCTCCAACTCGATTTTACAGTGAAAACTGCAGGAACTTCAAACCGGCACTAGGAAACAGACTGAGAAAGCAGAGAAAAAGTGTCTCCTGCAAACCGTTCCCTTGGTGCTAGATGAACGAATGTCTCTCCACTTGCTCAGTTCTGAGAGATAAGTGTGTGTGAAAGCCGTCCTTCACCTAGCTTGTTGGGAACACAAAGTTTCTTTTCAGTTGCAAACTCCATTCCATAATTATATATGGGGAGGTACTAGCTCCAACTCGGTTTTACAGTGAAAACTGCAGGAACTTCAAACCGGGACAAGGAAACAGACTGAGAAAGCAGAGAAAAGTGTCTCCTGCAACCCGTTCCATTGGTGCAAGTTGAACGTACGTGTCTCCACTTGCTCATTTCCGAGAGATAAGTGTGTGTGAAAGCCGTCCTTCACCTAGCTTGTTGGGAACACAAAGTTTCTTTTCAGTTGCAAACACCATTCCATACATATATATGGGGAGGTACTTGCTCCAACTCGGTTTTACAGTGAAAACTGCAGGAACTTCAAACCGGCACTAGGAAACAGACTGAGAAAGCAGAGAAAAATTTTCTCCTTCAACCCGTTCCATTGGTGCTAGATGAACGAACGTCTCTCCACTTGCTCAGTTCTGAGAGATAAGTGTGTGTGAAAGCCGTACTTCACCTAGCTTATTGGGAACACAAAGTTTCTTTTCAGTTGCAAACTCCATTCCATACATATATATGGGGAGGTAGAAGCTCCAACTCGGTTTTACAGTGAAAACTGCAGGAACTTCAAACCGGAACTAGGAAACAGTCTGAGAAAGCATAGAAAAAGTGTCTCCTGCAACCCGTTCCCTTGTTGCTAGATGAACGAACGTCTCTCCACTTGCTCAGTTCTGAGAGATAAGTGTGTGTGAAAGCCGTCCTTCACCTAGCTTGTTGGGAACACAAAGTTTCTTTTCAGTTGCAAACTCCATTCCATACATATATATGGGGAGGAAATAGCTCCAACTCGGTTTTACAGTGAAAACTGCAGGAACTTCAAAACGGCACTAGGAATCAGAGTGAGAAAGCAGAGAAAAAGTGTCCCCTGCAACCCGTTCCCTTGGTGCTAGATGAACGAATGTCTCTCCACTTGCTCAGTTCTGAGAGATAAGTGTGTGTGAAAGACTTCCTTCACCTCTCTTATTGGGAACACAAAGTTTCTTTTCTGTTGCTAACTCCACTCCATAAATATAAATGGGGAGGTACTAGCTCCAACGCTGTTTTACAGTGAAAACTGCAGGAACTTCAAACCGGCACTAGGAAACAGACTGAGAATGCAGAGAAAAAGTGTTTCCTGCAACCCGTTCCCTTGGGGCTAGATGAACGAACGTCTCTCCACTTGCTCAGTTCTGAGAGATAAGTGTGTGTGAAAGCCGTCCTTCACCTAGTTTGTTGGGAACAGAAAGTTTCTTTTCATTTGCAAACACCATTCCATACATATATATGGGGAGGTACTAGCTCCAACTCGGTTTGACAGTGAAAACTGCAGGAACTTCAAACCGGCACTAGGAAACAGACTGACAAAGCAGAGAAAAAGTTTCTCCTGAAACCCGTTCCCTTTGTGCTAGATGAACGAACGTCTCTCCACTTGCTCTGTTCTGTGAGATAAGTGTGTGTGAAAGCCGTCCTTCAGCTTGGTTGTAGGGAACACAAAGTTTCTTTTAAGTTGCAAACTCCATTCCATACATATATATGGGGAGGAACTAGCTCCAACTCGGTTTTACAGTGAAAACTGCAGGAACTTCAAACCGGCACTTGGAAACAGACTGAGAAAGCAGAGAAAAAGTGTCTCTTGCAACACGTTCCCTTGGTGCTAGATGAACGAACGTCTCTCCACTTGCTCAGTTCCGAGAGATAATTGTGTGTGAAAGCCATTCTTCACCTAGCTTGTTGGGAACACAAAGTTTCTTTTCAGTTGCAAACTCCATTCCATACATATATATGGGGAGGATCTAGCTCCAACTCGGTTTTACAGTGAAAACTGCAGGAACTTCAAACCGGCACTAGGAATCAGAGTGAGAAAGCAGAGAAAAAGTGTCTCCAGCAACCCGTTCCCTTGGTGCTAAATGAACGAATGTCTCTCCACTTGCTCAGTTCTGAGAGATAAGTGTGTGTGAAAGACTTCCTTCACCTATCTTATTGGGAACACAAAGTTTCTTTTCAGTTGCTAACTCCACTCCATACATATAAATGGGGAGGTACTAGCTCCAACTGTGTTTTACAGTGAAAACTGCAGGAACTTCAAACCGGCACAAGGAAAGAGACTGAGAAAGCAGAGAAAAGTGTTTCCTGCAACCCGTTCCATTGGTGCAAGTTGAACGTACGTGTCTCCACTTGCTCAGTTCCGAGAGATAAGTGTGTGTGAAAGCCGTCCTTCCCCTAGCTTGTTGGGAACACAAAGTTTCTTTTCAGTTGCAAACACCATTCCATACATATATATGGGGAGGTACTTGCTCCAACTCGGTTTTACAGTGAAAACCGCAGGAACTTCAAACCGGCACTAGGAAACAGACTGAGAAAGCAGAGAAAAATTGTCTCCTTCAACCCGTTCCATTGGTGCTAGATGAACGAACGTCTCTCCACTTGCTCAGTTCTGAGAGATAAGTGTGTGTGAAATCCGTCCTTCACCTAGCTTGTTGGGAACACAAAGTTTCTTTTCAGTTGCAAACTCCATTCCATACATATATATGGGGAGGTAGAAGCTCCAACTCGGTTTTACAGTGAAAACTGCAGGAACTTCAAACCGGAACTAGGAAACAGACTGAGAAAGCATAGAAAAATTGTCTCCTGCAACCCGTTCCCTTTTTGCTAGATGAACGAACGTCTCTCCACTTGCTCAGTTCTGAGAGATAAGTGTGTGTGAAAGCCGTCCTTCACCTAGCTTGTTGGGAACACAAAGTTTCTTTTCAGTTGCAAACTCCATTCCATACATATATATGGGGAGGAAATAGCTCCAACTCGGTTTTACAGTGAAAACTGCAGGAACTTCAAACCGGCACTAGGAATCAGAGTGAGAAAGCAGAGAAAAAGTGTCTCCTGCAACCCGTTCCCTTGGTGCTAGATGAACGAATGTCTCTCCACTTGCTCAGTTCTGAGAGATAAGTGTGTGTGAAAGACTTCCTTCACCTCTCTTATTGGGAACACAAAGTTTCTTTTCTGTTGCTAACTCCACTCCATAAATATAAATGGGGAGGTACTAGCTCCAACGCTGTTTTACAGTGAAAACTGCAGGAACTTCAAACCGGCACTAGGAAACAGACTGAGAATGCAGAGAAAAATTGTCTCCTGCAACCCGTTCCCTTGGGGCTAGATGAACGAACGTCTCTCCACTTGCTCAGTTCTGAGAGATAAGTGTGTGTGAAAGCCGTCCTTCACCTAGCTTGTTGGGAACAGAAAGTTTCTTTTCATTTGCAAACACCATTCCATACATATATATGGGGAGGTACTAGCTCCAACTCGGTTTGACAGTGAAAACTGCAGGAACTTCAAACCGGCACTAGGAAACAGACTGACAAAGCAGAGAAAAAGTTTCTCCTGAAACCCGTTCCCTTTGTGCTAGATGAACGAACGTCTCTCCACTTGCTCTGTTCTGTGAGATAAGTGTGTGTGAAAGCCGTCCTTCAGCTTGGTTGTAGGGAACACAAAGTTTCTTTTAAGTTGCAAACTCCATTCCATACATATATATGGGGAGGAACTAGCTCCAACTCGGTTTTACAGTGAAAACTGCAGGAACTTCAAACCGGGCACTTGGAAACAGACTGAGAAAGCAGAGAAAAAGTGTCTCTTGCAACACGTTCCCTTGGTGCTAGATGAACGAACGTCTCTCCACTTGCTCAGTTCCGAGAGATAATTGTGTGTGAAAGCCATTCTTCACCTAGCTTGTTGGGAACACAAAGTTTCTTTTCAGTTGCAAACTCCATTCCATACATATATATGGGGAGGATCTAGCTCCAACTCGGTTTTACAGTGAAAACTGCAGGAACTTCAAACCGGCACTAGGAATCAGAGTGAGAAAGCAGAGAAAAAGTGTCTCCAGCAACCCGTTCCCTTGGTGCTAAATGAACGAATGTCTCTCCACTTGCTCAGTTCTGAGAGATAAGTGTGTGTGAAAGACTTCCTTCACCTATCTTATTGGGAACACAAAGTTTCTTTTCAGTTGCTAACTCCACTCCATACATATAAATGGGGAGGTACTAGCTCCAACTGGGTTTTACAGTGAAAACTGCAGGAACTTCAAACCGGCACTAGGAAACAGAATGAGAAAGCAGAGAAAAAGTGTTTCCTGCAACCCGTTCCCTTGGTGCTAGATGAACGAACGTCTCTCCACTTGCTCAGTTCTGAGAGATAAGTGTGTGTGAAAGCCGTCCTTCACCTTGCTTGTTGGGAACACAAAGTTTCTTTTCAGTTGCAAACTCCATTCCATATATATATATGGGAAGGTACTAGCTCCAACTCGATTTTACAGTGAAAACTGCAGGAACTTCAAACCGGCACTAGGAAACAGACTGAGAAAGCAGAGAAAAAGTGTCTCCTGCAAACCGTTCCCTTGGTGCTAGATGAACGAATGTCTCTCCACTTGCTCAGTTCCGAGAGATCAGTGTGTGTGAAAGCCGTCCTTCACCTAGCTTGTTGGGAACACAAAGTTTCTTTTCAGTTGCAAACTCCATTCCATACATATATATGGGGAGGTACTAGCTTCAACTCGGTTTGACAGTGAAAACTGCAGGAACTTCAAACCGGCACTAGGAAACAGACTGAGAAAGCAGAGAAATATTGTCTCCTTCAACCCGTTCCCTTGGTGCTAGATGAACGAACGTCTCTCCACTTGCTCAGTTCTGAGAGGTAAGTGTGTGTGAAAGCCTTCCTTCACCTAGCTTGTTGGGAACACAACGATTCTTTTCAGTTTCAAACTCCATTCCATACATATATATGGGGAGGTACTAGCTCCAACTCGGTTTTACAGTGAAAACTGCAGGAACTTCAAACCGGCACTAGGAAACAGAGTGAGAAAGCAGAGAAAAAGTGACTCATGAAACCCGTTCCCTTGGTGCAAGATGAACGAACGTCTCTCCACTTGCTCAGTTCTGAGAGTTAATTGTGTGTGAAAACCGTCCTTCAAAATGCTTGTTGGGAACAAAAAGGTTTTTTTCAGTTGCAAAATCCATTCCATACATATATATGGGGAGGTACTAGCTCCAACTCGGTTTTACAGTGAAAACTGCAGGAACTTCAAACCGGCACTTGGAAACAGACTGAGAAAGCAGAGAAAAAGTGTCTCCTGCAACACGTTCCCTTGGTGCTAAATGAACGAATGTCTCTCCACTTGCTCAGTTCTGAGAGATAAGTGTGTGTGAAAGACTTCCTTCACCTATCTTATTGGGAACACAAAGTTTCTTTTCAGTTGCTAACTCCACTCCATACATATAAATGGGGAGGTACTAGCTCCAACTGGGTTTTACAGTGAAAACTGCAGGAACTTCAAACCGGCACTAGGAAACAGAATGAGAAAGCAGAGAAAAAGTGTTTCCTGCAACCCGTTCCCTTGGTGCTAGATGAACGAACGTCTCTCCACTTGCTCAGTTCTGAGAGATAAGTGTGTGTGAAAGCCGTCCTTCACCTTGCTTGTTGGGAACACAAAGTTTCTTTTCAGTTGCAAACTCCATTCCATATATATATATGGGAAGGTACTAGCTCCAACTCGATTTTACAGTGAAAACTGCAGGAACTTCAAACCGGCACTAGGAAACAGACTGAGAAAGCAGAGAAAAAGTGTCTCCTGCAAACCGTTCCCTTGGTGCTAGATGAACGAATGTCTCTCCACTTGCTCAGTTCTGAGAGATAAGTGTGTGTGAAAGCCGTCCTTCACCTAGCTTGTTGGGAACACAAAGTTTCTTTTCAGTTGCAAACTCCATTCCATAAATATATATGGGGAGGTACTAGCTCCAACTCGGTTTTACAGTGAAAACTGCAGGAACTTCAAACCGGATAAGGAAACAGACTGAGAAAGCAGAGAAAAGTGTCTCCTGCAACCCGTTCCATTGGTGCAAGTTGAACGTACGTGTCTCCACTTGCTCAGTTCCGAGAGATAAGTGTGTGTGAAGGCCGTCCTTCACCTAGCTTGTTGGGAACACAAAGTTTCTTTTCAGTTGCAAACACCATTCCATACATATATATGGGGAGGTACTTGCTCCAACTCGGTTTTACAGTGAAAACTGCAGGAACTTCAAACCGGCACTAGGAAACAGACTGAGAACGCAGAGAAAAATTGTCTCCTTCAACACGTTCCATTGGTGCTAGATGAACGAACGTCTCTCCACTTGCTCAGTTCTGAGAGATAAGTGTGTGTGAAAGCCGTACTTCACCTAGCTTGTTGGGAACACAAAGTTTCTTTTCAGTTGCAAACTCCATTCCATACATATATATGGGTAGGTACTAGCTCCAACTCGGTTTTACAGTGAAAACTGCAGGAACTTCAAACCGGCACTAGGAAACAGACTGAGAAAGCAGAGAAAAAGTGTCTCCTGCAAACCGTTCCCTTGTTGCTAGATGAACGAACGTCTCTCCACTTGCTCAGTTCTGAGAGATAAGTGTGTGTGAAAGCCGTCCTTCACCTAGCTTGTTGGGAACACAAAGTTTCTTTTCAGTTGCAAACTCCATTCCATACATATATATGGGGAGGAAATAGCTCCAACTCGGTTTTACAGTGAAAACTGCAGGAACTTCAAATCGGCACTAGGAATCAGAGTGAGAAAGCAGAGAAAAAGTGTCTCCTGCAACCCGTTCCCTTGGTGCTAGATGAACGAATGTCTCTCCACTTGCTCAGTTCTGAGAGATAAGTGTGTGTGAAAGACTTCCTTCACCTCTCTTATTGGGAACACAAAGTTTCTTTTCTGTTGCTAACTCCACTCCATAAATATAAATGGGGAGGTACTAGCTCCAACGCTGTTTTACAGTGAAAACTGCAGGAACTTCAAACCGGCACTAGGAAACAGACTGAGAATGCAGAGAAAAAGTGTCTCCTGCAACCCGTTCCCTTGGGGCTAGATGAACGAACGTCTCTCCACTTGCTCAGTTCTGAGAGATAAGTGTGTGTGAAAGCCGTCCTTCACCTAGCTTGTTGGGAACAGAAAGTTTCTTTTCATTTGCAAACACCATTCCATACATATATATGGGGAGGTACTAGCTCCAACTCGGTTTGACAGTGAAAACTGCAGGAACTTCAAACCGGCACTAGGAAACAGACTGACAAAGCAGAGAAAAAGTTTCTCCTGAAACCCGTTCCCTTTGTGCTAGATGAACGAACTTCTCTCCACTTGCTCTGTTCTGAGAGATAAGTGTGTGTGAAAGCCGTCCTTCAGCTTGCTTGTAGGGAACACAAAGTTTCTTTTCAGTTTCAAACTCCATTCCATACATATATATGGGGAGGTACTAGCTCCAACACGGCTTTAAAGTGAAAACTGCAGGAACTTCAAACCGGCACTAGGAAACAGAGTGAGAAAGCAGAGAAAAAGTGTCTCATGCAACCCGTTCCCTTGGTGCAAGATGAACGAATGTCTCTCCACTTGCTCAGTTCTGAGAGTTAATTGTGTGTGAAAACCGTCCTTCAAATAGCTTGTTGGGAACAAAAAGGTTTTTTTCAGTTGCAAACTCCATTCCATACATATATATGTGGAGGTACTAGCTCCAACTCGGTTTTACAGTGAAAACTGCAGGAACTTCAAACCGGCACTTGGAAACAGACTGAGAAAGCAGAGAAAAAGTGTCTCTTGCAACACGTTCCCTTGGTGCTAGATGAACGAAAGTCTCTCCACTTGCTCAGTTCCGAGAGATAAGTGTGTTTGAAAGCCATTCTTCACCTAGCTTGTTGGGAACACAAAGTTTCTTTTCAGTTGCAAACTCCATTCCATACATATATATGGGGAGGATCTAGCTCCAACTCGGTTTTACAGTGAAAACTGCAGGAACTTCAAACCGGCACTAGGAATCAGAGTGAGAAAGCAGAGAAAAAGTGTCTCCAGCAAACCGTTCCCTTGGTGCTAAATGAACGAATGTCTCTCCACTTGCTCAATTCTGAGAGATAAATGTGTGTGAAAGAATTCCTTCAACTATCTTATTGGGAACACAAAGTTTCTTTTCAGTTGCTAACTCCACTCCATACATATAAATGGGGAGGTACTAGCTCCAAATCGGTTTTACAGTGAAAACTGCAGGATCTTCAAACCGGCACTAGGAAACAGACTGAGAAATCAGAAAAAAAGTGTCCCTGCAACACGTTCCCTTGGTGCTAGATGAACGAACGTCTCTCCACTTGCTCAGTTCTGAGAGATAAGTGTGTGTGAAAGCCGTCCTTCACCTAGCTTGTTGGGAACACAAAGTTTCTTTTCAGTTGCAAACTCCATTCCATATATATATATGGGAAGGTACTAGCTCCAACTCGATTTTACAGTGAAAACTGCAGGAACTTCAAACCGGCACTAGGAAACAGACTGAGAAAGCAGAGAAAAAGTGTCTCCTGCAAACCGTTCCCTTGGTGCTAGATGAACGAATGTCTCTCCACTTGCTCAGTTCTGAGAGATAAGTGTGTGTGAAAGCCGTCCTTCACCTAGCTTGTTGGGAACACAAAGTTTCTTTTCAGTTGCAAACTCCATTCCATAAATATATATGGGGAGGTACTAGCTCCAACTCGGTTTTACAGTGAAAACTGCAGGAACTTCAAACCGGATAAGGAAACAGACTGAGAAAGCAGAGAAAAGTGTCTCCTGCAACCCGTTCCATTGGTGCAAGTTGAACGTACGTGTCTCCACTTGCTCAGTTCCGAGAGATAAGTGTGTGTGAAGGCCGTCCTTCACCTAGCTTGTTGGGAACACAAAGTTTCTTTTCAGTTGCAAACACCATTCCATACATATATATGGGGAGGTACTTGCTCCAACTCGGTTTTACAGTGAAAACTGCAGGAACTTCAAACCGGCACTAGGAAACAGACTGAGAACGCAGAGAAAAATTGTCTCCTTCAACACGTTCCATTGGTGCTAGATGAACGAACGTCTCTCCACTTGCTCAGTTCTGAGAGATAAGTGTGTGTGAAAGCCGTACTTCACCTAGCTTGTTGGGAACACAAAGTTTCTTTTCAGTTGCAAACTCCATTCCATACATATATATGGGTAGGTACTAGCTCCAACTCGGTTTTACAGTGAAAACTGCAGGAACTTCAAACCGGCACTAGGAAACAGACTGAGAAAGCAGAGAAAAAGTGTCTCCTGCAAACCGTTCCCTTGTTGCTAGATGAACGAACGTCTCTCCACTTGCTCAGTTCTGAGAGATAAGTGTGTGTGAAAGCCGTCCTTCACCTAGCTTGTTGGGAACACAAAGTTTCTTTTCAGTTGCAAACTCCATTCCATACATATATATGGGGAGGAAATAGCTCCAACTCGGTTTTACAGTGAAAACTGCAGGAACTTCAAATCGGCACTAGGAATCAGAGTGAGAAAGCAGAGAAAAAGTGTCTCCTGCAACCCGTTCCCTTGGTGCTAGATGAACGAATGTCTCTCCACTTGCTCAGTTCTGAGAGATAAGTGAGTGTGAAAGACTTCCTTCACCTCTCTTATTGGGAACACAAAGTTTCTTTTCTGTTGCTAACTCCACTCCATAAATATAAATGGGGAGGTACTAGCTCCAACGCTGTTTTACAGTGAAAACTGCAGGAACTTCAAACCGGCACTAGGAAACAGACTGAGAATGCAGAGAAAAAGTGTCTCCTGCAACCCGTTCCCTTGGGGCTAGATGAACGAACGTCTCTCCACTTGCTCAGTTCTGAGAGATAAGTGTGTGTGAAAGCCGTCCTTCACCTAGCTTGTTGGGAACAGAAAGTTTCTTTTCATTTGCAAACACCATTCCATACATATATATGGGGAGGTACTAGCTCCAACTCGGTTTGACAGTGAAAACTGCAGGAAATTCAAACCGGCACTAGGAAACAGACTGACAAAGCAGAGAAAAAGTTTCTCCTGAAACCGATTCCCTTTGTGCTAGATGAACGAACTTCTCTCCACTTGCTCTGTTCTGAGAGATAAGTGTGTGTGAAAGCCGTCCTTCAGCTTGCTTGTAGGGAACACAAAGTTTCTTTTCAGTTTCAAACTCCATTCCATACATATATATGGGGAGGTACTAGCTCCAACACGGCTTTAAAGTGAAAACTGCAGGAACTTCAAACCGGCACTAGGAAACAGAGTGAGAAAGCAGAGAAAAAGTGTCTCATGCAACCCGTTCCCTTGGTGCAAGATGAACGAATGTCTCTCCACTTGCTCAGTTCTGAGAGTTAATTGTGTGTGAAAACCGTCCTTCAAATAGCTTGTTGGGAACAAAAAGGTTTTTTTCAGTTGCAAACTCCATTCCATACATATATATGTGGAGGTACTAGCTCCAACTCGGTTTTACAGTGAAAACTGCAGGAACTTCAAACCGGCACTTGGAAACAGACTGAGAAAGCTGAGAAAAAGTGTCTCTTGCAACACGTTCCCTTGGTGCTAGATGAACGAAAGTCTCTCCACTTGCTCAGTTCCGAGAGATAAGTGTGTTTGAAAGCCATTCTTCACCTAGCTTGATGGGAACACAAAGTTTCTTTTCAGTTGCAAACTCCATTCCATACATATATATGGGGAGGATCTAGCTCCAACTCGGTTTTACAGTGAAAACTGCAGGAACTTCAAACCGGCACTAGGAATCAGAGTGAGAAAGCAGAGAAAAAGTGTCTCCAGCAAACCGTTCCCTTGGTGCTAAATGAACGAATGTCTCTCCACTTGCTCAGTTCTGAGAGATAAGTGTGTGTGAAAGACTTCCTTCAACTATCTTATTGGGAACACAAAGTTTCTTTTCAGTTGCTAACTCCACTCCATACATATAAATGGGGAGGTACTAGCTCCAACTCGGTTTTACAGTGAAAACTGCAGGATCTTCAAACCGGCACTAGGAAACAGACTGAGAAATCAGAAAAAAAGTGTCTCCTGCATCCCGTTCCCGTGGTGCTAGATGAACGAACGTCTCTCCACTTGCTCAGTTCTGAGAGATAAGTGTGTGTGAAAGCCGTCCTTCACCTAGCTTGTTGGGACCACAAAGATTCTTTTCAGTTGCAAACACCATTCCATACATATATATGGGGAGGTACTAGCTCCTACTCAGTTTAACAGTGAAAACTGCAGGAACTTCAAACCGGCACTAGGAAACAGAATGAGAAAGCAGAGAAAAAGTGTTTCCTGCAACCCGTTCCCTTGGTGCTAGTTGAACGAACGTCTCTCCACTTGCTCAGTTCTGAGAGATAAGTGTGTGTGAAAGCCGTCCTTCACCTAGCTTGTTGGGAACAGAAAGTTTCTTTTCATTTGCAAACACCATTCCATACATATATATGGGGAGGTACTAGCTCCAACTCGGTTTGACAGTGAAAACTGCAGGAACTTCAAACCGGCACTAGGAAACAGACTGACAAAGCAGAGAAAAAGTTTCTCCTGAAACCGGTTCCCTTTGTGCTAGATGAACGAACTTCTCTCCACTTGCTCTGTTCTGAGAGATAAGTGTGTGTGAAAGCCGTCCTTCAGCTTGCTTGTAGGGAACACAAAGTTTCTTTTCAGTTTCAAACTCCATTCCATACATATATATGGGGAGGTACTAGCTCCAACACGGCTTTAAAGTGAAAACTGCAGGAACTTCAAACCGGCACTAGGAAACAGAGTGAGAAAGCAGAGAAAAAGTGTCTCATGCAACCCGTTCCCTTGGTGCAAGATGAACGAATGTCTCTCCACTTGCTCAGTTCTGAGAGTTAATTGTGTGTGAAAACCGTCCTTCAAATAGCTTGTTGGGAACAAAAAGGTTTTTTTCAGTTGCAAACTCCATTCCATACATATATATGTGGAGGTACTAGCTCCAACTCGGTTTTACAGTGAAAACTGCAGGAACTTCAAACCGGCACTTGGAAACAGACTGAATAAGCAGAGAAAAAGTGTCTCTTGCAACAAGTTCCCTTGGTGCTAGATGAACGAAAGTCTCTCCACTTGCTCAGTTCCGAGAGATAAGTGTGTTTGAAAGCCATTCTTCACCTAGCTTGATGGGAACACAAAGTTTCTTTTCAGTTGCAAACTCCATTCCATACATATATATTGGGAGGATCTAGCTCCAACTCGGTTTTACAGTGAAAACTGCAGGAACTTCAAACCGGCACTAGGAATCAGAGTGAGAAAGCAGAGAAAAAGTGTCTCCAGCAAACCGTTCCCTTGGTGCTAAATGAACGAATGTCTCTCCACTTGCTCAGTTCTGAGAGATAAGTGTGTGTGAAAGACTTCCTTCAACTATCTTATTGGGAACACAAAGTTTCTTTTCAGTTGCTAACTCCACTCCATATATATAAATGGGGAGGTACTAGCTCCAACTCGGTTTTACAGTGAAAACTGCAGGATCTTCAAACCGGCACTAGGAAACAGACTGAGAAATTAGAAAAAAAGTGTCTCCTGCATCCCGTTCCCTTGGTGCTAGATGAACGAACGTCTCTCCACTTGCTCAGTTCTGAGAGATAAGTGTGTGTGAAAGCCGTCCTTCACCTAGCTTGTTGGGACCACAAAGATTCTTTTCAGTTGCAAACACCATTCCATACATATATATGGGGAGGTACTAGCTCCTACTCAGTTTAACAGTGAAAACTGCAGGAACTTCAAACCGGCACTAGGAAACAGAATGAGAAAGCAGAGAAAAAGTGTTTCCTGCAACCCGTTCCCTTGGTGCTAGATGAACGAACGTCTCTCCACTTGCTCAGTTCTGAGAGATAAGTGTGTGTGAAAGCCGTCCTTCACCTTGCTTGTTGGGAACACAAAGTTTCTTTTCAGTTGCAAACTCCATTCCATATATATATATGGGAAGGTTCTAGCTCCAACTCGATTTTACAGTGAATACTGCAGGAACTTCAAACCGGCACTAGGAAACAGACTGAGAAAGCAGAGAAAAAGTGTCTCCTGCAAACCGTTCCCTTGGTGCTAGATGAACGAATGTCTCTCCACTTGCTCAGTTCTGAGAGATAAGTGTGTGTGAAAGCCGTCCTTCACCTAGCTTGTTGGGAACACAAAGTTTCTTTTCAGTTGCAAACTCCATTCCATAATTATATATGGGGAGGTACTAGCTCCAACTCGGTTTTACAGTGAAAACTGCAGGAACTTCAAACCGGGACAAGGAAACAGACTGAGAAAGCAGAGAATAGTGTCTCCTGCAACCCGTTCCATTGGTGCAAGTTGAACGTACGTGTCTCCACTTGCTCATTTCCGAGAGATAAGTGTGTGTGAAAGCCGTCCTTCACCTAGCTTGTTGGGAACACAAAGTTTCTTTTCAGTTGCAAACACCATTCCATACATATATATGGGGAGGTACTTGCTCCAACTCGGTTTTACAGTGAAAACTGCAGGAACTTCAAACCGGCACTAGGAAACAGACTGAGAAAGCAGAGAAAAATTTTCTCCTTCAACCCGTTCCATTGGTGCTAGATGAACGAACGTCTCTCCACTTGCTCAGTTCTGAGAGATAAGTGTGTGTGAAAGCCGTACTTCACCTAGCTTGTTGGGAACACAAAGTTTCTTTTCAGTTGCAAACTCCATTCCATACATATATATGGGGAGGTAGAAGCTCCAACTCGGTTTTACAGTGAAAACTGCAGGAACTTCAAACCGGAACTAGGAAACAGACTGAGAAAGCATAGAAAAAGTGTCTCCTGCAACCCGTTCCCTTGTTGCTAGATGAACGAACGTCTCTCCACTTGCTCAGTTCTGAGAGATAAGTGTGTGTGAAAGCCGTCCTTCACCTAGCTTGTTGGGAACACAAAGTTTCTTTTCAGTTGCAAACTCCATTCCATACATATATATGGGGAGGAAATAGCTCCAACTCGGTTTTACAGTGAAAACTGCAGGAACTTCAAACCGGCACTAGGAATCAGAGTGAGAAAGCAGAGAAAAAGTGTCTCCTGCAACCCGTTCCCTTGGTGCTAGATGAACGAATGTCTCTCCACTTGCTCAGTTCTGAGAGATAAGTGTGTGTGAAAGACTTCCTTCACCTCTCTTATTGGGAACACAAAGTTTCTTTTCTGTTGCTAACTCCACTCCATAAATATAAATGGGGAGGTACTAGCTCCAACGCTGTTTTACAGTGAAAACTGCAGGAACTTCAAACCGGCACTAGGAAACAGACTGAGAATGCAGAGAAAAAGTGTCTCCTGCAACCCGTTCCCTTGGGGCTAGATGAACGAACGTCTCTCCACTTGCTCAGTTCTGAGAGATAAGTGTGTGTGAAAGCCGTCCTTCACCTAGCTTGTTGGGAACAGAAAGTTTCTTTTCATTTGCAAACACCATTCCATACATATATATGGGGAGGTACTAGCTCCAACTCGGTTTGACAGTGAAAACTGCAGGAACTTCAAACCGGCACTAGGAAACAGACTGACAAAGCAGAGAAAAAGTTTCTCCTGAAACCCGTTCCCTTTGTGCTAGATGAACGAACGTCTCTCCACTTGCTCTGTTCTGTGAGATAAGTGTGTGTGAAAGCCGTCCTTCAGCTTGGTTGTAGGGAACACAAAGTTTCTTTTAAGTTGCAAACTCCATTCCATACATATATATGGGGAGGAACTAGCTCCAACTCGGTTTTACAGTGAAAACTGCAGGAACTTCAAACCGGCACTTGGAAACAGACTGAGAAAGCAGAGAAAAAGTGTCTCTTGCAACACGTTCCCTTGGTGCTAGATGAACGAACGTCTCTCCACTTGCTCAGTTCCGAGAGATAATTGTGTGTGAAAGCCATTCTTCACCTAGCTTGTTGGGAACACAAAGTTTCTTTTCAGTTGCAAACTCCATTCCATACATATATATGGGGAGGATCTAGCTCCAACTCGGTTTTACAGTGAAAACTGCAGGAACTTCAAACCGGCACTAGGAATCAGAGTGAGAAAGCAGAGAAAAAGTGTCTCCAGCAACCCGTTCCCTTGGTGCTAGATGAACGAATGTCTCTCCACTTGCTCAGTTCTGAGAGATAAGTGTGTGTGAAAGACTTCCTTCACCTCTCTTATTGGGAACACAAAGTTTCTTTTCTGTTGCTAACTCCACTCCATAAATATAAATGGGGAGGTACTAGCTCCAACGCTGTTTTACAGTGAAAACTGCAGGAACTTCAAACCGGCACTAGGAAACAGACTGAGAATGCAGAGAAAAAGTGTCTCCTGCAACCCGTTCCCTTGGGGCTAGATGAACGAACGTCTCTCCACTTGCTCAGTTCTGAGAGATAAGTGTGTGTGAAAGCCGTCCTTCACCTAGCTTGTTGGGAACAGAAAGTTTCTTTTCATTTGCAAACACCATTCCATACATATATATGGGGAGGTACTAGCTCCAACTCGGTTTGACAGTGAAAACTGCAGGAACTTCAAACCGGCACTAGGAAACAGACTGACAAAGCAGAGAAAAAGTTTCTCCTGAAACCGGTTCCCTTTGTGCTAGATGAACGAACTTCTCTCCACTTGCTCTGTTCTGAGAGATAAGTGTGTGTGAAAGCCGTCCTTCAGCTTGCTTGTAGGGAACACAAAGTTTCTTTTCAGTTTCAAACTCCATTCCATACATATATATGGGGAGGTACTAGCTCCAACACGGCTTTAAAGTGAAAACTGCAGGAACTTCAAACCGGCACTAGGAAACAGAGTGAGAAAGCAGAGAAAAAGTGTCTCATGCAACCCGTTCCCTTGGTGCAAGATGAACGAATGTCTCTCCACTTGCTCAGTTCTGAGAGTTAATTGTGTGTGAAAACCGTCCTTCAAATAGCTTGTTGGGAACAAAAAGGTTTTTTTCAGTTGCAAACTCCATTCCATACATATATATGTGGAGGTACTAGCTCCAACTCGGTTTTACAGTGAAAACTGCAGGAACTTCAAACCGGCACTTGGAAACAGACTGAGAAAGCTGAGAAAAAGTGTCTCTTGCAACACGTTCCCTTGGTGCTAGATGAACGAAAGTCTCTCCACTTGCTCAGTTCCGAGAGATAAGTGTGTTTGAAAGCCATTCTTCACCTAGCTTGATGGGAACACAAAGTTTCTTTTCAGTTGCAAACTCCATTCCATACATATATATGGGGAGGATCTAGCTCCAACTCGGTTTTACAGTGAAAACTGCAGGAACTTCAAACCGGCACTAGGAATCAGAGTGAGAAAGCAGAGAAAAAGTGTCTCCAGCAAACCGTTCCCTTGGTGCTAAATGAACGAATGTCTCTCCACTTGCTCAGTTCTGAGAGATAAGTGTGTGTGAAAGACTTCCTTCAACTATCTTATTGGGAACACAAAGTTTCTTTTCAGTTGCTAACTCCACTCCATACATATAAATGGGGAGGTACTAGCTCCAACTCGGTTTTACAGTGAAAACTGCAGGATCTTCAAACCGGCACTAGGAAACAGACTGAGAAATCAGAAAAATAGTGTCTCCTGCATCCCGTTCCCTTGGTGCTAGATGAACGAACGTCTCTCCACTTGCTCAGTTCTGAGAGATAAGTGTGTGTGAAAGCCGTCCTTCACCTAGCTTGTTGGGACCACAAAGATTCTTTTCAGTTGCAAACACCATTCCATACATATATATGGGGAGGTACTAGCTCCTACTCAGTTTAACAGTGAAAACTGCAGGAACTTCAAACCGGCACTAGGAAACAGAATGAGAAAGCAGAGAAAAAGTGTTTCCTGCAACCCGTTCCCTTGGTGCTAGATGAACGAACGTCTCTCCACTTGCTCAGTTCTGAGAGATAAGTGTGTGTGAAAGCCGTCCTTCACCTAGCTTGTTGGGAACAGAAAGTTTCTTTTCATTTGCAAACACCATTCCATACATATATATGGGGAGGTACTAGCTCCAACTCGGTTTGACAGTGAAAACTGCAGGAACTTCAAACCGGCACTAGGAAACAGACTGACAAAGCAGAGAAAAAGTTTCTCCTGAAACCGGTTCCCTTTGTGCTAGATGAACGAACTTCTCTCCACTTGCTCTGTTCTGAGAGATAAGTGTGTGTGAAAGCCGTCCTTCAGCTTGCTTGTAGGGAACACAAAGTTTCTTTTCAGTTTCAAACTCCATTCCATACATATATATGGGGAGGTACTAGCTCCAACACGGCTTTAAAGTGAAAACTGCAGGAACTTCAAACCGGCACTAGGAAACAGAGTGAGAAAGCAGAGAAAAAGTGTCTCATGCAACCCGTTCCCTTGGTGCAAGATGAACGAATGTCTCTCCACTTGCTCAGTTCTGAGAGTTAATTGTGTGTGAAAACCGTCCTTCAAATAGCTTGCTGGGAACAAAAAGGTTTTTTTCAGTTGCAAACTCCATTCCATACATATATATGTGGAGGTACTAGCTCCAACTCGGTTTTACAGTGAAAACTGCAGGAACTTCAAACCGGCACTTGGAAACAGACTGAGAAAGCAGAGAAAAAGTGTCTCTTGCAACACGTTCCCTTGGTGCTAGATGAACGAAAGTCTCTCCACTTGCTCAGTTCCGAGAGATAAGTGTGTTTGAAAGCCATTCTTCACCTAGCTTGATGGGAACACAAAGTTTCTTTTCAGTTGCAAACTCCATTCCATACATATATATGGGGAGGATCTAGCTCCAACTCGGTTTTACAGTGAAAATGCAGGAACTTCAAACCGGCACTAGGAATCAGAGTGAGAAAGCAGAGAAAAAGTGTCTCCAGCAAACCGTTCCCTTGGTGCTAAATGAACGAATGTCTCTCCACTTGCTCAGTTCTGAGAGATAAGTGTGTGTGAAAGACTTCCTTCAACTATCTTATTGGGAACACAAAGTTTCTTTTCAGTTGCTAACTCCACTCCATATATATAAATGGGGAGGTACTAGCTCCAACTCGGTTTTACAGTGAAAACTGCAGGATCTTCAAACCGGCACTAGGAAACAGACTGAGAAATTAGAAAAAAAGTGTCTCCTGCATCCCGTTCCCTTGGTGCTAGATGAACGAACGTCTCTCCACTTGCTCAGTTCTGAGAGATAAGTGTGTGTGAAAGCCGTCCTTCACCTAGCTTGTTGGGACCACAAAGATTCTTTTCAGTTGCAAACACCATTCCATACATATATATGGGGAGGTACTAGCTCCTACTCAGTTTAACAGTGAAAACTGCAGGAACTTCAAACCGGCACTAGGAAACAGAATGAGAAAGCAGAGAAAAAGTGTTTCCTGCAACCCGTTCCCTTGGTGCTAGATGAACGAACGTCTCTCCACTTGCTCAGTTCTGAGAGATAAGTGTGTGTGAAAGCCGTCCTTCACCTTGCTTGTTGGGAACACAAAGTTTCTTTTCAGTTGCAAACTCCATTCCATATATATATATGGGAAGGTTCTAGCTCCAACTCGATTTTACAGTGAATACTGCAGGAACTTCAAACCGGCACTAGGAAACAGACTGAGAAAGCAGAGAAAAAGTGTCTCCTGCAACCCGTTCCATTGGTGCTAGATGAACGAACTTCTCTCCAGTTGCTCAGTTCTGAGAGATTAGTGTGTGTGAAAGCCGTCCTTCACCTAGCTTGTTGGGTACACAAAGTTTCTTTTCTGTTGCAAACTCCATTCCATACATATATATATGGGCAGGAACTAGCTCCAACTCTGTTTTACAGTGAAAACTGCAAGAACATCAAACCGGCACTAGGAATAAGAGTGAGAAAGCAGAGAAAAAGTGTCTCCTGCAACCCGTTCCCTTGGTGCTAGATGAACGAATGTCTCTCCACTTGCTCAGTTCTGAGAGATAAGTGTGTGTGAAAGACTTCCTTCACCTTTCTTATTCGTAACACAAAGTTTCTTTTCAGTTGCTAACTCCACTCCATACATATATATGGGGAGGTACTAGCTCCAACTCGGTTTTAAAGTGAAAACTACAGGAACTTCAAACCGGCTCTAGGATACAGACTGAGAAAGCAGAAAAAAAGTGTCTTCTGCAACCCGCTCCCTTGGTGCTAGATGAACGAACGTCTCTCCACTTGCTCAGTTCTGAGAGATAAGTGTGTGTGAAAGCCGTCCTTCACCTAGCTTGTTGGGAACACAAAGTTTCTTTTCAGTTGCAAACACCATTCCATACATATATATGGGTTGGTAATAGCTCCTACTCGTTCTGACAGTGAAAACTGCAGGAACTTCAAACCGGCACTAGGAAACAGACTGAGAAACCAGAGAAAATGTGTCTCCTGCAACCCGTTCCCTTGGTGCTAGATGAACGAACGTCTCTCCACTTGCTCAGTTCTGAGAGATAAGTGTGTGTGAAAGCCGACCTTCAACTTGCTTGATGGGAATACAATGTTTCTTTTCAGTTGCAAACTCCATTCCATATATATATATGGGAAGGTACTAGCTCCAACTCGGTTTTACAGTGAAAACTGCAGGAACTTCAAACCGGCACTAGGAAAAAGACTGAGAAAGCAGAGAAAAATTGTCTCCTGCAACCCGTTCCCTTGGTGCTAGATGAACGAATGTCTCTCCACTTGCTCAGTTCTGAGAGATAAGTGTGTGTGAAAGCCGTCCTTCAACTAGCTTGTTGGGAACACAAAGTTTCTTTTCAGTTGCAAACTCCATTCCATACATATATATGGGGAGGTACTAGCTCCAACACGGCTTTAAAGTGAAAACTGCAGGAACTTCAAACCGGCACTAGGAAACAGAGTGAGAAAGCAGAGAAAAAGTGTCTCATGCAACCCGTTCCCTTGGTGCAAGATGAACGAATGTCTCTCCACTTGCTCAGTTCTGAGAGTTAATTGTGTGTGAAAACCGTCCTTCAAATAGCTTGTTGGGAACAAAAAGGTTTTTTTCAGTTGCAAACTCCATTCCATACATATATATGTGGAGGTACTAGCTCCAACTCGGTTTTACAGTGAAAACTGCAGGAACTTCAAACCGGCACTTGGAAACAGACTGAATAAGCAGAGAAAAAGTGTCTCTTGCAACAAGTTCCCTTGGTGCTAGATGAACGAAAGTCTCTCCACTTGCTCAGTTCCGAGAGATAAGTGTGTTTGAAAGCCATTCTTCACCTAGCTTGATGGGAACACAAAGTTTCTTTTCAGTTGCAAACTCCATTCCATACATATATATTGGGAGGATCTAGCTCCAACTCGGTTTTACAGTGAAAACTGCAGGAACTTCAAACCGGCACTAGGAATCAGAGTGAGAAAGCAGAGAAAAAGTGTCTCCAGCAAACCGTTCCCTTGGTGCTAAATGAACGAATGTCTCTCCACTTGCTCAGTTCTGAGAGATAAGTGTGTGTGAAAGACTTCCTTCAACTATCTTATTGGGAACACAAAGTTTCTTTTCAGTTGCTAACTCCACTCCATATATATAAATGGGGAGGTACTAGCTCCAACTCGGTTTTACAGTGAAAACTGCAGGATCTTCAAACCGGCACTAGGAAACAGACTGAGAAATTAGAAAAAAAGTGTCTCCTGCATCCCGTTCCCTTGGTGCTAGATGAACGAACGTCTCTCCACTTGCTCAGTTCTGAGAGATAAGTGTGTGTGAAAGCCGTCCTTCACCTAGCTTGTTGGGACCACAAAGATTCTTTTCAGTTGCAAACACCATTCCATACATATATATGGGGAGGTACTAGCTCCTACTCAGTTTAACAGTGAAAACTGCAGGAACTTCAAACCGGCACTAGGAAACAGAATGAGAAAGCAGAGAAAAAGTGTTTCCTGCAACCCGTTCCCTTGGTGCTAGATGAACGAACGTCTCTCCACTTGCTCAGTTCTGAGAGATAAGTGTGTGTGAAAGCCATCCTTCACCTTGCTTGTTGGGAACACAAAGTTTCTTTTCAGTTGCAAACTCCATTCCATATATATATATGGGAAGGTTCTAGCTCCAACTCGATTTTACAGTGAATACTGCAGGAACTTCAAACCGGCACTAGGAAACAGACTGAGAAAGCAGAGAAAAAGTGTCTCCTGCAAACCGTTCCCTTGGTGCTAGATGAACGAATGTCTCTCCACTTGCTCAGTTCTGAGAGATAAGTGTGTGTGAAAGCCGTCCTTCACCTAGCTTGTTGGGAACACAAAGTTTCTTTTCAGTTGCAAACTCCATTCCATAATTATATATGGGGAGGTACTAGCTCCAACTCGGTTTTACAGTGAAAACTGCAGGAACTTCAAACCGGGACAAGGAAACAGACTGAGAAAGCAGAGAATAGTGTCTCCTGCAACCCGTTCCATTGGTGCAAGTTGAACGTACGTGTCTCCACTTGCTCATTTCCGAGAGATAAGTGTGTGTGAAAGCCGTCCTTCACCTAGCTTGTTGGGAACACAAAGTTTCTTTTCAGTTGCAAACACCATTCCATACATATATATGGGGAGGTACTTGCTCCAACTCGGTTTTACAGTGAAAACTGCAGGAACTTCAAACCGGCACTAGGAAACAGACTGAGAAAGCAGAGAAAAATTTTCTCCTTCAACCCGTTCCATTGGTGCTAGATGAACGAACGTCTCTCCACTTGCTCAGTTCTGAGAGATAAGTGTGTGTGAAAGCCGTACTTCACCTAGCTTGTTGGGAACACAAAGTTTCTTTTCAGTTGCAAACTCCATTCCATACATATATATGGGGAGGTAGAAGCTCCAACTCGGTTTTACAGTGAAAACTGCAGGAACTTCAAACCGGAACTAGGAAACAGACTGAGAAAGCATAGAAAAAGTGTCTCCTGCAACCCGTTCCCTTGTTGCTAGATGAACGAACGTCTCTCCACTTGCTCAGTTCTGAGAGATAAGTGTGTGTGAAAGCCGTCCTTCACCTAGCTTGTTGGGAACACAAAGTTTCTTTTCAGTTGCAAACTCCATTCCATACATATATATGGGGAGGAAATAGCTCCAACTCGGTTTTACAGTGAAAACTGCAGGAACTTCAAACCGGCACTAGGAATCAGAGTGAGAAAGCAGAGAAAAAGTGTCTCCTGCAACCCGTTCCCTTGGTGCTAGATGAACGAATGTCTCTCCACTTGCTCAGTTCTGAGAGATAAGTGTGTGTGAAAGACTTCCTTCACCTCTCTTATTGGGAACACAAAGTTTCTTTTCTGTTGCTAACTCCACTCCATAAATATAAATGGGGAGGTACTAGCTCCAACGCTGTTTTACAGTGAAAACTGCAGGAACTTCAAACCGGCACTAGGAAACAGACTGAGAATGCAGAGAAAAAGTGTCTCCTGCAACCCGTTCCCTTGGGGCTAGATGAACGAACGTCTCTCCACTTGCTCAGTTCTGAGAGATAAGTGTGTGTGAAAGCCGTCCTTCACCTAGCTTGTTGGGAACAGAAAGTTTCTTTTCATTTGCAAACACCATTCCATACATATATATGGGGAGGTACTAGCTCCAACTCGGTTTGACAGTGAAAACTGCAGGAACTTCAAACCGGCACTAGGAAACAGACTGACAAAGCAGAGAAAAAGTTTCTCCTGAAACCCGTTCCCTTTGTGCTAGATGAACGAACGTCTCTCCACTTGCTCTGTTCTGTGAGATAAGTGTGTGTGAAAGCCGTCCTTCAGCTTGGTTGTAGGGAACACAAAGTTTCTTTTAAGTTGCAAACTCCATTCCATACATATATATGGGGAGGAACTAGCTCCAACTCGGTTTTACAGTGAAAACTGCAGGAACTTCAAACCGGCACTTGGAAACAGACTGAGAAAGCAGAGAAAAAGTGTCTCTTGCAACACGTTCCCTTGGTGCTAGATGAACGAACGTCTCTCCACTTGCTCAGTTCCGAGAGATAATTGTGTGTGAAAGCCATTCTTCACCTAGCTTGTTGGGAACACAAAGTTTCTTTTCAGTTGCAAACTCCATTCCATACATATATATGGGGAGGATCTAGCTCCAACTCGGTTTTACAGTGAAAACTGCAGGAACTTCAAACCGGCACTAGGAATCAGAGTGAGAAAGCAGAGAAAAAGTGTCTCCAGCAACCCGTTCCCTTGGTGCTAGATGAACGAATGTCTCTCCACTTGCTCAGTTCTGAGAGATAAGTGTGTGTGAAAGACTTCCTTCACCTCTCTTATTGGGAACACAAAGTTTCTTTTCTGTTGCTAACTCCACTCCATAAATATAAATGGGGAGGTACTAGCTCCAACGCTGTTTTACAGTGAAAACTGCAGGAACTTCAAACCGGCACTAGGAAACAGACTGAGAATGCAGAGAAAAAGTGTCTCCTGCAACCCGTTCCCTTGGGGCTAGATGAACGAACGTCTCTCCACTTGCTCAGTTCTGAGAGATAAGTGTGTGTGAAAGCCGTCCTTCACCTAGCTTGTTGGGAACAGAAAGTTTCTTTTCATTTGCAAACACCATTCCATACATATATATGGGGAGGTACTAGCTCCAACTCGGTTTGACAGTGAAAACTGCAGGAACTTCAAACCGGCACTAGGAAACAGACTGACAAAGCAGAGAAAAAGTTTCTCCTGAAACCGGTTCCCTTTGTGCTAGATGAACGAACTTCTCTCCACTTGCTCTGTTCTGAGAGATAAGTGTGTGTGAAAGCCGTCCTTCAGCTTGCTTGTAGGGAACACAAAGTTTCTTTTCAGTTTCAAACTCCATTCCATACATATATATGGGGAGGTACTAGCTCCAACACGGCTTTAAAGTGAAAACTGCAGGAACTTCAAACCGGCACTAGGAAACAGAGTGAGAAAGCAGAGAAAAAGTGTCTCATGCAACCCGTTCCCTTGGTGCAAGATGAACGAATGTCTCTCCACTTGCTCAGTTCTGAGAGTTAATTGTGTGTGAAAACCGTCCTTCAAATAGCTTGTTGGGAACAAAAAGGTTTTTTTCAGTTGCAAACTCCATTCCATACATATATATGTGGAGGTACTAGCTCCAACTCGGTTTTACAGTGAAAACTGCAGGAACTTCAAACCGGCACTTGGAAACAGACTGAGAAAGCTGAGAAAAAGTGTCTCTTGCAACACGTTCCCTTGGTGCTAGATGAACGAAAGTCTCTCCACTTGCTCAGTTCCGAGAGATAAGTGTGTTTGAAAGCCATTCTTCACCTAGCTTGATGGGAACACAAAGTTTCTTTTCAGTTGCAAACTCCATTCCATACATATATATGGGGAGGATCTAGCTCCAACTCGGTTTTACAGTGAAAACTGCAGGAACTTCAAACCGGCACTAGGAATCAGAGTGAGAAAGCAGAGAAAAAGTGTCTCCAGCAAACCGTTCCCTTGGTGCTAAATGAACGAATGTCTCTCCACTTGCTCAGTTCTGAGAGATAAGTGTGTGTGAAAGACTTCCTTCAACTATCTTATTGGGAACACAAAGTTTCTTTTCAGTTGCTAACTCCACTCCATACATATAAATGGGGAGGTACTAGCTCCAACTCGGTTTTACAGTGAAAACTGCAGGATCTTCAAACCGGCACTAGGAAACAGACTGAGAAATCAGAAAAAAAGTGTCTCCTGCATCCCGTTCCCTTGGTGCTAGATGAACGAACGTCTCTCCACTTGCTCAGTTCTGAGAGATAAGTGTGTGTGAAAGCCGTCCTTCACCTAGCTTGTTGGGACCACAAAGATTCTTTTCAGTTGCAAACACCATTCCATACATATATATGGGGAGGTACTAGCTCCTACTCAGTTTAACAGTGAAAACTGCAGGAACTTCAAACCGGCACTAGGAAACAGAATGAGAAAGCAGAGAAAAAGTGTTTCCTGCAACCCGTTCCCTTGGTGCTAGATGAACGAACGTCTCTCCACTTGCTCAGTTCTGAGAGATAAGTGTGTGTGAAAGCCGTCCTTCACCTAGCTTGTTGGGAACAGAAAGTTTCTTTTCATTTGCAAACACCATTCCATACATATATATGGGGAGGTACTAGCTCCAACTCGGTTTGACAGTGAAAACTGCAGGAACTTCAAACCGGCACTAGGAAACAGACTGACAAAGCAGAGAAAAAGTTTCTCCTGAAACCGGTTCCCTTTGTGCTAGATGAACGAACTTCTCTCCACTTGCTCTGTTCTGAGAGATAAGTGTGTGTGAAAGCCGTCCTTCAGCTTGCTTGTAGGGAACACAAAGTTTCTTTTCAGTTTCAAACTCCATTCCATACATATATATGGGGAGGTACTAGCTCCAACACGGCTTTAAAGTGAAAACTGCAGGAACTTCAAACCGGCACTAGGAAACAGAGTGAGAAAGCAGAGAAAAAGTGTCTCATGCAACCCGTTCCCTTGGTGCAAGATGAACGAATGTCTCTCCACTTGCTCAGTTCTGAGAGTTAATTGTGTGTGAAAACCGTCCTTCAAATAGCTTGCTGGGAACAAAAAGGTTTTTTTCAGTTGCAAACTCCATTCCATACATATATATGTGGAGGTACTAGCTCCAACTCGGTTTTACAGTGAAAACTGCAGGAACTTCAAACCGGCACTTGGAAACAGACTGAGAAAGCAGAGAAAAAGTGTCTCTTGCAACACGTTCCCTTGGTGCTAGATGAACGAAAGTCTCTCCACTTGCTCAGTTCCGAGAGATAAGTGTGTTTGAAAGCCATTCTTCACCTAGCTTGATGGGAACACAAAGTTTCTTTTCAGTTGCAAACTCCATTCCATACATATATATGGGGAGGATCTAGCTCCAACTCGGTTTTACAGTGAAAACTGCAGGAACTTCAAACCGGCACTAGGAATCAGAGTGAGAAAGCAGAGAAAAAGTGTCTCCAGCAAACCGTTCCCTTGGTGCTAAATGAACGAATGTCTCTCCACTTGCTCAGTTCTGAGAGATAAGTGTGTGTGAAAGACTTCCTTCAACTATCTTATTGGGAACACAAAGTTTCTTTTCAGTTGCTAACTCCACTCCATATATATAAATGGGGAGGTACTAGCTCCAACTCGGTTTTACAGTGAAAACTGCAGGATCTTCAAACCGGCACTAGGAAACAGACTGAGAAATTAGAAAAAAAGTGTCTCCTGCATCCCGTTCCCTTGGTGCTAGATGAACGAACGTCTCTCCACTTGCTCAGTTCTGAGAGATAAGTGTGTGTGAAAGCCGTCCTTCACCTAGCTTGTTGGGACCACAAAGATTCTTTTCAGTTGCAAACACCATTCCATACATATATATGGGGAGGTACTAGCTCCTACTCAGTTTAACAGTGAAAACTGCAGGAACTTCAAACCGGCACTAGGAAACAGAATGAGAAAGCAGAGAAAAAGTGTTTCCTGCAACCCGTTCCCTTGGTGCTAGATGAACGAACGTCTCTCCACTTGCTCAGTTCTGAGAGATAAGTGTGTGTGAAAGCCGTCCTTCACCTTGCTTGTTGGGAACACAAAGTTTCTTTTCAGTTGCAAACTCCATTCCATATATATATATGGGAAGGTTCTAGCTCCAACTCGATTTTACAGTGAATACTGCAGGAACTTCAAACCGGCACTAGGAAACAGACTGAGAAAGCAGAGAAAAAGTGTCTCCTGCAACCCGTTCCATTGGTGCTAGATGAACGAACTTCTCTCCAGTTGCTCAGTTCTGAGAGATTAGTGTGTGTGAAAGCCGTCCTTCACCTAGCTTGTTGGGTACACAAAGTTTCTTTTCTGTTGCAAACTCCATTCCATACATATATATATGGGCAGGAACTAGCTCCAACTCTGTTTTACAGTGAAAACTGCAAGAACATCAAACCGGCACTAGGAATAAGAGTGAGAAAGCAGAGAAAAAGTGTCTCCTGCAACCCGTTCCCTTGGTGCTAGATGAACGAATGTCTCTCCACTTGCTCAGTTCTGAGAGATAAGTGTGTGTGAAAGACTTCCTTCACCTTTCTTATTCGTAACACAAAGTTTCTTTTCAGTTGCTAACTCCACTCCATACATATATATGGGGAGGTACTAGCTCCAACTCGGTTTTAAAGTGAAAACTACAGGAACTTCAAACCGGCTCTAGGATACAGACTGAGAAAGCAGAAAAAAAGTGTCTTCTGCAACCCGCTCCCTTGGTGCTAGATGAACGAACGTCTCTCCACTTGCTCAGTTCTGAGAGATAAGTGTGTGTGAAAGCCGTCCTTCACCTAGCTTGTTGGGAACACAAAGTTTCTTTTCAGTTGCAAACACCATTCCATACATATATATGGGTTGGTAATAGCTCCTACTCGTTCTGACAGTAAAAACTGCAGGAACTTCAAACCGGCACTAGGAAACAGACTGAGAAACCAGAGAAAATGTGTCTCCTGCAACCCGTTCCCTTGGTGCTAGATGAACGAACGTCTCTCCACTTGCTCAGTTCTGAGAGATAAGTGTGTGTGAAAGCCGACCTTCAACTTGCTTGATGGGAATACAATGTTTCTTTTCAGTTGCAAACTCCATTCCATATATATATATGGGAAGGTACTAGCTCCAACTCGGTTTTACAGTGAAAACTGCAGGAACTTCAAACCGGCACTAGGAAAAAGACTGAGAAAGCAGAGAAAAATTGTCTCCTGCAACCCGTTCCCTTGGTGCTAGATGAACGAATGTCTCTCCACTTGCTCAGTTCTGAGAGATAAGTGTGTGTGAAAGCCGTCCTTCAACTAGCTTGTTGGGAACACAAAGTTTCTTTTCAGTTGCAAACTCCATTCCATACATATATATGGGGAGGTACTAGCTCCAACTCGGTTTTACAGTGAAAACTGCAGGAACTTCAAACCGGCACAAGGAAACAGACTGAGAAAGCAGAGAAATATTGTCTCCTGCAACCCGTTCCCTTGGTGCTAGATGAACGAACGTCTCTCCACTTGCTCAGTTCTGAAAGATAAGTGTGTGTGAAAGCCGTCCTTCAACTAGATTGTTGGGAACACAAATTTTCTTTGCAGTTGCAAACTCCATTCCATAAATATATATGGGGAGGTAGTAGCTCCAACACGTTTTTACAGTGAAAACTGCAGGAACTTCAAACCGGCACTAGGAAACAGACTGAGAAAGCAGAGAAAAAGTGTCTCCTGCAACCCGTTCCCTTGGTGATAGATGAACGAACGTCTCTCCACTTGCTCAGTTCTGAGAGATAAGTGTGTGTGAAAGCCGTCCTTCACCTAGCTTGTTGGGAAAACAAAGTTTCTTTTCAGTTGCAAACTCCATTCCATCCATATATATGGGGACTTACAAGCTCCAAATCGGTTTTACAGTGAAAACTGCAGGAAACTTCAAACCGGCACTAGGAAACAGACTGAGAAAGCAGAGAAAAAGTGTCTCTTGCAACCCGTTCCCTTGGTGCTAGATGAACGAACGTCTCTCCACTTGCTCAGTTCTGAGAGATTAGTGTGTGTGAAAGCCGTCTTTCACCTAGCTTGTTGGGAACACAAAGTTTCTTTTCAGTTGCAAACACCTTTCCATACATATATATGGGGAGGTACTAGCTCCAACTCGGTTTTACAGTGAAAACTGCAGGAACTTCCAACCGGCATTAGTAAATATACTGAGAAAGCAGAGAAAAAGTGCCCCCTGCAACCCGTTCCATTGGTGCTAGATGAACGAACGTCTCTCCACTTGCTCAGTTCCGAGAGATAAGTGTGTGTGAAAGCCGTCCTTCATCTAGCTTGTTGGGAACACAAAGTTTCTTTTCAGTTGCAAACTCTAATCCATACATATATATGGGGAGGTACTAGCTCCAACTCGGTTTGACAGTGAAAACGGCAGGAACTTCAAACCGGCACTAGGAAACAGACTGAGAAAGCAGAGAAAAGTGTCTCCTGCAACACGTTTCTTTGTGCTAGATGAACGAACGTCTCTCAAATTGCTCAGTTCTGAGAGCTATGTGTGTGTGAATGCCGTCCTTCACCAAGCTTGTTGGGAACACAAAGTTTCTTTTAAGTTGCAAACTCCATTCCATACATATATATGGGGAAGTACTAGCTCCAACTCGGTTTTACAGTGAAAACTGCAGGAACTTCTAACCGGCACTAGGAAACAGACTGAGAAAGCAGAGAAAAAGTGTCTCCTGCAACCCGTTCCATTGGTGCTAGATGAACGAACGTCTCTCCACTTGCTCAGTTCTGAGAGAAAATTGTGTGTGAAAGCCGTCCTTCACCTAGCTTGTTGTGAACACAAAGTTTCTTTACAGTTGCAAACTCCATTCCATACATATATATGGGGAGGTACTAGCTCCAACTCGGTTTTACAGTGAAAACTGCAGGATCTTCAAACCGGCACTAGGAAACAGAATGAGAAAGCAGAGAAAAAGTGTCTCATGCATTCCGTTCCCTTGGTGCTAGATGAACGAACTTCTCTCCACTTGCTCAGTTCCGAGAGATAAGTGTGTGTGTTAAAGCCTTCCTTCACCTACCTTGTGGGAACACAAAGTTTCTTTTCATTTGCAAACTCCATTCCATACATATATATGGGGAGGTACTAGCTCCAACTCGGTTTAAAGTGAAAACTGAAGGAACTTCAAACCGGCACTAGGAAACAGACTGAGAAAGTGGAGAAACTGTGTCTCCTTCAACCCGTTCACTTCATGCTAGATGAACGAAAGTCTCTCCAGTTGCTAAGTTCCGAGAGATAATTGTGTGTGAAAGCCGTCCTTCACCTATCTTGTTGGGAAAACAACGATTCTTTTCAGTTGCAAAGTCCATTCCATACATATATATGCGGAGTTACTAGCTCCAACTCCGTTTTACGGTGAAAACTGCAGGAACTTCAAACCGGCACTTGCAAACAGACTGAGAAAGCAGAGAATAAGTGTCTCCTGCAAACCGTTCCCTTGGTGCTAGATGAACGAACGTCTCTCCACTTGCTCATTTCCGAGAGATAATTGTGAGTGAAAGCCGTCCTTCACCTAGCCTGTTGGTAACACAAAGTTTCTTTTCAGTTGCAAACACCATTCCATACATATATATGGGCTGGTACTAGCTCCAACTCGGTCTGACAGTGAAAACTGCAGGAACTTCAAACCGGCACTAGGAAACAGAATGAGAAAGCAGAGAAATAGTGTCCCCTGCAACCCGTTCCCTTGGTGCTAGATGAACGAACGTCTCTCCACTTGCTCAGTTCTGAGAGATAAGTGTGTGTGAAAGCCGTCCTTCACCTATCTTGTTGGGAACACAAAGTTTCTTTTCAGTTGCAAACTCCATTCCATCCATATATATGGGGACTTACAAGCTCCAACTCGGTTTTACAGTGAAAACTGCAGGAACTTCAAACCGGCACTAGGAAACAGACTGAGAAAGCAGAGAAAAAGTGTCTCTTGCAACCCGTTCCCGTGGTGCTAGATGAACGAACGTCTCTCCACTTGCTCAGTTCCGAG
The DNA here is from genome assembly GCF_036321535.1 of Camelus dromedarius. Lineage (NCBI taxonomy): Eukaryota > Metazoa > Chordata > Mammalia > Artiodactyla > Camelidae > Camelus > Camelus dromedarius. The sequence continues at coordinate 542,229 of NW_026989811.1, read as the reverse complement.
AGATAAGTGTGTGTGAAAGCCGTCCTTCACCTAGCTTCTTGAGAACACAAAGTTTCTTTTCAGTTGCAAACACCATTCCATACATATATATGGGGAGGTACTTGCTCCAAATCGGTTTTACAGTGAAAACTGCAGGAACTTCAAACCGGCCCTAGGAAACAGACTGAGAAAGCAGAGAAAAAGTGTCTCCTGCAACCCGTTCCCTTGGTGCTTGATGAACGAACGTCTCTCCAATTGCTCAGTTCTGAGAGTTAAGTGTGTGTGAAAGCCGTCCTTCATCTAGCTTGTTGGGAACACAAAGCTCCTTTTCAGTTGCAAACTCCATTCCATACATATACATGGGGAGGTAGTAGCTCCAACTCGGTTTTACAGTGAAAATTGCAGGAACTTTAAACCGGCACTAGGAAACAGACTGAGAAAGCAGAGAAAAAGTGTCTCCTGCAACCCGTTTCTTTGTGCTAGATGAACGAACGTCTCTCCAACTGCTCAGTTCTGAGAGCTATGTGTGTCTGAAAGCCGTCATTCACCAAGCTTGTTGGGAACACAAAGTTTCTTTTTAGTTGCAAAAACCATTCCATACATATATATGGGGAGGTACTAGCTCCAAATCGATTTTACAGTGAAAACTGCAGGAACTTCAAACCGGCAGTAGTAAACAGACTGAGAAAGCAGAGAAATAGTGTCTCTTGCAACCCGTTCCATTGGTGCTAGATGAACGAACGTCTCTCCACTTGCTCAGTTCCGAGAGATAAGTGTGTGTGAAAGCCGTCCTTCACCTAGCTTCTTGAGAACACAAAGTTTCTTTTCAGTTGCAAACACCATTCCATACATATATATGGGGAGGTAGTAGCTCCAACACGTTTTTACAGTGAAAACTGCAGGAACTTCAAACCGGCACTAGGAAACAGACTGAGAAAGCAGAGAAAAAGTGTCTCCTGCAACCCGTTCCCTTGGTGCTAGATGAACGAACGTCTCTCCACTTGCTCATTTCCGAGAGATAATTGTGAGTGAAAGCCGTCCTTCACCTAGCTTGTTGGTAACACAAAGTTTCTTTTCAGTTGCAAACACCATTCCATACATATATATGGGCTGGTACTAGCTCCAACTCGGTCTGACAGTGAAAACTGCAGGAACTTCAAACCGGCACTAGGAAACAGAATGAGAAAGCAGAGAAATAGTGTCCCCTGCAACCCGTTCCCTTGGTGCTAGATGAACGAACGTCTCTCCACTTGCTCAGTTCTGAGAGATAAGTGTGTGTGAAAGCCGTCCTTCACCAAACTTGTTGGGAACACAAAGTTTCTTTTCAGTTGCAAACACCATTCCATACATATATATGGGGAGGTACATGCTCCAAATCTGTTTTACAGTGAAAACTGCAGGAACTTCAAACCGGCCCTAGGAAACAGACTGAGAAAGCAGAGAAAAAGTGTCTCCTGCAACCCGTTCCCTTGGTGCTTGATGAACGAACGTCTCTCCAATTGCTCAGTTCCGAGAGTTAAGTGTGTGTGAAAGCCGTCCTTCATCTAGCTTGTTGGGAACACAAAGCTCCTTTTCAGTTGCAAACTCCATTCCATACATATATATGGGGAGGTAGTAGCTCCAACTCGGTTTTACAGTGAAAATTGCAGGAACTTTAAACCGGCACTATGAAACAGACTGAGAAAGCAGAGAAAAAGTGACTCCTGCAACCCGTTTCTTTGTGCTAGATGAACGAACGTCTCTCCAACTGCTCAGTTCTGAGAGCTATGTGTGTCTGAAAGCCGTCATTCACCAAGCTTGTTGGGAACACAAAGTTTCTTTTTAGTTGCAAAAACCATTCCATACATATATATGGGGAGGTACTAGCTCCAACTCGATTTTACAGTGAAAACTGCAGGAACTTCAAACCGGCAGTAGTAAACAGACTGAGAAAGCAGAGAAAAAGTGTCTCTTGCAACCCGTTCCATTGGTGGTAGATGAACGAACGTCTCTCCACTTGCTCAGTTCCGAGAGATAAGTGTGTGTGAAAGCCGTCCTTCACCTAGCTTCTTGAGAACACAAAGTTTCTTTTCAGTTGCAAACACCATTCCATACATATATATGGGGAGGTAGTAGCTCCAACACGTTTTTACAGTGAAAACTGCAGGAACTTCAAACCGGCACTAGGAAACAGACTGAGAAAGCAGAGAAAAAGTGTCTCCTGCAACCCGTTCCCTTGGTGCTTGATGAACGAACGTCACTCCAATTGCTCAGTTCTGAGAGATTAGTGTGTGTGAAAGCCGTCCTTCACCTAGCTTGTTGGGTACACAAAGTTTCTTTTCTGTTGCAAACTCCATTCCATACATATATATATGGGCAGGAACTAGCTCCAACTCTGTTTTACAGTGAAAACTGCAAGAACATCAAACCGGCACTAGGAATAAGAGTGAGAAAGCAGAGAAAAAGTGTCTCCTGCAACCCGTTCCCTTGGTGCTAGATGAACGAATGTCTCTCCACTTGCTCAGTTCTGAGAGATAAGTGTGTGTGAAAGACTTCCTTCACCTTTCTTATTCGTAACACAAAGTTTCTTTTCAGTTGCTAACTCCACTCCATACATATATATGGGGAGGTACTAGCTCCAACTCGGTTTTAAAGTGAAAACTACAGGAACTTCAAACCGGCTCTAGGATACAGACTGAGAAAGCAGAAAAAAAGTGTCTTCTGCAACCCGCTCCCTTGGTGCTAGATGAACGAACGTCTCTCCACTTGCTCAGTTCTGAGAGATAAGTGTGTGTGAAAGCCGTCCTTCACCTAGCTTGTTGGGAACACAAAGTTTCTTTTCAGTTGCAAACACCATTCCATACATATATATGGGTTGGTAATAGCTCCTACTCGGTCTGACAGTGAAAACTGCAGGAACTTCAAACCGGCACTAGGAAACAGACTGAGAAACCAGAGAAAATGTGTCTCCTGCAACCCGTTCCCTTGGTGCTAGATGAACGAACGTCTCTCCACTTGCTCAGTTCTGAGAGATAAGTGTGTGTGAAAGCCGACCTTCAAATTGCTTGATGGGAATACAATGTTTCTTTTCAGTTGCAAACTCCATTCCATATATATATATGGGAAGGTACTAGCTCCAACTCGGTTTTACAGTGAAAACTGCAGGAACTTCAAACCGGCACTAGGAAAAAGACTGAGAAAGCAGAGAAAAATTGTCTCCTGCAACCCGTTCCCTTGGTGCTAGATGAACGAATGTCTCTCCACTTGCTCAGTTCTGAGAGATAAGTGTGTGTGAAAGCCGTCCTTCAACTAGCTTGTTGGGAACACAAAGTTTCTTTTCAGTTGCAAACTCCATTCCATACATATATATGGGGAGGTACTAGCTCCAACTCGGTTTTACAGTGAAAACTGCAGGAACTTCAAACCGGCACAAGGAAACAGACTGAGAAAGCAGAGAAATATTGTCTCCTGCAACCCGTTCCCTTGGTGCTAGATGAACGAACGTCTCTCCACTTGCTCAGTTCTGAAAGATAAGTGTGTGTGAAAGCCGTCCTTCAACTAGATTGTTGGGAACACAAATTTTCTTTGCAGTTGCAAACTCCATTCCATAAATATATATGGGGAGGTAGTAGCTCCAACACGTTTTTACAGTGAAAACTGCAGGAACTTCAAACCGGCACTAGGAAACAGACTGAGAAAGCAGAGAAAAAGTGTCTCCTGCAACCCGTTCCCTTGGTGATAGATGAACGAACGTCTCTCCACTTGCTCAGTTCTGAGAGATAAGTGTGTGTGAAAGCCGTCCTTCACCTAGCTTGTTGGGAACACAAAGTTTCTTTTCAGTTGCAAACTCCATTCCATCCATATATATGGGGACTTACAAGCTCCAACTCGGTTTTACAGTGAAAACTGCAGGAAACTTCAAACCGGCACTAGGAAACAGACTGAGAAAGCAGAGAAAAAGTGTCTCTTGCAACCCGTTCCCTTGGTGCTAGATGAACGAACGTCTCTCCACTTGCTCAGTTCTGAGAGATTAGTGTGTGTGAAAGCCGTCTTTCACCTAGCTTGTTGGGAACACAAAGTTTCTTTTCAGTTGCAAACACCTTTCCATACATATATATGGGGAGGTACTAGCTCCAACTCGGTTTTACAGTGAAAACTGCAGGAACTTCCAACCGGCATTAGTAAATATACTGAGAAAGCAGAGAAAAAGTGCCCCCTGCAACCCGTTCCATTGGTGCTAGATGAACGAACGTCTCTCCACTTGCTCAGTTCCGAGAGATAAGTGTGTGTGAAAGCCGTCCTTCATCTAGCTTGTTGGGAACACAAAGTTTCTTTTCAGTTGCAAACTCTAATCCATACATATATATGGGGAGGTACTAGCTCCAACTCGGTTTGACAGTGAAAACGGCAGGAACTTCAAACCGGCACTAGGAAACAGACTGAGAAAGCAGAGAAAAGTGTCTCCTGCAACACGTTTCTTTGTGCTAGATGAACGAACGTCTCTCAAATTGCTCAGTTCTGAGAGCTATGTGTGTGTGAATGCCGTCCTTCACCAAGCTTGTTGGGAACACAAAGTTTCTTTTAAGTTGCAAACTCCATTCCATACATATATATGGGGAAGTACTAGCTCCAACTCGGTTTTACAGTGAAAACTGCAGGAACTTCTAACCGGCACTAGGAAACAGACTGAGAAAGCAGAGAAAAAGTGTCTCCTGCAACCCGTTCCATTGGTGCTAGATGAACGAACGTCTCTCCACTTGCTCAGTTCTGAGAGAAAATTGTGTGTGAAAGCCGTCCTTCACCTAGCTTGTTGTGAACACAAAGTTTCTTTACAGTTGCAAACTCCATTCCATACATATATATGGGGAGGTACTAGCTCCAACTCGGTTTTACAGTGAAAACTGCAGGATCTTCAAACCGGCACTAGGAAACAGAATGAGAAAGCAGAGAAAAAGTGTCTCATGCATTCCGTTCCCTTGGTGCTAGATGAACGAACTTCTCTCCACTTGCTCAGTTCCGAGAGATAAGTGTGTGTGTTAAAGCCTTCCTTCACCTACCTTGTGGGAACACAAAGTTTCTTTTCATTTGCAAACTCCATTCCATACATATATATGGGGAGGTACTAGCTCCAACTCGGTTTAAAGTGAAAACTGAAGGAACTTCAAACCGGCACTAGGAAACAGACTGAGAAAGTGGAGAAACTGTGTCTCCTTCAACCCGTTCACTTCATGCTAGATGAACGAAAGTCTCTCCAGTTGCTAAGTTCCGAGAGATAATTGTGTGTGAAAGCCGTCCTTCACCTATCTTGTTGGGAAAACAAAGATTCTTTTCAGTTGCAAAGTCCATTCCATACATATATATGCGGAGTTACTAGCTCCAACTCCGTTTTACGGTGAAAACTGCAGGAACTTCAAACCGGCACTTGCAAACAGACTGAGAAAGCAGAGAATAAGTGTCTCCTGCAAACCGTTCCCTTGGTGCTAGATGAACGAACGTCTCTCCACTTGCTCATTTCCGAGAGATAATTGTGAGTGAAAGCCGTCCTTCACCTAGCCTGTTGGTAACACAAAGTTTCTTTTCAGTTGCAAACACCATTCCATACATATATATGGGCTGGTACTAGCTCCAACTCGGTCTGACAGTGAAAACTGCAGGAACTTCAAACCGGCACTAGGAAACAGAATGAGAAAGCAGAGAAATAGTGTCCCCTGCAACCCGTTCCCTTGGTGCTAGATGAACGAACGTCTCTCCACTTGCTCAGTTCTGAGAGATAAGTGTGTGTGAAAGCCGTCCTTCACCTAACTTGTTGGGAACACAAAGTTTCTTTTCAGTTGCAAACTCCATTCCATCCATATATATGGGGACTTACAAGCTCCAACTCGGTTTTACAGTGAAAACTGCAGGAACTTCAAACCGGCACTAGGAAACAGACTGAGAAAGCAGAGAAAAAGTGTCTCTTGCAACCCGTTCCCGTGGTGCTAGATGAACGAACGTCTCTCCACTTGCTCAGTTCCGAGAGATAAGTGTGTGTGAAAGCCGTCCTTCACCTAGCTTCTTGAGAACACAAAGTTTCTTTTCAGTTGCAAACACCATTCCATACATATATATGGGGAGGTACTTGCTCCAAATCGGTTTTACAGTGAAAACTGCAGGAACTTCAAACCGGCCCTAGGAAACAGACTGAGAAAGCAGAGAAAAAGTGTCTCCTGCAACCCGTTCCCTTGGTGCTTGATGAACGAACGTCTCTCCAATTGCTCAGTTCTGAGAGTTAAGTGTGTGTGAAAGCCGTCCTTCATCTAGCTTGTTGGGAACACAAAGCTCCTTTTCAGTTGCAAACTCCATTCCATACATATATATGGGGAGGTAGTAGCTCCAACTCGGTTTTACAGTGAAAATTGCAGGAACTTTAAACCGGCACTAGGAAACAGACTGAGAAAGCAGAGAAAAAGTGTCTCCTGCAACCCGTTTCTTTGTGCTAGATGAACGAACGTCTCTCCAACTGCTCAGTTCTGAGAGCTATGTGTGTCTGAAAGCCGTCATTCACCAAGCTTGTTGGGAACACAAAGTTTCTTTTTAGTTGCAAAAACCATTCCAAACATATATATGGGGAGGTACTAGCTCCAAATCGATTTTACAGTGAAAACTGCAGGAACTTCAAACCGGCAGTAGTAAACAGACTGAGAAAGCAGAGAAAAAGTGTCTCTTGCAACCCGTTCCATTGGTGCTAGATGAACGAACGTCTCTCCACTTGCTCAGTTCCGAGAGATAAGTGTGTGTGAAAGCCGTCCTTCACCTAGCTTCTTGAGAACACAAAGTTTCTTTTCAGTTGCAAACACCATTCCATACATATATATGGGGAGGTAGTAGCTCCAACACGTTTTTACAGTGAAAACTGCAGGAACTTCAAACCGGCACTAGGAAACAGACTGAGAAAGCAGAGAAAAAGTGTCTCCTGCAACCCGTTCCCTTGGTGCTAGATGAACGAACGTCTCTCCACTTGCTCATTTCCGAGAGATAATTGTGAGTGAAAGCCGTCCTTCACCTAGCTTGTTGGTAACACAAAGTTTCTTTTCAGTTGCAAACACCATTCCATACATATATATGGGCTGGTACTAGCTCCAACTCGGTCTGACAGTGAAAACTGCAGGAACTTCAAACCGGCACTAGGAAACAGAATGAGAAAGCAGAGAAATAGTGTCCCCTGCAACCCGTTCCCTTGGTGCTAGATGAACGAACGTCTCTCCACTTGCTCAGTTCTGAGAGATAAGTGTGTGTGAAAGCCGTCCTTCACCAAACTTGTTGGGAACACAAAGTTTCTTTTCAGTTGCAAACACCATTCCATACATATATATGGGGAGGTACATGCTCCAAATCTGTTTTACAGTGAAAACTGCAGGAACTTCAAACCGGCCCTAGGAAACAGACTGAGAAAGCAGAGAAAAAGTGTCTCCTGCAACCCGTTCCCTTGGTGCTTGATGAACGAACGTCTCTCCAATTGCTCAGTTCCGAGAGTTAAGTGTGTGTGAAAGCCGTCCTTCATCTAGCTTGTTGGGAACACAAAGCTCCTTTTCAGTTGCAAACTCCATTCCATACATATATATGGGGAGGTAGTAGCTCCAACTCGGTTTTACAGTGAAAATTGCAGGAACTTTAAACCGGCACTATGAAACAGACTGAGAAAGCAGAGAAAAAGTGACTCCTGCAACCCGTTTCTTTGTGCTAGATGAACGAACGTCTCTCCAACTGCTCAGTTCTGAGAGCTATGTGTGTCTGAAAGCCGTCATTCACCAAGCTTGTTGGGAACACAAAGTTTCTTTTTAGTTGCAAAAACCATTCCATACATATATATGGGGAGGTACTAGCTCCAACTCGATTTTACAGTGAAAACTGCAGGAACTTCAAACCGGCAGTAGTAAACAGACTGAGAAAGCAGAGAAAAAGTGTCTCTTGCAACCCGTTCCATTGGTGCTAGATGAACGAACGTCTCTCCACTTGCTCAGTTCCGAGAGATAAGTGTGTGTGAAAGCCGTCCTTCACCTAGCTTCTTGAGAACACAAAGTTTCTTTTCAGTTGCAAACACCATTCCATACATATATATGGGGAGGTAGTAGCTCCAACACGTTTTTACAGTGAAAACTGCAGGAACTTCAAACCGGCACTAGGAAACAGACTGAGAAAGCAGAGAAAAAGTGTCTCCTGCAACCCGTTCCCTTGGTGCTTGATGAACGAACGTCACTCCAATTGCTCAGTTCCGAGAGTTAAGTGTGTGTGAAAGCAGTCCTTCATCTAGCTTGTTGGGAACACAAAGCTCCTTTTCAGTTGCAAACTCCATTCCATACATATATATGGGGATGTAGTAGCTCCAACTCGGTTTTACAGTGAAAATTGCAGGAACTTAAACAGGCACTAGGAAACAGACTGAGAAAGCAGAGAAAAAGTGTCTCCTGCAACCCGTTTTTTTGTGCTAGATGAACGAACGTCTCTCCAATTGCTCAGTTCTGAGAGCTATGTGTGTCTGAAAGCCGTCATTCAACAAGCTTGTTGGGAACACAAAGTTTCTTTTCAGTTGCAAACTCCATTCCATACATATATATGGGGAAGTACTAGCTCCAACTCGGTTTTACAGTGAAAAATGCAGGAAATTCAAACCGGCACTAGGAAACAGACTGAGAAAGCAGAGAAAAACTGTCTCCTGCAACCCGTTCCCTTGGTGCTAGATGAACGAATGTCTCTCCAATTGCTCAGTTCTGAGAGAAAAGTGTGTTTGAAAGCCGTCCATCACCTAGCTTGTTGGGAACACAAAGTTTCTTTTCAGTTGCAAATTTCATTCCATACTTATATATGGGGACTTCCTAACTCCAACTCGGTTTTACAGTGAAAACTGCAGGAACTTCAAAACGGCACTAGGAAACAGACTGAGGAAGCAGAGAAAAAGTGACTCCTGCAACCCGTTCCCTTGGTGCTAGATGAACGAAAGTCTCTCCACTTGCTCATTTCAGAGAGATAAGTGTGTGTGAAAGCCGTCCTTCACCTAGCTTGTTGGGAACACAAAGTTTCTTTTCAGTTGCAAACCCCATTCCATAAATATATATGGCGAGGTACTAGCTCCAACTCGGTTTTACAGTGAAAACTGCAGGAACTTCAAATCGGCATTAGTAAACAGACTGAGAAAGCAGAGAAAAAGTGTCTCTTGCAACCCGTTCCCTTGGTCCTAGATGAACGAAAGTCTCTCCACTTGCTCAGTTCCGAGAGGTAAGTGTGTGTGAAAGCCGTCCTTCACCTAGCTTCTTGAGAACACAAAGTTTCTTTTCAGTTGCAAACAACATTCCATACATATATATGCGGAGGTACTAGCTCCAAATCGGTTTTACAGTGAAAACTGCAGGAAATTCATACCGGCCCTAGGAAACAGACTGAGAAAGCAGAGAAAAAGTGTCTCCTGCAACCCGTTCCCTTGGTGCTTGATGAACGAACGTCTCTCCACTTGCTCAGTTCCGAGAGTTAAGTGTGTGTGAAAGCCGTCCTTCATCTAGCTTGTTGGGAACACAAAGCTCCTTTTCAGTTGCAAACTTCTTTCCATACATATATATGGGGAGGTAGTAGCTCCAACTCGGTTTTACAGTGAAAATTGCAGGAACTTTAAACCGGCACTAGGAAACAGACTGAGAAAGCAGAGAAAAATGCCTCCTGCAAACCGTTCCCTTGGTGCTAGATGAACGAACGTCTCTCCACTTGCTCAGTTCTGAGAGATAAGTGAGTGTGAAAGCCGTCCTTCACCTAGCTTGTTGGGAACACAAAGTTTCTTTTCAGTTGCAAACTCCATTCCATACATATATATGGGGACTTACTAGCTCCAACTCGGGTTTACAGTGAAAACTGCAGGAACTTCAAACCGGCACTAGGAAACAGAATGAGAAAGCAGAGAAATAGTGTCCCCTGCAACCCGTTCCCTTGGTGCAAGATGAACGAACGTCTCTCCACTTGCTCAGTTCTGAGAGATAAGTGTGTGTGAAAGCCGTCCTTCACCAAACTTGTTGGGAACACAAAGTTTCTTTTCAGTTGCAAACTCCATTCCATCCATATATATGGGGACTTACAAGCTCCAACTCGGTTTTACAGTGAAAACTGCAGGAACTTCAAACCGGCACTAGGAAACAGACTGAGAAAGCAGAGAAAAAGTGTCTCTTGCAACCCGTTCCCGTGGTGCTAGATGAACGAACGTCTCTCCACTTGCTCAGTTCCGAGAGATAAGTGTGTGTGAAAGCCGTCCTTCACCTAGCTTCTTGAGAACACAAAGTTTCTTTTCAGGTGCAAACACCATTCCATACATATATATGGGGAGGTACTTGCTCCAAATCTGTTTTACAGTGAAAACTGCAGGAACTTCAAACCGGCCCTAGGAAACAGACTGAGAAAGCAGAGAAAAAGTGTCTCCTGCAACCCGTTCCCTTGGTGCTTGATGAACGAACGTCTCTCCAATTGCTCAGTTCCGAGAGTTAAGTGTGTGTGAAAGCCGTCCTTCATCTAGCTTGTTGGGAACACAAAGCTCCTTTTCAGTTGCAAACTCCATTCCATACATATATATGGGGAGGTAGTAGCTCCAACTCGGTTTTACAGTGAAAATTGCAGGAACTTTAAACCGGCACTATGAAACAGACTGAGAAAGCAGAGAAAAAGTGACTCCTGCAACCCGTTTCTTTGTGCTAGATGAACGAACGTCTCTCCAACTGCTCAGTTCTGAGAGCTATGTGTGTCTGAAAGCCGTCATTCACAAGCTTGTTGGGAACACAAAGTTTCTTTTTAGTTGCAAAAACCATTCCATACATATATATGGGGAGGTACTAGCTCCAACTCGATTTTACAGTGAAAACTGCAGGAACTTCAAACCGGCAGTAGTAAACAGACTGAGAAAGCAGAGAAAAAGTGTCTCTTGCAACCCGTTCCATTGGTGCTAGATGAACGAACGTCTCTCCACTTGCTCAGTTCCGAGAGATAAGTGTGTGTGAAAGCCGTCCTTCAACTAGCTTCTTGAGAACACAAAGTTTCTTTTCAGTTGCAAACACCATTCCATACATATATATGGGGAGGTAGTAGCTCCAACACGTTTTTACAGTGAAAACTGCAGGAACTTCAAACCGGCACTAGGAAACAGACTGAGAAAGCAGAGAAAAAGTGTCTCCTGCAACCCGTTCCCTTGGTGCTTGATGAACGAACGTCACTCCAATTGCTCAGTTCCGAGAGTTAAGTGTGTGTGAAAGCAGTCCTTCATCTAGCTTGTTGGGAACACAAAGCTCCTTTTCAGTTGCAAACTCCATTCCATACATATATATGGGGATGTAGTAGCTCCAACTCGGTTTTACAGTGAAAATTGCAGGAACTTAAACAGGCACTAGGAAACAGACTGAGAAAGCAGAGAAAAAGTGTCTCCTGCAACCCGTTTCTTTGTGCTAGATGAACGAACGTCTCTCCAATTGCTCAGTTCTGAGAGCTATGTGTGTCTGAAAGCCGTCATTCAACAAGCTTGTTGGGAACACAAAGTTTCTTTTCAGTTGCAAACTCCATTCCATACATATATATGGGGAAGTACTAGCTCCAACTCGGTTTTACAGTGAAAAATGCAGGAAATTCAAACCGGCACTAGGAAACAGACTGAGAAAGCAGAGAAAAACTGTCTCCTGCAACCCGTTCCCTTGGTGCTAGATGAACGAATGTCTCTCCAATTGCTCAGTTCTGAGAGATAAGTGTGTGTGAAAGCCGTCCATCACCTAGCTTGTTGGGAACACAAAGTTACTTTTCAGTTGCAAATTTCATTCCATACTTATATATGGGGACTTCCTAACTCCAACTCGGTTTTACAGTGAAAACTGCAGGAACTTCAAAACGGCACTAGGAAACAGACTGAGGAAGCAGAGAAAAAGTGACTCCTGCAACCCGTTCCCTTGGTGCTAGATGAACGAAAGTCTCTCCACTTGCTCATTTCAGAGAGATAAGTGTGTGTGAAAGCCGTCCTTCACCTAGCTTGTTGGGAACACAAAGCTCCTTTTCAGTTGCAAACTTCTTTCCATACATATATATGGGGAGGTAGTAGCTCCAACTCGGTTTTACAGTGAAAATTGCAGGAACTTTAAACCGGCACTAGGAAACAGACTGAGAAAGCAGAGAAAAATGCCTCCTGCAAACCGTTCCCTTGGTGCTAGATGAACGAACGTCTCTCCACTTGCTCAGTTCTGAGAGATAAGTGAGGGTGAAAGCCGTCCTTCACCTAGCTTGTTGGGAACACAAAGTTTCTTTTCAGTTGCAAACTCCATTCCATACATATATATGGGGACTTACTAGCTCCAACTCGGGTTTACAGTGAAAACTGCAGGAACTTCAAACCGGCACTAGGAAACAGACTGAGAAAGCAGAGAAAATGTGTCTCCTGCAACCCGTTCCCTTGGTGCTAGAAGAACGAATGTCTCTCCACTTGCTCAGTTCTGATAGATAATTGTGTGTGAAAGCCGTCCTTCAACTAGCTTGTTGGGAACACAAAGTTTCTTTTCAGTTGCAAACTCCATTCCATACATATATATGGGGAGGTACTATCTCCAACTCGGTTTTACAGTGAAAACTGCAGGAACTTCAAACCGGCACAAGGAAACAGACTGAGAAAGCAGAGAAATATTGTCTCCTGCAACCCGTTCCCTTGGTGCTAGATGAACGAACGTCTCTCCACTTGCTCAGTTTTGAGAGATAAGTGTGTGTGAAAGCCGTCCTTCACCTAGCTTGTTGGGAACACAAAGTTTCTTTTCAGTTGCAAACACCAATCCATACATATATATGGGGACTTACAAGCTCCAACTCGGTTTTACAGTGAAAACTGCAGGAACTTCAAACCGGCACTAGGAAACAGACTGAGAAAGCAGAGAAAAAGTGTCTCTTGCAACCCGTTCCCGTGGTGCTAGATGAACGAACGTCTCTCCACTTGCTCAGTTCCGAGAGATAAGTGTGTGTGAAAGCTGTCCTTCACCTAGCTTCTTGAGAACACAAAGTTTCTTTTCAGTTGCAAACACCATTCCATACATATATATGGGGAGGTACTTGCTCCAAATCTGTTTTACAGTGAAAACTGCAGGAACTTCAAACCGGCCCTAGGAAACAGACTGAGAAAGCAGAGAAAAAGTGTCTCCTGCAACCCGTTCCCTTGGTGCTTGATGAACGAACGTCTCTCCAATTGCTCAGTTCCGAGAGTTAAGTGTGTGTGAAAGCCGTCCTTCATCTAGCTTGTTGGGAACACAAAGCTCCTTTTCAGTTGCAAACTCCATTCCATACATATATATGGGGAGGTAGTAGCTCCAACTCGGTTTTACAGTGAAAATTGCAGGAACTTTAAACCGGCACTATGAAACAGACTGAGAAAGCAGAGAAAAAGTGACTCCTGCAACCCGTTTCTTTGTGCTAGATGAACGAACGTCTCTCCAACTGCTCAGTTCTGAGAGCTATGTGTGTCTGAAAGCCGTCATTCACAAGCTTGTTGGGAACACAAAGTTTCTTTTTAGTTGCAAAAACCATTCCATACATATATATGGGGAGGTACTAGCTCCAACTCGATTTTACAGTGAAAACTGCAGGAACTTCAAACCGGCAGTAGTAAACAGACTGAGAAAGCAGAGAAAAAGTGTCTCTTGCAACCCGTTCCATTGGTGCTAGATGAACGAACGTCTCTCCACTTGCTCAGTTCCGAGAGATAAGTGTGTGTGAAAGCCGTCCTTCAACTAGCTTCTTGAGAACACAAAGTTTCTTTTCAGTTGCAAACACCATTCCATACATATATATGGGGAGGTAGTAGCTCCAACACGTTTTTACAGTGAAAACTGCAGGAACTTCAAACCGGCACTAGGAAACAGACTGAGAAAGCAGAGAAAAAGTGTCTCCTGCAACCCGTTCCCTTGGTGCTTGATGAACGAACGTCACTCCAATTGCTCAGTTCCGAGAGTTAAGTGTGTGTGAAAGCAGTCCTTCATCTAGCTTGTTGGGAACACAAAGCTCCTTTTCAGTTGCAAACTCCATTCCATACATATATATGGGGATGTAGTAGCTCCAACTCGGTTTTACAGTGAAAATTGCAGGAACTTAAACAGGCACTAGGAAACAGACTGAGAAAGCAGAGAAAAAGTGTCTCCTGCAACCCGTTTCTTTGTGCTAGATGAACGAACGTCTCTCCAATTGCTCAGTTCTGAGAGCTATGTGTGTCTGAAAGCCGTCATTCAACAAGCTTGTTGGGAACACAAAGTTTCTTTTCAGTTGCAAACTCCATTCCATACATATATATGGGGAAGTACTAGCTCCAACTCGGTTTTACAGTGAAAAATGCAGGAAATTCAAACCGGCACTAGGAAACAGACTGAGAAAGCAGAGAAAAACTGTCTCCTGCAACCCGTTCCCTTGGTGCTAGATGAACGAATGTCTCTCCAATTGCTCAGTTCTGAGAGATAAGTGTGTGTGAAAGCCGTCCATCACCTAGCTTGTTGGGAACACAAAGTTACTTTTCAGTTGCAAATTTCATTCCATACTTATATATGGGGACTTCCTAACTCCAACTCGGTTTTACAGTGAAAACTGCAGGAACTTCAAAACGGCACTAGGAAACAGACTGAGGAAGCAGAGAAAAAGTGACTCCTGCAACCCGTTCCCTTGGTGCTAGATGAACGAAAGTCTCTCCACTTGCTCATTTCAGAGAGATAAGTGTGTGTGAAAGCCGTCCTTCACCTAGCTTGTTGGGAACACAAAGCTCCTTTTCAGTTGCAAACTTCTTTCCATACATATATATGGGGAGGTAGTAGCTCCAACTCGGTTTTACAGTGAAAATTGCAGGAACTTTAAACCGGCACTAGGAAACAGACTGAGAAAGCAGAGAAAAATGCCTCCTGCAAACCGTTCCCTTGGTGCTAGATGAACGAACGTCTCTCCACTTGCTCAGTTCTGAGAGATAAGTGAGGGTGAAAGCCGTCCTTCACCTAGCTTGTTGGGAACACAAAGTTTCTTTTCAGTTGCAAACTCCATTCCATACATATATATGGGGACTTACTAGCTCCAACTCGGGTTTACAGTGAAAACTGCAGGAACTTCAAACCGGCACTAGGAAACAGACTGAGAAAGCAGAGAAAATGTGTCTCCTGCAACCCGTTCCCTTGGTGCTAGAAGAACGAATGTCTCTCCACTTGCTCAGTTCTGATAGATAATTGTGTGTGAAAGCCGTCCTTCAACTAGCTTGTTGGGAACACAAAGTTTCTTTTCAGTTGCAAACTCCATTCCATACATATATATGGGGAGGTACTATCTCCAACTCGGTTTTACAGTGAAAACTGCAGGAACTTCAAACCGGCACAAGGAAACAGACTGAGAAAGCAGAGAAATATTGTCTCCTGCAACCCGTTCCCTTGGTGCTAGATGAACGAACGTCTCTCCACTTGCTCAGTTTTGAGAGATAAGTGTGTGTGAAAGCCGTCCTTCACCTAGCTTGTTGGGAACACAAAGTTTCTTTTCAGTTGCAAACACCAATCCATACATATATATGGGGAGGTACTAGCTCCAACTCGGTCTGACAGTGAAAACTGCAGGAACTTCAAACCGGCACTAGGAAAAAGACTGAGAAAGCAGAGAAAAAGTGTCTCCTGCAACCCATTCCCTTGGTGCTAGATGAACGAAAGTCTCTCCACTTGCTCAGTTCTGAGAGATAAGTGTGTGTGAAAGCCGACCTTCACCTTGCTTGATGGGAATACAATGTTTCTTTTCAGTTGCAAACTCCATTCCATATATATATATGCGAAGGTACTAGCTCCAACTCGGATTTACAGTGAAAACTGCAGGAACTTCAAACCGGCACTAGGAAACAGACTGAGAATGCAGAGAAAATGTGTCTCCTGCAACCCGTTCCCTTGGTGCTAGAAGAACGAATGTCTCTCCACTTGCTCAGTTCTGATAGATTAGTGTGTGTGAAAGCCGTCCTTCAACTAGCTTGTTGGGAACACAAAGTTTCTTTTCAGTTGCAAACTCCATTCCATACATATATATGGGGAGGTACTAGCTCCAACTCGGTTTTACAGTGAAAACTGCAGGAACTTCAAACCAGCACAAGGAAACAGACTGAGAATGCAGAGAAAAAGTGTCTCCTGCAACCCGTTCCCTTGGTGCTAGATGAACGAACGTCTCTCCACTTGCTCAGTTCTGAGAGATAAGTGTGTGTGAAAGCCGTCCTTCACCTAGCTTTTTGGGAACACAAAGTGTCTTTTCAGTTGCAAACACCAATCCATACATATATATGGGGAGGTACTAGCTCCAAATCGGTTTGACAGTGAAAACTGCAGGAACTTCAAACCGGCACTAGGAAACAGACTGAGAAAGCAGAGAAAAAGTGTCTCTTGCAACCCGTTCCCTTGGTGTTAGATGAACGAACGTCTCTCCACTTGCTCAGTTCCGAGAGATAATTGTGTGTGAAAGCCGTCCTTCATCTAGCTTGTTGGGAACACAAAGTTTCTTTTCAGTTGCAAACCCCATTCCATACATAAATATGGGGAGGTACTAGCTCCAACTCGGTTTTACAGTGAAAACTGCAGGAACTTCAAACCGGCATTAGTAAACAGACTGAGAAAGCAGAGAAAAAGTGTCTCCTGCAACCCGTTCCATTGGTGCTAGATGAACGAACGTCGCTCAAATTGCTCAGTTCTGAGAGCTATGTGTGTGTGAAAGCCGTCATTCACCAAGCTTGTTGGGAACACAAAGTTTCTTTTCAGTTGCAAACTCCATTCCATTCATATATATGGGGAAGTACTAGCTTCAACTCGGTTTTACAGTGAAAAATGCAGGAACTTCAAACCGGCACTAGGAAACAGACTGAGAAAGCAGAGAAAAAGTGTCTCCTGCAACCCGTTCCCTTGGTGCTAGATGAACGAACGTCTCTCCACTTGCTCAGTTCTGAGAGATAAATGTGTGTGAAAGACGTCCTTCACCTAGCTTGTTGGGAACACAAAGTTTCTTTTCAGTTGCAAATTTCATTCCATATTTATATATGGGGACTTCCTAACTCCAACTCGGTTTTACAGTGAAAACTGCAGGAACTTCAAACCGGCACTAGGAAACAGACTGAGAAAGCAGAGAAAAATTGGCTCCTGCAACCATTTCACATCGTGCTAGATGAACGAACGTCTCTCCACTTGCTCAGTTCTGAGAGATAAGTGTGTGTGAAAGCCGTCCTTCACCTAGCTTGTTGGGAACACAAAGTTTCTTTTCAGTTGCAAACCCCATTCCATACATATATATGGGGAGGTACTAGCTCCAACTCGGTTTTACAGTGAAAACTGCAGGAACTTCAAACCGGCATTAGTAAACAGACTGAGAAAGCAGAGAAAAAGTGTCTCTTGCAACCCGTTCCCGTGGTGCTAGATGAACGAACGTCTCTCCACTTGCTCAGTTCCGAGAGATATGTGTGTGTGAAAGCCGTCCTTCACCTAGCTTCTTGAGAACACAAAGTTTCTTTTCAGTTGCAAACAACATTCCATACATATATATGGGGAGGTACTAGCTCCAAATCGGTTTTACAGTGAAAACTGCAGGAACTTCAAACCGGCCCTAGGAAAGAGACTGAGAAAGCACAGAAAAAGTGTCTCCTGCAACCCTTTCCCTTGGTGCTTGATGAACGAACGTCTCTCCGCTTGCTCAGTTCCGAGAGTTAAGTGTGTGTGAAAGCCGTCCTTCATCTAGCTTGTTGGGAACACAAAGCTCCTTTTCAGTTGCAAACTCCATTCCATACATATATATGGGGAGGTACTAGCTCCAACTCGGTTTTACAGTGAAAATTGCAGGAACTTTAAACCGGCACTAGGAAACAGACTGAGAAAGCAGAGAAAAATTGACTCCTGCAACCCGTTACTTTGTGCTAGATGAACGAACGTCGCTCCAATTGCTCAGTTCTGAGAGCTATGTGTGTGTGAAAGCCGTCATTCACCAAGCTTGTTGGGAACACAAAGTTTCTTTTCAGTTGCAAACTCCATTCCATACATATATATGGGGAAGTACTAGCTCCAACTCGGTTTTACAGTGAAAAATGCAGGAACTTCAAACCGGCACTAGGAAACAGACTGAGAAACAGAGAAAAAGTGGCTCCTGCAACCATTTCACATCGTGCTAGATGAACGAAAGTCTCTCCACTTGCTCAGTTCCGAGAGATAAGTGTGTGTGAAAGCCGTCCTTCAAACACCTTGTTGGGAACACAAAGATTCTTTTCAGTTGCAAACTCCATTCCATACATATATATGGGGAGGCACTAGCTCCAACTAGGTTTTACAGTGAAAACTGCAGGAACTTCAAACCGGCACAAGGAAACAGACTGAGAAGCAGAGAAAAAGTTTCTCCTGCAAGCCGTTCCCTTGGTGCTAGATGAACGAATGTCTCTCCACTTGCTCAGTTCTGATAGATAATTGTGTGTGAAAGCCGTCCTTCAACTAGCTTGTTGGGAACACAAAGTTTCTTTTCAGTTGCAAACTCCATTCCATACATATATATGGGGAGGTACTATCTCCAACTCGGTTTTACAGTGAAAACTGCAGGAACTTCAAACCGGCACAAGGAAACAGACTGAGAAAGCAGAGAAATATTGTCTCCTGCAACCCGTTCCCTTGGTGCTAGATGAACGAACGTCTCTCCACTTGCTCAGTTTTGAGAGATAAGTGTGTGTGAAAGCCGTCCTTCACCTAGCTTGTTGGGAACACAAAGTTTCTTTTCAGTTGCAAACACCAATCCATACATATATATGGGGAGGTACTAGCTCCAACTCGGTCTGACAGTGAAAACTGCAGGAACTTCAAACCGGCACTAGGAAAAAGACTGAGAAAGCAGAGAAAAAGTGTCTCCTGCAACCCATTCCCTTGGTGCTAGATGAACGAAAGTCTCTCCACTTGCTCAGTTCTGAGAGATAAGTGTGTGTGAAAGCCGACCTTCACCTTGCTTGATGGGAATACAATGTTTCTTTTCAGTTGCAAACTCCATTCCATATATATATATGGGAAGGTACTAGCTCCAACTCGGATTTACAGTGAAAACTGCAGGAACTTCAAACCGGCACTAGGAAACAGACTGAGAATGCAGAGAAAATGTGTCTCCTGCAACCCGTTCCCTTGGTGCTAGAAGAACGAATGTCTCTCCACTTGCTCAGTTCTGATAGATTAGTGTGTGTGAAAGCCGTCCTTCAACTAGCTTGTTGGGAACACAAAGTTTCTTTTCAGTTGCAAACTCCATTCCATACATATATATGGGGAGGTACTAGCTCCAACTCGGTTTTACAGTGAAAACTGCAGGAACTTCAAACCAGCACAAGGAAACAGACTGAGAATGCAGAGAAAAAGTGTCTCCTGCAACCCGTTCCCTTGGTGCTAGATGAACGAACGTCTCTCCACTTGCTCAGTTCTGAGAGATAAGTGTGTGTGAAAGCCGTCCTTCACCTAGCTTTTTGGGAACACAAAGTGTCTTTTCAGTTGCAAACACCAATCCATACATATATATGGGGAGGTACTAGCTCCAAATCGGTTTGACAGTGAAAACTGCAGGAACTTCAAACCGGCACTAGGAAACAGACTGAGAAAGCAGAGAAAAAGTGTCTCTTGCAACCCGTTCCCTTGGTGTTAGATGAACGAACGTCTCTCCACTTGCTCAGTTCCGAGAGATAATTGTGTGTGAAAGCCGTCCTTCATCTAGCTTGTTGGGAACACAAAGTTTCTTTTCAGTTGCAAACCCCATTCCATACATAAATATGGGGAGGTACTAGCTCCAACTCGGTTTTACAGTGAAAACTGCAGGAACTTCAAACCGGCATTAGTAAACAGACTGAGAAAGCAGAGAAAAAGTGTCTCCTGCAACCCGTTCCATTGGTGCTAGATGAACGAACGTCGCTCAAATTGCTCAGTTCTGAGAGCTATGTGTGTGTGAAAGCCGTCATTCACCAAGCTTGTTGGGAACACAAAGTTTCTTTTCAGTTGCAAACTCCATTCCATTCATATATATGGGGAAGTACTAGCTTCAACTCGGTTTTACAGTGAAAAATGCAGGAACTTCAAACCGGCACTAGGAAACAGACTGAGAAAGCAGAGAAAAAGTGTCTCCTGCAACCCGTTCCCTTGGTGCTAGATGAACGAACGTCTCTCCACTTGCTCAGTTCTGAGAGATAAATGTGTGTGAAAGACGTCCTTCACCTAGCTTGTTGGGAACACAAAGTTTCTTTTCAGTTGCAAATTTCATTCCATATTTATATATGGGGACTTCCTAACTCCAACTCGGTTTTACAGTGAAAACTGCAGGAACTTCAAACCGGCACTAGGAAACAGACTGAGAAAGCAGAGAAAAATTGGCTCCTGCAACCATTTCACATCGTGCTAGATGAACGAACGTCTCTCCACTTGCTCAGTTCTGAGAGATAAGTGTGTGTGAAAGCCGTCCTTCACCTAGCTTGTTGGGAACACAAAGTTTCTTTTCAGTTGCAAACCCCATTCCATACATATATATGGGGAGGTACTAGCTCCAACTCGGTTTTACAGTGAAAACTGCAGGAACTTCAAACCGGCATTAGTAAACAGACTGAGAAAGCAGAGAAAAAGTGTCTCTTGCAACCCGTTCCCGTGGTGCTAGATGAACGAACGTCTCTCCACTTGCTCAGTTCCGAGAGATATGTGTGTGTGAAAGCCGTCCTTCACCTAGCTTCTTGAGAACACAAAGTTTCTTTTCAGTTGCAAACAACATTCCATACATATATATGGGGAGGTACTAGCTCCAAATCGGTTTTACAGTGAAAACTGCAGGAACTTCAAACCGGCCCTAGGAAAGAGACTGAGAAAGCACAGAAAAAGTGTCTCCTGCAACCCTTTCCCTTGGTGCTTGATGAACGAACGTCTCTCCGCTTGCTCAGTTCCGAGAGTTAAGTGTGTGTGAAAGCCGTCCTTCATCTAGCTTGTTGGGAACACAAAGCTCCTTTTCAGTTGCAAACTCCATTCCATACATATATATGGGGAGGTACTAGCTCCAACTCGGTTTTACAGTGAAAATTGCAGGAACTTTAAACCGGCACTAGGAAACAGACTGAGAAAGCAGAGAAAAATTGACTCCTGCAACCCGTTACTTTGTGCTAGATGAACGAACGTCGCTCCAATTGCTCAGTTCTGAGAGCTATGTGTGTGTGAAAGCCGTCATTCACCAAGCTTGTTGGGAACACAAAGTTTCTTTTCAGTTGCAAACTCCATTCCATACATATATATGGGGAAGTACTAGCTCCAACTCGGTTTTACAGTGAAAAATGCAGGAACTTCAAACCGGCACTAGGAAACAGACTGAGAAACAGAGAAAAAGTGGCTCCTGCAACCATTTCACATCGTGCTAGATGAACGAAAGTCTCTCCACTTGCTCAGTTCCGAGAGATAAGTGTGTGTGAAAGCCGTCCTTCAAACACCTTGTTGGGAACACAAAGATTCTTTTCAGTTGCAAACTCCATTCCATACATATATATGGGGAGGCACTAGCTCCAACTAGGTTTTACAGTGAAAACTGCAGGAACTTCAAACCGGCACAAGGAAACAGACTGAGAAGCAGAGAAAAAGTTTCTCCTGCAAGCCGTTCCCTTGGTGCTAGATGAACGAATGTCTCTCCACTTGCTCAGTTCTGAGAGATAAGTGTGTGTGAAAGCCGACCTTCAACTAGCTTGTTGGGAACACAAAGTTTCTTTTCAGTTGCAAACTCCATTCCATACATATATATGGGGAAGTACTAGCTTCAACTCGGTTTTACAGTGAAAAATGCAGGAACTTCAAATCGGCACTAGGAAACAGACTGAGAAAGCAGAGAATAAGTGTCTCCTGCAACCCGTTCCCTTGGTGCTAGATGAACGAACGTCTCTCCACTTGCTCAGTTCTGAGAGATAAGTGTGTGTGAAAGCCGTCCTTCACCTAGCTTGTTGGGAACACAAAGTTTCTTTTCAGTTGCAAATTTCATTCCATACTTATATATGGGGATTTCCTAACTCCAACTCGGTTTTACACTGAAAACTGCAGGAACTTCAAACCGGCACTAGGAAACAGACTGAGAAAGCAGAGAAAAAGTGGCTCCTGCAACCATTTCACATCGTGCTAGATGAACGAACGTCTCTCCACTTGCTCAGTTCTGAGAGATATGTGTGTGTGAAAGCCGTCCTTCACCTAGCTTGTTGGGAACACAAAGTTTCTTTTCAGTTGCAAACTCCATTCCATACATATATATGGGGAGGTACTAGCTCCAACTAGGTTTTACAGTGAAAACTGCAGGAACTTCAAACCGGCACTAGGAAACAGACTGAGAAAGGAGAGAAAAAGTGTTTCCTGCAACCCGTTCCCTTGGTGCTAGATGAACGAAAGTCTCTGCAATTGCTCAGTTCTGAGAGATAATTGAGTGTGAAAGCCGTCCTTCACCTAGCTTGTTGGGAACACAAAGTTTCTTTTCAGTTGCAAACTCCATTCCATACATATATATGGGGACTTACTAGCTCCAACTCGGTTTTACAGTGAAAACTGCAGGAAATTCAAACCGGCACTAGGAAACAGACTGAGAAAGCAGAGAAAAAGTGTCTCCTGCAACCCGTTCCCTTGGTGCTAAATGAACGAACGTCTCTCCACTTGCTCAGTTCTGAGAGATAAGTGTGTGTGAAAGCCGTCCTTCACCTAGCTTGTTGGGAACACAAAGATTCTTTTCAGTTGCAAACTCCATTCCATACATATAAATGGGGAGGTACTAGCTCCAACTCGGTTTTACAGTGAAAACTGCAGGAACTTCAAACCGGCACTAGGAAAGAGACTGAGAATGCAGAGAAAAAGTGTCTCCTGCAACCCGTTCCCTTGGTGCTAGATGAACGAACGTCTCTCCACTTGCTCAGTTCCGAGAGATAAGTGTGTGTGTTAAAGCCGTCCTTCACTTACCTCGTGGGAACTCAAAGTTTCTATTCAGTTTCAAACTCCATTCCATACATATATATGGGGAGGTACTAGCTCCAACTCGGTTTTACAGTGAAAACTGCAGGAACTTCTAACCGGCACTAGGAAAAAGACTGAGAAAGCGGAGAAAATGTGTCTCCTGCAACCCGTTCACTTCGTGCTAGATGAACGAACGTCTCTCCACTTGCTCAGTTCCGAGAGATAAGTGTGTGTGAAAGCCGTCCTTCAAACACCTTGTTGGGAACACAAAGATTCTTTTCAGTTGCAAACTCCATTCCATACATATATATGGGGAGGCACTAGCTCCAACTAGGTTTTACAGTGAAAACTGCAGGAACTTCAAACCGGCACAAGGAAACAGACTGAGAAGCAGAGAAAAAGTTTCTCCTGCAAGCCGTTCCCTTGGTGCTAGATGAACGAATGTCTCTCCACTTGCTCAGTTCTGAGAGATAAGTGTGTGTGAAAGCCGACCTTCAACTAGCTTGTTGGGAACACAAAGTTTCTTTTCAGTTGCAAACTCCATTCCATACATATATATGGGGAAGTTCTAGCTTCAACTCGGTTTTACAGTGAAAAATGCAGGAACTTCAAATCGGCACTAGGAAACAGACTGAGAAAGCAGAGAATAAGTGTCTCCTGCAACCCGTTCCCTTGGTGCTAGATGAACGAACGTCTCTCCACTTGCTCAGTTCTGAGAGATAAGTGTGTGTGAAAGCCGTCCTTCACCTAGATTTTTGGGAACACAAAGTTTCTTTTCAGTTGCAAATTTCATTCCATACTTATATATGGGGATTTCCTAACTCCAACTCGGTTTTACACTGAAAACTGCAGGAACTTCAAACCGGCACTAGGAAACAGACTGAGAAAGCAGAGAAAAAGTGTCTCCTGCAACCATTTCACATCGTGCTAGATGAACGAACGTCTCTCCACTTGCTCAGTTCTGAGAGATATGTGTGTGTGAAAGTCGTCCTTCACCTAGCTTGTTGTTAACACAAAGTTTCTTTTCAGTTGCAAACCCCAATCCATACATATATATGGGGAGGTACTAGCTCCAACTCGGTTTTACAGTGAAAACTGCAGGAACTTCAAACCGGCATTAGGAAACAGACTGAGAATTCGGAGAAAAAGTGTCTCCTGCAACCCGTTCACTTCGTGCTAGATGAACGAACGTCGCTCCAATTGCTCAGTTCTGAGAGCTATGTGTGTTTGAAAGCCGTCATTCACAAATCTTGTTGGGAACACAAAGTTTCTTTTCAGTTGCAAACTCCATTCCATACATATATATGGGGAGGTACTAGCTCCAACTAGGTTTTACAGTGAAAACTGCAGGAACTTCAAACCGGCACTAGGAAACAGACTGAGAAAGGAGAGAAAAAGTGTTTCCTGCAACCCGTTCCCTTGGTGCTAGATGAACGAAAGTCTCTGCAATTGCTCAGTTCTGAGAGATAATTGAGTGTGAAAGCCGTCCTTCACCTAGCTTGTTGGGAACACAAAGTTTCTTTTCAGTTGCAAACTCCATTCCATACATATATATGGGGAGGTACTAGCTCCAACTAGGTTTTACAGTGAAAACTGCAGGAACTTCAAACCGGCACTAGGAAACAGACTGAGAAAGCAGAGAAAAAGTGTCTCCTGCAACCCGTTCCCTTGGTGCTAAATGAACGAACGTCTCTCCACTTGCTCAGTTCTGAGAGATAATTGTGTGTGAAAGCCGTCCTTCACCTAGCTTGTTGGGAACACAAAGATTCTTTTCAGTTGCAAACTCCATTCCATACATATAAATGGGGAGGTACTAGCTCCAACTCGGTTTTACAGTGAAAACTGCAGGAACTTCAAACCGGCACTAGGAAAGAGACTGAGAATGCAGAGAAAAAGTGTCTCCTGCAACCCGTTCCCTTGGTGCTAGATGAACGAACGTCTCTCCACTTGCTCAGTTCCGAGAGATAAGTGTGTGTGTTAAAGCCGTCCTTCACTTACCTTGTGGGAACACAAAGTTTCTATTCAGTTTCAAACTCCATTCCATACATATATATGGGGAGGTACTAGCTCCAACTCGGTTTTACAGTGAAAACTGCAGGAACTTCAAACCGGCACTAGGAAAAAGACTGAGAAAGCGGAGAAAATGTGTCTCCTGCAACCCGTTCACTTCGTGCTAGATGAACGAACGTCTCTCCACTTGCTCAGTTCCGAGAGATAAGTGTGTGTGAAAGCCGTCCTTCAAACACCTTGTTGGGAACACAAAGATTCTTTTCAGTTGCAAACTCCATTCCATACATATATATGGGGAGGCACTAGCTCCAACTAGGTTTTACAGTGAAGACTGCAGGAACTTCAAACCGGCACAAGGAAACACACTGAGAAGCAGAGAAAAAGTTTCTCCTGCAAGCCGTTCCCTTGGTGCTAGATGAACGAATGTCTCTCCACTTGCTCAGTTCTGAGAGATAAGTGTGTGTGAAAGCCGACCTTCAACTAGCTTGTTGGGAACACAAAGTTTCTTTTCAGTTGCAAACTCCATTCCATACATATATATGGGGAAGTACTAGCTTCAAATCGGTTTTACAGTGAAAAATGCAGGAACTTCAAATCGGCACTAGGAAACAGACTGAGAAAGCAGAGAATAAGTGTCTCCTGCAACCCGTTCCCTTGGTGCTAGATGAACGAACGTCTCTCCACTTGCTCAGTTCTGAGAGATAAGTGTGTGTGAAAGCCGTCCTTCACCTAGCTTTTTGGGAACACAAAGTTTCTTTTCAGTTGCAAATTTCGTTCCATACTTATATATGGGGATTTCCTAACTCCAACTCGGTTTTACACTGAAAACTGCAGGAACTTCAAACCGGCACTAGGAAACAGACTGAGAAAGCAGAGAAAAAGTGGCTCCTGCAACCATTTCACATCGTGCTAGATGAACGAACGTCTCTCCACTTGCTCAGTTCTGAGAGATATGTGTGTGTGAAGTCGTCCTTCACCTAGCTTGTTGGGAACACAAAGTTTCTTTTCAGTTGCAAACCCCAATCCATACATATATATGGGGAGGTACTAGCTCCAACTCGGTTTTACAGTGAAAACTGCAGGAACTTCAAACCGGCATTAGGAAACAGACTGAGAAATCGGAGAAAAAGTGTCTCCTGCAACCCGTTCAGTTCGTGCTAGATGAACGAACGTCGCTCCAATTGCTCAGTTCTGAGAGATAAGTGTGTGTGAAAGCCGTCATTCACCAAGCTTGTTGGGAACACAAAGTTTCTTTTCAGTTGCAAACTCCATTCCATACATATATATGGGGAGGTACTAGCTCCAACTAGGTTTTACAGTGAAAACTGCAGGAACTTCAAACCGGCACTAGGAAACAGACTGAGAAAGGAGAGAAAAAGTGTTTCCTGCAACCCGTTCCCTTGGTGCTAGATGAACGAAAGTCTCTGCAATTGCTCAGTTCTGAGAGATAATTGAGTGTGAAAGCCGTCCTTCACCTAGCTTGTTGGGAACACAAAGTTTCTTTTCAGTTGCAAACTCCATTCCATACATATATATGGGGACTTACTAGCTCCAACTCGGTTTTACAGTGAAAACTGCAGGAACTTCAAACCGGCACTAGGAAACAGACTGAGAAAGCAGAGAAAAAGTGTCTCCTGCAACCCGTTCCCTTGGTGCTAAATGAACGAACGTCTCTCCACTTGCTCAGTTCTGAGAGATAAGTGTGTGTGAAAGCCGTCTTTCACCTAGCTTGTTGGGAACACAAAGATTCTTTTCAGTTGCAAACTCCATTCCATACATATATATGGGGAGGTACTAGCTCCAACTCGGTTTTACAGTGAAAACTGCAGGAACTTCAAACCGGCACTAGGAAAAAGACTGAGAAAGCGGAGAAAATGTATCTCCTGCAACCCGTTCACTTCGTGCTAGATGAACGAACGTCTCTCCACTTGCTCAGTTCCGAGAGATAAGTGTGTGTGAAAGCCGTCCTTCAAACACCTTGTTGGGAACACAAAGATTCTTTTCAGTTGCAAACTCCATTCCATACATATATATGGGGAGGCACTAGCTCCAACTAGGTTTTACAGTGAAAACTGCAGGAACTTCAAACCGGGACAAGGAAACAGACTGAGAAGCAGAGAAAAAGTTTCTCCTGCAAGCCGTTCCCTTGGTGCTAGATGAACGAATGTCTCTCCACTTGCTCAGTTCTGAGAGATAAGTGTGTGTGAAAGCCGACCTTCAACTAGCTTGTTGGGAACACAAAGTTTCTTTTCAGTTGCAAACTCCATTCCATACATATATATGGGGAAGTACTAGCTTCAACTCGGTTTTACAGTGAAAAATGCAGGAACTTCAAATCGGCACTAGGAAACAGACTGAGAAAGCAGAGAATAAGTGTCTCCTGCAACCCGTTCCCTTGGTGCTAGATGAACGAACGTCTCTCCACTTGCTCAGTTCTGAGAGATATGTGTGTGTGATAGCCGTCCTTCACCTAGCTTTTTGGGAACACAAAGATTCTTTTCAGTTGCAAACCCCAATCCATACATATATATGGGGAGGTACAAGCTCCAACTCGGTTTTACAGTGAAAACTGCAGGAACTTCAAACCGGCATTAGGAAACAGACTGAGAAATCGGAGAAAAAGTGTCTCCTGCAACCCGTCCACTTCGTGCTAGATGAACGAACGTCGCTCCAATTGCTCAGTTCTGAGAGCTATGTGTGTGTGAAAGCCGTCATTCACCAAGCTTGTTGGGAACACAAAGTTTCTTTTCAGTTGCAAACTCCATTCCATACATATATATGGGGAGGTACTAGCTCCAACTAGGTTTTACAGTGAAAACTGCAGGAACTTCAAACCGGCACTAGGAAACAGACTGAGAAAGGAGAGAAAAAGTGTCTCCTGCAACCCGTTCCCTTGGTGCTAGATGAACGAAAGTCTCTGCAATTGCTCAGTTCTGAGAGATAATTGAGTGTGAAAGCCGTCCTTCACCTAGCTTGTTGGGAACACAAAGTTTCTTTTCAGTTGCAAACTCCATTCCATACATATATATGGGGAGGTACTAGCTCCAACTAGGTTTTACAGTGAAAACTGCAGGAACTTCAAACCGGCACTAGGAAACAGACTGAGAAAGCAGAGAAAAAGTGTCTCCTGCAACCCGTTCCCTTGGTGCTAAATGAACGAACGTCTCTCCACTTGCTCAGTTCTGAGAGATAAGTGTGTGTGAAAGCCGTCCTTCACCTAGCTTGTTGGGAACACAAAGATTCTTTTCAGTTGCAAACTCCATTCCATACATATAAATGGGGAGGTACTAGCTCCAACTCGGTTTTACAGTGAAAACTGCAGGAACTTCAAACCGGCACTAGGAAAGAGACTGAGAATGCAGAGAAAAAGTGTCTCCTGCAACCCGTTCCCTTGGTGCTAGATGAACGAACGTCTCTCCACTTGCTCAGTTCCGAGAGATAAGTGTGTGTGTTAAAGCCGTCCTTCACTTACCTTGTGGGAACACAAAGTTTCTATTCAGTTTCAAACTCCATTCCATACATATATATGGGGAGGTACTAGCTCCAACTCGGTTTTACAGTGAAAACTGCAGGAACTTCAAACCGGCACTAGGAAAAAGACTGAGAAAGCGGAGAAAATGTGTCTCCTGCAACCCGTTCACTTCGTGCTAGATGAACGAACGTCTCTCCACTTGCTCAGTTCCGAGAGATAAGTGTGTGTGAAAGCCGTCCTTCAAACACCTTGTTGGGAACACAAAGATTCTTTTCAGTTGCAAACTCCATTCCATACATATATATGGGGAGGCACTAGCTCCAACTAGGTTTTACAGTGAAAACTGCAGGAACTTCAAACCGGCACAAGGAAACAGACTGAGAAGCAGAGAAAAAGTTTCTCCTGCAAGCCGTTCCCTTGGTGCTAGATGAACGAATGTCTCTCCACTTGCTCAGTTCTGAGAGATAAGTGTGTGTGAAAGCCGACCTTCAACTAGCTTGTTGGGAACACAAAGTTTCTTTTCAGTTGCAAACTCCATTCCATACATATATATGGGGAAGTACTAGCTTCAAATCGGTTTTACAGTGAAAAATGCAGGAACTTCAAATCGGCACTAGGAAACAGACTGAGAAAGCAGAGAATAAGTGTCTCCTGCAACCCGTTCCCTTGGTGCTAGATGAACGAACGTCTCTCCACTTGCTCAGTTCTGAGAGATAAGTGTGTGTGAAAGCCGTCCTTCACCCAGCTTTTTGGGAACACAAAGTTTCTTTTCAGTTGCAAATTTCGTTCCATACTTATATATGGGGATTTCCTAACTCCAACTCGGTTTTACACTGAAAACTGCAGGAACTTCAAACCGGCACTAGGAAACAGACTGAGAAAGCAGAGAAAAAATGGCTCCTGCAACCATTTCACATCGTGCTAGATGAACGAACGTCTCTCCACTTGCTCAGTTCTGAGAGATATGTGTGTGTGAAGTCGTCCTTCACCTAGCTTGTTGGGAACACAAAGTTTCTTTTCAGTTGCAAACCCCAATCCATACATATATATGGGGAGGTACTAGCTCCAACTCGGTTTTACAGTGAAAACTGCAGGAACTTCAAACCGGCACTAGGAAACAGACTGAGAAATCGGAGAAAAAGTGTCTCCTGCAACCCGTTCAGTTCGTGCTAGATGAACGAACGTCGCTCCAATTGCTCAGTTCTGAGAGCTATGTGTGTGTGAAAGCCGTCATTCACCAAGCTTGTTGGGAACACAAAGTTTCTTTTCAGTTGCAAACTCCATTCCATACATATACATGGGGAGGTACTAGCTCCAACTAGGTTTTACAGTGAAAACTGCAGGAACTTCAAACCGGCACTAGGAAACAGACTGAGAAAGGAGAGAAAAAGTGTTTCCTGCAACCCGTTCCCTTGGTGCTAGATGAACGAAAGTCTCTGCAATTGCTCAGTTCTGAGAGATAATTGAGTGTGAAAGCCGTCCTTCACCTAGCTTGTTGGGAACACAAAGTTTCTTTTCAGTTGCAAACTCCATTCCATACATATATATGGGGACTTACTAGCTCCAACTCGGTTTTACAGTGAAAACTGCAGGAACTTCAAACCGGCACTAGGAAACAGACTGAGAAAGCAGAGAAAAAGTGTCTCCTGCAACCCGTTCCCTTGGTGCTAAATGAACGAACGTCTCTCCACTTGCTCATTTCTGAGAGATAAGTGTGTGTGAAAGCCGTCCTTCACCTAGCTTGTTGGGAACACAAAGATTCTTTTCAGTTGCAAACTCCATTCCATACATATATATGGGGAGGTACTAGCTCCAACTCGGTTTTACAGTGAAAACTGCAGGAACTTCAAACCGGCACTAGGAAAAAGACTGAGAAAGCGGAGAAAATGTGTCTCCTGCAACCCGTTCACTTCGTGCTAGATGAACGAACGTCTCTCCACTTGCTCAGTTCCGAGAGATAAGTGTGTGTGAAAGCCGTCCTTCAAACAACTTGTTGGGAACACAAAGATTCTTTTCAGTTGCAAACTCCATTCCATACATATATATGGGGAGGCACTAGCTCCAACTAGGTTTTACAGTGAAAACTGCAGGAACTTCAAACCGGCACAAGGAAACAGACTGAGAAGCAGAGAAAAAGTTTCTCCTGCAAGCCGTTCCCTTGGTGCTAGATGAACGAATGTCTCTCCACTTGCTCAGTTCTGAGAGATAAGTGTGTGTGAAAGCCGACCTTCAACTAGCTTGTTGGGAACACAAAGTTTCTTTTCAGTTGCAAACTCCATTCCATACATATATATGGGGAAGTACTAGCTTCAACTCGGTTTTACAGTGAAAAATGCAGGAACTTCAAATCGGCACTAGGAAACAGACTGAGAAAGCAGAGAATAAGTGTCTCCTGCAACCCGTTCCCTTGGTGCTAGATGAACGAACGTCTCTCCACTTGCTCAGTTCTGAGAGATAAGTGTGTGTGAAAGCCGTCCTTCACCTAGCTTTTTGGGAACACAAAGTTTCTTTTCAGTTGCAAACCCCAATCCATACATATATATGGGGAGGTACTAGCTCCAACTCGGTTTTACAGTGAAAACTGCAGGAACTTCAAACCGGCATTAGGAAACAGACTGAGAAATCGGAGAAAAAGTGTCTCCTGCAACCCGTTCACTTCGTGCTAGATGAACGAACGTCGCTCCAATTGCTCAGTTCTGAGAGCTATGTGTGTGTGAAAGCCGTCATTCACCAAGCTTGTTGGGAACACAAAGTTTCTTTTCAGTTGCAAACTCCATTCCATACATATATATGGGGAGGTACTAGCTCCAACTAGGTTTTACAGTGAAAACTGCAGGAACTTCAAACCGGCACTAGGAAACAGACTGAGAAAGGAGAGAAAAAGTGTTTCCTGCAACCCGTTCCCTTGGTGCTAGATGAACGAAAGTCTCTGCAATTGCTCAGTTCTGAGAGATATTTGAGTGTGAAAGCCGTCCTTCACCTAGCTTGTTGGGAACACAAAGTTTCTTTTCAGTTGCAAACTCCATTCCATACATATATATGGGGACTTACTAGCTCCAACTCGGTTTTACAGTGAAAACTGCAGGAACTTCAAACCGGCACTAGGAAACAGACTGAGAAAGCAGAGAAAAAGTGTCTCCTGCAAACCGTTCCCTTGGTGCTAAATGAACGAACGTCTCTCCACTTGCTCAGTTCTGAGAGATAAGTGTGTGTGAAAGCCGTCCTTCACCTAGCTTGTTGGGAACACAAAGATTCTTTTCAGTTGCAAACTCCATTCCATACATATAAATGGGGAGGTACTAGCTCCAACTCGGTTTTACAGTGAAAACTGCAGGAACTTCAAACCGGCACTAGGAAAGAGACTGAGAATGCAGAGAAAAAGTGTCTCCTGCAACCCGTTCCCTTGGTGCTAGATGAACGAACGTCTCTCCACTTGCTCAGTTCCGAGAGATAAGTGTGTGTGTTAAAGCCGTCCTTCACTTACCTTGTGGGAACACAAAGTTTCTATTCAGTTTCAAACTCCATTCCATACATATATATGGGGAGGTACTAGCTCCAACTCGGTTTTACAGTGAAAACTGCAGGAACTTCAAACCGGCACTAGGAAAAAGACTGAGAAAGCGGAGAAAATGTGTCTCCTGCAACCCGTTCACTTCGTGCTAGATGAACGAACGTCTCTCCACTTGCTCAGTTCCGAGAGATAAGTGTGTGTGAAAGCCGTCCTTCAAACACCTTGTTGGGAACACAAAGATTCTTTTCAGTTGCAAACTCCATTCCATACATATATATGGGGAGGCACTAGCTCCAACTAGGTTTTACAGTGAAAACTGCAGGAACTTCAAACCGGCACAAGGAAACAGACTGAGAAGCAGAGAAAAAGTTTCTCCTGCAAGCCGTTCCCTTGGTGCTAGATGAACGAATGTCTCTCCACTTGCTCAGTTCTGAGAGATAAGTGTGTGTGAAAGCCGAACTTCAACTAGCTTGTTGGGAACACAAAGTTTCTTTTCAGTTGCAAACTCCATTCCATACATATTTATGGGGAAGTACTAGCTTCAACTCGGTTTTACAGTGAAAAATGCAGGAACTTCAAATCGGCATTAGGAAACAGACTGAGAAAGCAGAGAATAAGTGTCTCCTGCAACCCGTTCCCTTGGTGCTAGATGAACGAACGTCTCTCCACTTGCTCAGTTCTGAGAGATAAGTGTGTGTGAAAGCCGTCCTTCACCTAGCTTTTTGGGAACACAAAGTTTCTTTTCAGTTGCAAATTTCATTCCATACTTATATATGGGGATTTCCTAACTCCAACTCGGTTTTACACTGAAAACTGCAGGAACTTCAAACCGGCACTAGGAAACAGACTGAGAAAGCAGAGAAAAAGTGGCTCCTGCAACCATTTCACATCGTGCTAGATGAACGAACGTCTCTCCACTTGCTCAGTTCTGAGAGATATGTGTGTGTGAAAGTCGTCCTTCACCTAGCTTGTTGGGAACACAAAGTTTCTTTTCAGTTGCAAACCCCAATCCATACATATATATGGGGAGGTACTAGCTCCAACTCGGTTTGACAGTGAAAACTGCAGGAACTTCAAACCGGCATTAGGAAACAGACTGAGAAATCGGAGAAAAAGTGTCTCCTGCAACCCGTTCACTTCGTGCTAGATGAACGAACGTCGCTCCAATTGCTCAGATCTGAGAGCTATGTGTATGTGAAAGCCGTCATTCACCAAGCTTGTTGGGAACACAAAGTTTCTTTTCAGTTGCAAACTCCATTCCATACATATATATGGGGAAGTACTAGCTCCAACTCGGTTTTACAGTGAAAAATGCAGGAACTTCAAACCGGCACTAGGAAACAGACTGAGAAAGCAGAGAAAAAGTGGCTCCTGCAACCATTTCACATCGTGCTAGATGAACGAAAGTCTCTCCACTTGCTCAGTTCCGTGAGATAAGTGTGTGTGAAAGCCGTCCTTCAAACACCTTGTTGGGAACACAAAGATTCTTTTCAGTTGCAAACTCCATTCCATACATATACATGGGGAGGTACTAGCTCCAACTAGGTTTTACAGTGAAAACTGCAGGAACTTCAAACCGGCACTAGGAAACAGACTGAGAAAGGAGAGAAAAAGTGTTTCCTGCAACCCGTTCCCTTGGTGCTAGATGAACGAAAGTCTCTGCAATTGCTCAGTTCTGAGAGATAATTGAGTGTGAAAGCCGTCCTTCACCTAGCTTGTTGGGAACACAAAGTTACTTTTCAGTTGCAAACTCCATTCCATACATATATATGGGGACTTACTAGCTCCAACTCGGTTTTACAGTGAAAACTGCAGGAACTTCAAACCGGCACTAGGAAACAGACTGAGAAAGCAGAGAAAAAGTGTCTCCTGCAACCCGTTCCCTTGGTGCTAAATGAACGAACGTCTCTCCACTTGCTCAGTTCTGAGAGATAAGTGTGTGTGAAAGCCGTCCTTCACCTAGCTTGTTGGGAACACAAAGATTCTTTTCAGTTGCAAACTTAATTCCATACATATAAATGGGGAGGAACTAGCTCCAACTCGGTTTTACAGTGAAAACTGCAGGAACTTCAAACCGGCACTAGGAAACAGACTGAGAATTCAGAGAAAAAGTGTCTCCTGCAACCCGTTCCCTTGGTGCTAGATGAACGAACGTCTCTCCACTTGCTCAGTTCCGAGAGATAAGTGTGTGTGTTAAAGCCGTCCTTCACTTACCTTGTGGGAACACAAAGTTTCTATTCAGTTTCAAACTCCATTCCATACATATATATGGGGAGGTACTAGCTCCAACTCGGTTTTACAGTGAAAACTGCAGGAACTTCAAACCGGCACTAGGAAAAAGACTGAGAAAGCGGAGAAAATGTGTCTCCTGCAACCCGTTCACTTCATGCTAGATGAACGAACGTCTCTCCACTTGCTCAGTTCTGAGAGATAAGTGTGTGTGAAAGCGGTACTTCACCTAACTTGTTGGGAACACAAAGTTTCTTTTCAGTTGCAAACTCCATTCCATCCATATATATGGGGACTTACAAGCTCCAACTCAGTTTTACAATGAAAACTGCAGGAACTTCAAACCGGCACTAGGAAACAGACTGAGAAAGCAGAGAAAAAGTGTCTCCTGCAACCCGTTCCCTTGGTGCTAGATGAACGAACGTCTCTCCACTTGCTCAGTTCTGAGAGATATGTGTGTGTGAAAGCCGTCCTTCACCTAGCTTGTTGGGAACACAAAGTTTCTTTTCAGTTGCCAACTCCATTCCATACATATATATGGGGAGGTACTAGCTCCAACTCGGTTTTACAGTGAAAACTGCAGGAACTTCCAACCGGCATTAGTAAACATACTGAGAAAGGAGAGAAAAAGTGACTCCTGCAACCCGTCCAATTGGTGCTAGATGAACGAACGTCTCTCCACTTGCTCAGTTCTGAGAGATAAGTGTGTGTGAAAGCCGTCCTTCACCTAGCTTTTTGGGAACACAAAGTGTCATTTCAGTTGCAAACACCATTCCATACATATATATGGGGAGGTACTAGCTCCAACTCGTTTTGACAGTGAAAACTGCAGGAAATTCAAACCGGCACTAGGAAACAGACTGAGAAAGCAGAGAAAAAGTGTCTCCTGCAACCCGTTCCCTTGGTGCTAGATGAACGAACGTCTCTCCACTTGCTCAGTTCCGAGAGTTAATTGTGTGTGAAAGCCGCCCTTCATCTAGCTTGTTGGGAACACAAAGTTTCTTTTCAGTTGCAAACTCAATTCCATACATATATATGGGGAGGTACAAGCTCCAACTCGGTTTGACAGTGAAAACGGCAGGAACTTCAAACCGGCACTAGGAAACAGACTGAGAAACAGAGAAAAGTGTTTCCTGCAACCCGTTTCTTTGTGCTAGATGAACGAACGTCTCTCAAATTGCTCAGTTCTGAGAGCTATGTGTTTGTGAAAGCCGTCCTTCACTAAGCTTGTTGGGAACACAAAGTTTCTTTTAAGTTGCAAACTCCATTTCATACATATATATGGGGAAGTACTAGCTCCAACTCTGTTTTACAGTGAAAACTGCAGGAACTTCTAACCGGCACTAGGAAACAGACTGAGAAAGCAGAGAAAAAGTGTCTCCTGCAACCCGTTCCATTGGTGCTAGATGAACGAACGTCTCTCCACTTGCTCAGTTCTGAGAGATAATTGTGTGTGAAAGCCGTCCTTCACATAGCTTGTTGTGAACACAGAGTTTCTTTACAGTTGCAAACTCCATTCCATACATATATATGGGTAGGTACTAGCTCCAACTCGGTTTTACAGTGAAAACTGCAGGATCTTCAAACCGGCACTAGGAAACAGACTGAGAAAGCGGAGAAACTGTGTCTCCTGCAACCCGTTCACATCGTGCTAGATGAACGAAAGTCTCTCCACTTGCTCATTTCCGAGAGATAAGTGTGTGTGAAAGCCGTCCTTCACCTAGCTTGTTGGGAACACAAAGTTTCTTTTCAGTTGCAAACACCATTCCATACATATATATGGGCTGGTTCTAACTCCAACTCGGTCTGACAGTGAAATCTGCAGGAACTTCAAACCGGCACTAGGAAACAGACTGAGAAAGCAGAGAAAAAGTGTCTCCTGCAACCCGTTCCCTTGGTGCTAGATGAACGAAAGTCTCTCCACTAGCTCGGTTCTGAGAGATAAGTGTGTGTGAAAGCCGACCTTCACCTTGCTTGATGGGAATACAATATTTCTTTTCAGTTGCAAACTCCATTCCATATGTATATATGGGAAGGTACTAGCTCCAAATCGGTTTTACAGTGAAAACTGCAGGAACTTCAAACCGGCACTAGGAAACAGACTGAGAAAGCAGAAAAAAAGTGTCTCCTGCAACCCGTTCCCTTGGTGCTAGATGAACGAATGTCTCTTCACATGCTCAGTTCTGAGAGATAAGTGTGTGTGAAAGCCGTTCTTCACCTAGCTTGTTGGGAACACAAAGTTTCTTTTCAGTTGCAAACTCCATTCCATACATATTTATGGGGAAGTACTAGCTTCAACTCGGTTTTACAGTGAAAAATGCAGGAACTTCAAATCGGCATTAGGAAACAGACTGAGAAAGCAGAGAATAAGTGTCTCCTGCAACCCGTTCCCTTGGTGCTAGATGAACGAACGTCTCTCCACTTGCTCAGTTCTGAGAGATAAGTGTGTGTGAAAGCCGTCCTTCACCTAGCTTTTTGGGAACACAAAGTTTCTTTTCAGTTGCAAATTTCATTCCATACTTATATATGGGGATTTCCTAACTCCAACTCGGTTTTACACTGAAAACTGCAGGAACTTCAAACCGGCACTAGGAAACAGACTGAGAAAGCAGAGAAAAAGTGGCTCCTGCAACCATTTCACATCGTGCTAGATGAACGAACGTCTCTCCACTTGCTCAGTTCTGAGAGATATGTGTGTGTGAAAGTCGTCCTTCACCTAGCTTGTTGGGAACACAAAGTTTCTTTTCAGTTGCAAACCCCAATCCATACATATATATGGGGAGGTACTAGCTCCAACTCGGTTTGACAGTGAAAACTGCAGGAACTTCAAACCGGCATTAGGAAACAGACTGAGAAATCGGAGAAAAAGTGTCTCCTGCAACCCGTTCACTTCGTGCTAGATGAACGAACGTCGCTCCAATTGCTCAGATCTGAGAGCTATGTGTATGTGAAAGCCGTCATTCACCAAGCTTGTTGGGAACACAAAGTTTCTTTTCAGTTGCAAACTCCATTCCATACATATATATGGGGAAGTACTAGCTCCAACTCGGTTTTACAGTGAAAAATGCAGGAACTTCAAACCGGCACTAGGAAACAGACTGAGAAAGCAGAGAAAAAGTGGCTCCTGCAACCATTTCACATCGTGCTAGATGAACGAAAGTCTCTCCACTTGCTCAGTTCCGTGAGATAAGTGTGTGTGAAAGCCGTCCTTCAAACACCTTGTTGGGAACACAAAGATTCTTTTCAGTTGCAAACTCCATTCCATACATATACATGGGGAGGTACTAGCTCCAACTAGGTTTTACAGTGAAAACTGCAGGAACTTCAAACCGGCACTAGGAAACAGACTGAGAAAGGAGAGAAAAAGTGTTTCCTGCAACCCGTTCCCTTGGTGCTAGATGAACGAAAGTCTCTGCAATTGCTCAGTTCTGAGAGATAATTGAGTGTGAAAGCCGTCCTTCACCTAGCTTGTTGGGAACACAAAGTTACTTTTCAGTTGCAAACTCCATTCCATACATATATATGGGGACTTACTAGCTCCAACTCGGTTTTACAGTGAAAACTGCAGGAACTTCAAACCGGCACTAGGAAACAGACTGAGAAAGCAGAGAAAAAGTGTCCCCTGCAACCCGTTCCCTTGGTGCTAAATGAACGAACGTCTCTCCACTTGCTCAGTTCTGAGAGATAAGTGTGTGTGAAAGCCGTCCTTCACCTAGCTTGTTGGGAACACAAAGATTCTTTTCAGTTGCAAACTTAATTCCATACATATAAATGGGGAGGAACTAGCTCCAACTCGGTTTTACAGTGAAAACTGCAGGAACTTCAAACCGGCACTAGGAAACAGACTGAGAATTCAGAGAAAAAGTGTCTCCTGCAACCCGTTCCCTTGGTGCTAGATGAACGAACGTCTCTCCACTTGCTCAGTTCCGAGAGATAAGTGTGTGTGTTAAAGCCGTCCTTCACTTACCTTGTGGGAACACAAAGTTTCTATTCAGTTTCAAACTCCATTCCATACATATATATGGGGAGGTACTAGCTCCAACTCGGTTTTACAGTGAAAACTGCAGGAACTTCAAACCGGCACTAGGAAAAAGACTGAGAAAGCGGAGAAAATGTGTCTCCTGCAACCCGTTCACTTCATGCTAGATGAACGAACGTCTCTCCACTTGCTCAGTTCTGAGAGATAAGTGTGTGTGAAAGCGGTACTTCACCTAACTTGTTGGGAACACAAAGTTTCTTTTCAGTTGCAAACTCCATTCCATCCATATATATGGGGACTTACAAGCTCCAACTCAGTTTTACAATGAAAACTGCAGGAACTTCAAACCGGCACTAGGAAACAGACTGAGAAAGCAGAGAAAAAGTGTCTCCTGCAACCCGTTCCCTTGGTGCTAGATGAACGAACGTCTCTCCACTTGCTCAGTTCTGAGAGATATGTGTGTGTGAAAGCCGTCCTTCACCTAGCTTGTTGGGAACACAAAGTTTCTTTTCAGTTGCCAACTCCATTCCATACATATATATGGGGAGGTACTAGCTCCAACTCGGTTTTACAGTGAAAACTGCAGGAACTTCCAACCGGCATTAGTAAACATACTGAGAAAGGAGAGAAAAAGTGACTCCTGCAACCCGTCCAATTGGTGCTAGATGAACGAACGTCTCTCCACTTGCTCAGTTCTGAGAGATAAGTGTGTGTGAAAGCCGTCCTTCACCTAGCTTTTTGGGAACACAAAGTGTCATTTCAGTTGCAAACACCATTCCATACATATATATGGGGAGGTACTAGCTCCAACTCGTTTTGACAGTGAAAACTGCAGGAAATTCAAACCGGCACTAGGAAACAGACTGAGAAAGCAGAGAAAAAGTGTCTCCTGCAACCCGTTCCCTTGGTGCTAGATGAACGAACGTCTCTCCACTTGCTCAGTTCCGAGAGTTAATTGTGTGTGAAAGCCGCCCTTCATCTAGCTTGTTGGGAACACAAAGTTTCTTTTCAGTTGCAAACTCAATTCCATACATATATATGGGGAGGTACAAGCTCCAACTCGGTTTGACAGTGAAAACGGCAGGAACTTCAAACCGGCACTAGGAAACAGACTGAGAAACAGAGAAAAGTGTTTCCTGCAACCCGTTTCTTTGTGCTAGATGAACGAACGTCTCTCAAATTGCTCAGTTCTGAGAGCTATGTGTTTGTGAAAGCCGTCCTTCACTAAGCTTGTTGGGAACACAAAGTTTCTTTTAAGTTGCAAACTCCATTTCATACATATATATGGGGAAGTACTAGCTCCAACTCTGTTTTACAGTGAAAACTGCAGGAACTTCTAACCGGCACTAGGAAACAGACTGAGAAAGCAGAGAAAAAGTGTCTCCTGCAACCCGTTCCATTGGTGCTAGATGAACGAACGTCTCTCCACTTGCTCAGTTCTGAGAGATAATTGTGTGTGAAAGCCGTCCTTCACATAGCTTGTTGTGAACACAGAGTTTCTTTACAGTTGCAAACTCCATTCCATACATATATATGGGTAGGTACTAGCTCCAACTCGGTTTTACAGTGAAAACTGCAGGATCTTCAAACCGGCACTAGGAAACAGACTGAGAAAGCGGAGAAACTGTGTCTCCTGCAACCCGTTCACATCGTGCTAGATGAACGAAAGTCTCTCCACTTGCTCATTTCCGAGAGATAAGTGTGTGTGAAAGCCGTCCTTCACCTAGCTTGTTGGGAAAACAAAGTTTCTTTTCAGTTGCAAACACCATTCCATACATATATATGGGCTGGTTCTAACTCCAACTCGGTCTGACAGTGAAATCTGCAGGAACTTCAAACCGGCACTAGGAAACAGACTGAGAAAGCAGAGAAAAAGTGTCTCCTGCAACCCGTTCCCTTGGTGCTAGATGAACGAAAGTCTCTCCACTAGCTCGGTTCTGAGAGATAAGTGTGTGTGAAAGCCGACCTTCACCTTGCTTGATGGGAATACAATATTTCTTTTCAGTTGCAAACTCCATTCCATATGTATATATGGGAAGGTACTAGCTCCAAATCGGTTTTACAGTGAAAACTGCAGGAACTTCAAACCGGCACTAGGAAACAGACTGAGAAAGCAGAAAAAAAGTGTCTCCTGCAACCCGTTCCCTTGGTGCTAGATGAACGAATGTCTCTTCACATGCTCAGTTCTGAGAGATAAGTGTGTGTGAAAGCCGTTCTTCACCTAGCTTGTTGGGAACACAAAGTTTCTTTTCAGTTGCAAACGCCATTCCATACATATATATGGGGAGGTAATAGCTCCAAATCGGTTTTACAGTGAAAACTGCAGGAACTTCAAACCGGCACTAGGAAACAGACTGAGAAAGCTGAGAAAAAGTTTCTCCTGCAACCCGTTCCCTTGGTGCTAGATGAACGAACGTCTCTCCAATTGCTCAGTTCTGAGACATATGTGTGTGTGAAAGCCGTCCTTCAACTAGCTTGTTGGGAACACAAAGTTTCTTTTCAGTTGCAAACTCCATTCCATACATATATATGGGGACTTACTAGCTCCAACTCGGTTTTACAGTGAAAACTTCAGGAACTTCAAACCGGCACTAGGAAACAGACTGAGAAAGCAGAGAAAAAGTGGCTCCTGCAACCATTTCATATCGTGCTAGATGAACGAAAGTCTCTCCACTTGCTCAGTTCCGAGAGATAAGTGTGTGTGAAAGCCGTCCTTCAACCATCTTGTTGGGACCACAAAGATTCTTTTCAGTTGCAAACTCCATTCCATACATATATATGGGGAGGTACTAGCTCCAACACGGTTTTACAGTGAAAACTGCAGGAACTTCAAACCGGCACTAGGAAACAGACTGAGAAAGCGGTGAAAAGTGTCTCATGCCACCCGTTCACTTCGTGCTAGATGAACGAACGTCTTTCCACTTGCTCAGGTCCGAGAGATAAGTGTGTGTGAAAGCCGTCCTTCACGTAGCTTGTTGGGAACACAAAGATTCTTTTCAGTTGCAAACTCCATTCCATACATATATATGGGGAGGTACTAACTCCAACTCAGTTTTACAGTGAAAACTGCAGGAACTTCAAACCGGCACAAGGAAACAGACTGAGAAAGCAGAGAAAAAGTTTCTACTGCAAGCCGTTCCCTTGGTGATAGATGAACGAATGTCTCTCCACTTGCTCAGTTCTGAGAGATAAGTGTGTGTGAAATCCGTCCTTCAACTAGCTTGTTGGGAACACAAAGTTTCTTTTCAGTTGGAAACTCCATTCCATACATATATATGGGGAGGTACAATCTCCAACACGGTTTTACAGTGAAAACTGCAGGAACTTCAAACCGGCTCTAGGAAACAGACTGAGAAATCAGAGAAAAAGTGTCCCCTGCATCCAGTTCCCTTGGTGCTAGATGAACGAACGTCTCTCCACTTGCTCAGTTCTGAGAGATATGTGTGTGTGAAAGCCGTCCTTCACCTAGCTTGTTGGGAACACAAAGTTTCTTTGCAGTTGCAAACTCCATTCCATACATATATATGGGGAGGTAGAAGCTCCAACACGTTTTTACAGTGAAAACTGCAGGAACTTCAAACCGGCACTAGGAAACAGACTGAGAAATCAGAGAAAAAGTGTCTCATTCAAACCGTTCCCTTGGTGCTAGATGAACGAACGTCTCTCCACTTGCTCAGTTCTGAGAGATAAGTGTGTAGAAAGCCGTCCTTCACCTAGCTTGTTGGGAACACAAAGTTTCTTTTCAGTTGCAAACTTCATTCCATACATATATATGGGGACTTCCTAGCTCCAACTCGGTTTTACAGTGAAAACTGCAGGAACTTCAAACCGGCACTAGGAAACAGACTGAGAAAGCAGAGAAAAAATGTCTCCTGCAACCCGTTCCCTTGGTGCTAGATGAACGAACGTCTCTCCACTTGCTCATTTCTGAGAGATAAGTGTGTGTGAAAGCCGTCCTTCACCTAGCTTGTTGGGAACACAAAGTTTCTTTTCAGTTGCAAACCACATTCCATACATATATATGGGGAGGTACTAGCTCCAACTCGGTTTTACAGTGAAAACTGCAGGAACTTCAAACCGGCCCTAGGAAACAGACTGAGAAAGCAGAGAAAAAGTTTCTCCTGCAACCCGTTCCCTTGGTGCTTGATGAACGAACGTCTCTCCAATTGCTCAGTTCCGAGAGTTAAGTGTGTGTGAAAGCCGTCCTTCATCTAGCTTGTTGGGAACACAAATCTCCTTTTCAGTTGCAAACTCCATTCCATACTTATATATGGGGAGTTAGTAGCTCCAACTCGGTTTTATAGTGAAAATTGCAGGAACTTTAAACCGGCACTAGGAAACAGACTGAGAAAGCAGAGAAACAGTGTCTCATGCAACCCGTTTCTTTGGGCTAGATGAACGAACGTCGCTCCAATTGCTCAGTTCTGAGAGCTATGTGTGTGTGAAAGCCGTCATTCACCAAGCTTGTTGGGAACACAAAATTTCTTTTCAGATGCAAACTCCATTCCATACATATATATGGGGAAGTACTAGCTCCAACTCGGTTTTACAGTGAAAAATGCAGGAACATCAAACCGGCACTAGGAAACAGACTGAGAAAGCAGAGATAAAGTGTCTCCTGCAACCCGTTCCTTGGTGCTAGATGAACGAATGTCTCTCCACTTGCTCAGTTCTGAGAGATAATTGTGTGTGAAAGCCGTCCTTCACCTAGCTTGTTGGGAACACAAAGTTTCTTTTCAGTTGCAAACTTCATTCCATATTATATATGGGGACTTCCTAACTCCAATTCGGTTTTGCAGTGAAAACTGCAGGAACTTCAAAACGGCACTAGGAAACAGACTGAGAAAGCAGAGAAT
Organism: Camelus dromedarius; assembly: GCF_036321535.1. Classification (NCBI taxonomy): domain Eukaryota; kingdom Metazoa; phylum Chordata; class Mammalia; order Artiodactyla; family Camelidae; genus Camelus; species Camelus dromedarius. The sequence continues at coordinate 499,256 of NW_026989811.1, read as the reverse complement.
AAGTGTCTCTTGCAACCCGTTCCCTTGTTGCTAGATGAAAGAACGTCTCTCCACTTGCTCAGTTCCGAGAGATAAATGTGTGTGAAAGCCGTCCTTCACCTAGCTTCTTGAGAACACAAAGTTTCTTTTCAGTTGCAAACAACATTCCATACATATATATGGGGAGGTACTAGCTCCAAATTGGTTTTACAGTGAAAACTGCAGGAACTTCAAACCGGCCCTAGGAAACAGACTGAGAAAGCAGAGAAAAAGTGTCTCCTGCAACCCGTTCCCTTGGTGCTTGATGAACGAACGTCTCTCCACTTGCTCAGTTCCGAGAGTTAAGTGTGTGTGAAAGCCGTCCTTCATCTAGCTTGTTGGGAACACAAAGCTCCTTTTCAGTTGCAAACTCCATTCCATACATATATATGGGGAGGTACAAGCTCCAACACGATTTTACAGTGAAAACTGCAGGAACTTCAAACCAGCACTAGGAAACAGACTGAGAAATCAGAGAAAAAGTGTCTCCTGCAACCCGTTCCCTTGGTGCTAGATGAACGAACGTCTCTCCACTTGCTCAGTTCCGAGAGATATGTGTGTGTGAAAGCCGTCCTTCACATAGCATGTTGGGAACACAAAGTTTCTTTGCAGTTGCAAACTCCATTCCATACATATATATGGGGAGGTAGAAACTCCAACACGTTTTTACAGTGAAAACTGCAGGAACTTCAAACCGGCACTAGGAAACAGACTGAGAAAGCAGCGAAAAAGTGTCTCTTGCAACCCGTTCCCTTGGTGCTAGATGAAAGAACGTCTCTCCACTTGCTCAGTTCCGAGAGATAAATGTGTGTGAAAGCCGTCCTTCACCTAGCTTCTTGAGAACACAAAGTTTCTTTTCAGTTGCAAACAACATTCCATACATATATATGGGGAGGTACTAGCTCCAAATCGGTTTTACAGTGAAAACTGCAGGAACTTCAAACCGGCCCTAGGAAACAGACTGAGAAAGCAGAGAAAAAGTGTCTCCTGCAACCCGTTCCCTTGGTGCTTGATGAACGAACGTCTCTCCACTTGCTCAGTTCTGAGAGTTAAGTGTGTGTGAAAGCCGCCCTTCATCTAGCTTGTTGGGAACACAAAGCTCCTTTTCAGTTGCAAACTCCATTAAATACATATATATGGGGTGGTAGTAGCTCCAACTCTGTTTTACAGTGAAAATTGCAGGAAATTTAAACCGGCACTAGGAAACAGACTGAGAAAGCAGAGAAAAAGTGTCTCCTGCAAACAGTTTCTTTGTGCTAGATGAACGAACGTCGCTCCAATTGCTCAGTTCTGAGAGCTATGTGTGTGTGAAAGCCGTCATTCACCAAGGTTGTTGGGAACACAAAGTTTCTTTTCAGTTGCAAACTCCATTCCATACATATATATGGGGAAGTACTAGCTCCAACACGATTTTACAGTGAAAACTGCAGGAACTTCAAAACGGCACTAGGAAACAGACTGAGAAAGCAGAGAAAAAGTGTCTCCTGCAACCCGTTCCTTGGAGCTAGATGAACGAACGTCTCTACAATTGCTCAGTTCTGAGACATAAGTGTGTGTGAAAGCCGTCCTTCACCTAGCTTGTTGGGAACACAAAGTTTCTTTTCAGTTGCAAACTCCATTCCATACATATATATGGGGAGGTACAAGCTCCAACTCGGTTTTACAGTGAAAACTGCAGGAACTTCAAACCGGCACAAGGAAACAGACTGAGAAAGCAGAGAAAAAGTTTCTCCTGCAAGCCGTTCCCTTGGTGCTAGATGAACGAATGTCTCTCCACTTGCTCAGTTCTGAGAGATAAGTGTGTTTGAAATCCGTCCTTCACCTAGCTTGTTGGAAACACAAAGTTTCTTTTCAGTTGCAAACTCCATTCCATACATATATATGGGGAGGTACAAGCTCCAACACGGTTTTACAGTGAAAACTGCAGGAACTTCAAACCAGCACTAGGAAACAGATTGAGAAATCAGAGAAAAAGTGTCTCCTGCAACCCGTTCCCTTGGTGCTAGATGAACGAACGTCTCTCCACTTGCTCAGTTCTGAGAAATATGTGTGTGTGAAAGCCGTCCTTCACCTAGCTTGTTGGGAACACAAAGTTTCTTTGCAGTTGCAAACTCCATTCCATATATATATATGGGGAGGTAGTAGCTCCAAAACCTTTTTACAGTGAAAACTGCAGGAACTTCAAACCGGCCCTTGGAAACAGACTGAGAAAGCAGAGAAAAAGTGTCTCCTGCAACCCGTTCCTTGGTGCTAGATGAACGAACGTCTCTCCACTTGCTCAGTTCTGAGAGATAAGTGTGTGTGAAAGCCATACTTCACCTAGCTTGTTGGGAACACAAAGTTTCTTTTCAGTTGCAATCTCCATTCCATACATATATATGGGAAGGAACTAGCTCCAACACTGTTTTACAGTGAAAACTGCAAGAACTTCAAACCGGCACTAGGAATCAGAGTGAGAAAGCAGAGAAAAAGTATCTCCTGCAACCCGTTCCCTTGGTGCTAGATGAACGAATGTCTCTCCACTTGCTCAGTTCTGAGAGATAAGTGTGTGTGAAAGACTTCCTTCACCTATCTTATTGGGAACACAAAGTTTCTTTTCAGTTGCTAACTCCACTCCATACATATAAATGGGGAGGTACTAGCTCCAAATCGGTTTTACAGTGAAAACTGCAGGAACTTCAAACCGGCACTAGGATACAGACTGAGAGGGCAGAAAAAAAGTGTCTTCTCTAACCTGCTCCCTTGGTGCTAGATGAACGAACGTCTCTCCACTTGCTCAGTTCTGAGAGATAAGTGTGTGTGAAAGCCGTCCTTCACCTTGCTTGATGGGAATACAATGTTTCTTTTCAGTTGCAAACTCCATTCCATATATATATATGGGAAGGTACTAGCTCCAACCCGGTTTTACAGTGAAAACTGCAGGAACTTCAAACCGGCACTAGGAAACAGACTGAGAAAGCAGAGAAAAAGTGTCCCCTGCAACCCGTTCCCTTGGTGCTAGATGAACGAATGTCTCTCCAATTGCTCAGTTCTGAGAGATAAGTGTGTGTGAAAGCCGTCCTTCAACTAGCTTTTTGGGAACACAAAGTGTCTTTTCAGTTGCAAACACCATTCCATACATATATATGGGGAGGTACTAGCTCCAACTCGGTTTGACAGTGAAAACTGCAGGAACTTCAAACCGGCACTAGGAAACAGACTGAGAAAGCAGAGAAAAAGTGTCTCCTGCAACCCGTTCCCTTGGTGCTAGATGAACGAACTTCTCTCCACATGCTCAGTTCCGAGATTTAATTGTGTGTGAAAGCCGTCCTTCATCTTGCTTGTTATGAACACAAAGTTTCTTTTCAGTTGCAAACTCCATTCCATACATATATATGGGGAGGTACTAGCTCCAACTCGGTTTGACAGTGAAAACGGCAGGAACTTCAAAAAGGCACTAGAAAACAGACTGAGAAAGCAAAGAAAAGTGTCTCCTGCAACCCGTTTCTTTGTGCTAGATGAACGAACGTCTCTCAAATTGCTCAGTTTTGAGAGCTATGTGTGTGTGAAAGCCGTCCTTCACCAAGCTTGTTGGGAACACAAAGTTTCTTTTAAGTTGCAAACTCCATTCCATACATATATATGGGGAAGTACTAGCTCCAACACGGTTTTACAGTGAAAACTGCAGGAACTTCTAACCGGCACTAGGAAACAGACTGAGAAAGCAGAGAAAAAGTGTCTCCTGCAACCCGTTCCATTGGTGCTAGATGAACGAACGTCTCTCAACTTGCTCAGTTCTGAGAGATAATTGTGTGTGAAAGCCGTCCTTCACCTAGCTTGTTGTGAACACAAAGTTTCTTTTCAGTTGCAAACTCCATTCCATACATATATATGGGGAGGTACTAGCTCCAACTCGGTTTTACGGTGAAAACTGCAGGAACTTCAAACCGGCACTTGCAAACAGACTGAGAAAGCAGAGAAAAAGTGTCTCCTGTAAACCGTTCCCTTGGTGCTAGATGAACGAACGTCTCTCCACTTGCTCACTTCCGAGAGATAAGTGTGTGTGAAAGCCGTCCTTCACCTAGCTTGTTGGGAACACAAAGTTTCTTTTCAGTTGCAAACACCATTCCATACATACATATGGGCTGGTACTAGCTCCAACTCGGTCTGACAGTGAAAACTGCAGGAACTTCAAACCGGCACTAGGAAACAGACTGAGAAAGCAGAGAAAAAGTGTCTCCTGCAACCCGTTCCCTTGGTGCTAGATGAACGAACGTCTCTCCACTTGCTCAGTTCTGAGAGATATGTGTGTGTGAAAGCCGAACTTCACCTTGCTTGATGGGAATACAATCTTTCTTTTCAGTTGCAAACTCCATTCCATATGTATATATGGGAAGGTACTAGCTCCAACTCGGTTTTATAGTGAAAACTGAAGGAACTTCAAACCGGCACTATGAAACAGACTGAGAAAGCAGAGAAAAAGTGTCTCCTGCAAACCGTTCCCTTGGTGCTAGATGAATGAATGTCTCTACACTTGCTCAGTTCTGAGAGATAAGTGTGTGTGAAAGCCGTCCTTCACCTAGCTTGTTGGGAACACAAAGTTTCTTTTCAGTTGCAAACTCCATTCCATACATATATATGGGGAGGTACTAGCTCCAACACGATTTTACAGTGAAAACTGCAGGAACTTCAAACCGGCACTAGGAAACAGACTGAGAAAGCAGAGAAAAAGTGTCTCCTGCAACCCGTTCCCTTGGTGCTAGGTGAACGAACGTCTCTCCAATTGCTCAGTTCTGAGACATAAGTGTGTGTGTAAGCCGTCCTTCACCTAGCTTGTTGGGAACACAAAGTTTCTTTTCAGTTGAAAATTCAATTCCATACATATATATGGGGACTTACTAGCTCCAACTCGGTTTTACAGTGAAAACTGCAGGAACTTCAAACCGGCACTAGGAAACAGACTGAGAAAGCAGAGAAAAAGTGGCTCCTGCAACCATTTCACATCGTGCTAGATGAACGAACGTCTCTCCACTTGCTCAGTTCCGAGAGATAAGTGTGTGTGAAAGCCGTCCATCAACCATCTTGTTGGGAACACAAAGATTCTTTTCAGTTGCAAAATCCATTCCATACATATATATGGGGAGGTAGTAGCTGCAACTAGGTTTTACAGTGAAAACTGCAGGAACTTCAAACCGGCACAAGGAAACATACTGAGAAAGCAGAGAAAAAGTGTCTTCTGCAAGCCATTCCCTTGGTGCTAGATGAACGAATGTCTCTACACTTGCTCAGTTCTGAGAGATAAGTGTGTGTGAAATCCGTCCTTCACCTAGCTTGTTGGGAACACAAAGTTTCTTTTCAGTTGGAAACTCCATTCCATACATATATATGGGGAGGTACTAGCTCCAACACGGTTGTACAGTGAAAACTGCAGGAACTTCAAACCGGCACTAGGAAACAGACTGAGAAAGCAGAGAAAAATTGTCTCCTGCAACCCGTTCCCTTGGTGCTAGATGAACGAACGTCTATCCACTTGCTCAGTTCTGAGAGATATGTGTGTGTTAAAGCCGTCCTTCACCTAGCTTGTTGGGAAAACAAAATTTCTTTGCAGTTGCAAACTCCATTCCATACATATATATGGGGATGTAGTATCTCCAACACGTTTTTACAGTGAAAACTGCAGGAACTTCAAACCGGCACTAGGAAACAGACTGAGAAAGCAGAGAAAAAGTGTCTCCTTCAAACCGTTCCCTTGGTGCTAGATGAACGAAAGTCTCTCCACTTGCTCAGTTCTGAGAGATAAGTGTGTGTGAAAGCCGTCCTTCACCTAGCTTGTTGGGAACACAAAGTTTCTTTTCAGTTGCAAACTTCATTCCATACATATATATGGGGACTTCCTAGCTCCAACTCGGTTTTACAGTGAAAACTGCAGGAACTTCAAACCGGCACTAGGAAACAGACTGAGAAAGCAGAGAAAAAGTGTCTCCTGCAACCCGTTCCCTTGGTGCTAGATGAACGAACGTCTCTCCACTTGCTCATTTCTGAGAGATAAGTGTGTGTGAAAGCCGTCCTTCACCTAGCTTGTTGGGAACACAAAGTTTCTTTTCAGTTGCAAACCCCATTCCATACATATATATGGGGAGGTAATAGCTCCAACTCTGTTTTACAGTGATAACTGCAGGAACTTCAAACCGGCATTAGTAAACAGACTGAGAAAGCAGAGAAAAAGTGTCTCTTGCAACCCGTTCCATTGGTGCTAGATGAACGAAAGTCTATCCACTTGCTCATTTCCGAGAGATAAGTGTGTGTGAAAGCCGTCCTTCACCTAGCTTCTTGAGAACACTAAGTTTCTTTTCAGTTGCAAACACCATTCCATACATATATATGGGGAGGTACTAGCTCCAAATCGGTTTTACAGTGAAAAATGCAGGAACTTCAAACCGGCCCTAGGAAACAGACTGAGAAAGCAGAGAAAATGTGTCTCCTGCAACCCGTTTCTTTGTGCTAGATGAAAGAACGTCGCTCCAATTGCTCAGTTCTGAGAGATATGCGTGTGTGAAAGCCGTCATTCACCAAGCTTGTTGGGAACACAAAGTTTCTTTTCAGTTGCAAATTCTATTCCATACATATATATGGGGAGGTACTAGCTCCAAATCGGTTTTACAGTGAAAACTGCAGGAACTTCAAACCGGCACTAGGAAACAGACTGAGAAAGCAGAGAAAAATTGACTCCTGCAACCCGTTCCCTTGGTGCTAGATGAACGAACGTCTCTCCACTTGCCAGTTCCGAGAGATAAGTCTGTGTGAAAGCCGTACTTCACCTACCTTGTTGAGAACACAAAGTATCTTTTCAATTTCAAACTCCATTCCATACATATATATGGGGAGGTACTAGCTCCAACTCGGTTTTACAGTGAAAACTGCAGGAACTTCAAACCGGCACTAGGAAACAGACTTAGAAAGCAGAGAAAAAGTTGCTCCTGCAACCATTTCACTTCGTGCTAGATGAACGAAAGTCTCTCCACTTGCTCAGTTCTGAGAGATAATTGTGTGTGAAAGCCGTCCTTCACCTAGCTTGTTGGGAACACAACGTTTCTTTTCAGTTGGAAACTCCATTCCATACATATATATGGGGAGGTACTAGCTCCAGCACGATTTTACAGTGAAAACTGCAGGAACTTCAAACCGGCACTAGGAAACAGACTGAGAAAGCGGAGAAAAAGTGGCTCCTGCAACCATTACACTTCGTGGTAGATGAACGAAAGTCTCTCCACTTGCTCAGTTCCGAGAGATAAGTGTGTGTGAAAGCCGTCCTTCAACTATCTTGTTGGGAACACAAAGATTCTTTTCAGTTGCAAACTCCATTCCATATACATATATGGGTAGGTACTAGCTCCAACTCAGTCTTACAGTGAAAACTGCAGGAACTTCAAACCGGCACTAGGTTACAGACTGAAAAAGCGGAGAAAAAGTGTCTCCTGCAACCCGTTCACTTCGTGCTAGATGAACGAAAGTCTCTCCACTTGCTCAGTTCCGAGAGATAAGTGGGTGTGAAAGCCGTCCTTCACTTAGCTTGTTGGGAACACAAAGTTTCTTTTCAGTTGCAAACTCCATTCCATACATATATATGGGGAGGTACTAGCTCCAACTCGGTTTTACAGTGAAAACTGCAGGAACTTCAAACCGGCACTAGGAAACAGACTGAGAAAGAAGAGAAAAAGTGTCTCCTGCAAACCGTTCCCTTGGTGCTAGATGAACGAATGTCTCTCCACTTGCTCAGTTCTGAAAGATAAGTGTGTGTGAAAGCCGTCCTTCACCTAGCTTGTTGGGAACACAAAGTTTCTTTTCAGTTGGAAACTCCATTCCATACATATATATGGTGAGGTACTAGCTCCAACACGGTTTTACAGTGAAAACTGCAGGAACTTCAAACCGGCACTAGGAAACAGACTGAGAAAGCAGAGAAATAGTGTCTCCTGCAACACGTTCCCTTGGTGCTAGATGAACGAACGTCTCTCCACTTGCTCAGTTCTGAGAGATATGTGTGAGTGAAAGCCGTCCTTCATCTTGCTTGTTGGGAACACAAAGTTTCTTTGCAGTTGCAAACTCCATTCCATACATATATATGGGGAGGTAGTAGCTCCAACACGTTTTTACAGTGAAAACTGCAGGAAATTCAAACCGGCACTAGGAAACAGACTGAGAAAGCAGAGAAAAAGTGTCTCCATCAACCCGTTCCCTTGGTGCTAGATGAACGAACGTCTCTCCACTTGCTCAGTTCTGAGAGATAAGTGTGTGTGAAAGCCGTCCTTCACCTAGCTTGTTGGGAACACAAAGTTTCTTTTCAGTTGCAAACTCCATTCCTTACATATATATGGGGACTTACTAGCTCCAACTCGGTTTTACAGTGAAAACTGCAGGAACTTCAAACCGGCACTAGGAAACAGACTGAGAAAGCAGAGAAAAAGTGTCCCTGCAACCCGTTCCCTTGGTGCTAGATGAACGAACGTCTCTCCACTTGCTCAGTTCTGAGAGATAAGTGTGTGTGAAAGCCGTCCTTCACCTAGCTTGTTGGGAACACAAAGTTTCTTTTCAGTTGCAAACTCCATTCCATACATATATATGGGGAGGTACTAGCTCCAACTCGGTTTTACAGTGAAAACTGCAGGAACTTCAAACCGGCATTAGTAAACAGACTGAGAAAGCAGAGAAAAAGTGTCTCTTGCAACCCGTTCCATTGCTGCTAGATGAACGAACGTCTCTCCACTTGCTCAGTTCCGAGAGATATGTGTGTGTGAAAGCCGTCCTTCACCTACCTTGTTGAGAACACAAAGATTCTTTTCAGTTGCAAACACCATTCCATACATATATATGGGGAGGAACTAGCTCAAACTCGGTTTTACAGTGAAAACTGCAGGAACTTCAAACCGGCACTAGGAAACAGATTGAGAAATCAGAGAAAAAATTGTCTCCTGGAACCCGTTCCCTTGGTGCTAGATGAACGAACGTCTCTCCACTTGCTCAGTTCCGAGAGTTAAGTGTGTGTAAGCCGTCCTTCATCTAGCTTGTTGGGAACACAAAGTTTCTTTTCAGTTGCAAACTCCATTCCATACATATATATGGGGAGGTACTACCTCCAACTCGGTTTTACAGTGAAAAGAGCAGGAACTTTAAACCGGCACTAGGAAACAGACTGAGAAAGCAGAGAAAAAGTGTCTCCTGCAACACGTTCCCTTGGTGCTAGATGAAAGAACGTCTCTCCACTTGCTCATTTCAGAGAGATAAGTGTGTGTGAAAGCCGTCCTTCACCTAGCTTGTTGGGAACACAAAGTTTCTTTGCAGTTGCAAACTCCATTCCATACATATATATGGGGAGGTACTATCTCCAAATCGGTTTGACAGTGAAAACTGCAGGAACTTCAAACCGGCACTAGGAAACAGACTGAGAAAGCAGAGAAAAAGTGTCTCCTGGAACCCGTTCCATTGGTGCTAGATGAACGAACGTCTCACCAATTGCTCAGTTCCGAGAGTTAATTGTGTGAAAGCCGTCCTTCAACTAGCTTGTTGGGAACACAAAGTTTCTTTTCAGTTGCAAACTCCATTCCATACATATATATGGGGAGGTACAAGCTCCAACTCGGTTTTACAGTGAAAAGTGCAGGAACTTCAAACCGGCACTAGGAAACAGACTGAGAAAGCGGAGAAAAAGTGTCCCCTGCAACCCGTTCACTTCGTGCTAGATGAACGAACGTCTCTCCTCTTGCTCAGGTCCGAGAGATAAGTGTGGGTGAAAGCCGTCCTTCACCTAGCTTGTTGGGAACACAAAGTCTCTTTTCAGTTGCAAACTCCATTCCATACATATATATGGGGAGGTAGTAGCTCCAACACGTTTTTACAGTGAAAACTGCAGGAACTTCAAACCGGCACTAGGAAACAGACTGAGAAAGCAGAGAAAAAGTGTCTCCTGCAACCCGTTCCCTTGGTGCTAGATGAACGAACGTCTCTCCACTTGCTCAGTTCTGAGAAATAAGTGTGTGTGAAAGCCGTCTTTCACGTAGCTTGTTGGGAACACAAAGTTTGTTTGCAGTTGCAAACTCCATTCCATACATATATATGGGGAGGTAGTAGCTCCAACACGTTTTTACAGTGAAAACTGCAGGAACTTCAAACCGGCACTAGGAAACAGACTGAGAAAGCAGAGAAAAAGTGTCTCCTTCAACCCGTTCCCTTGGTGCTAGATGAACGAACGCCTCTCCACTTGCTCAGTTCTGAGAGAAAAGTTTGTGAAAGCCGTCCTTCACCTAGCTTGTTGGGAACACAAAGTTTCTTTTCAGTTGCAAACTCCATTCCATACATATATATGGGGAGGTACTAGCTCCAACTCGGTTTTACAGTGAAAACTGCAGGAACTTCAAACCGGCACTAGGAAACAGACTGAAAAAGCGGAGAAAAAGTGTCCCCTGCAAACCGTTCACTTCGTGCTAGATGAACGAACGTCTCTCCTCTTGCTCAGGTCCGAGAGATAAGTGTGGGTGAAAGACGTCCTTCACCTAGCTTGTTGGGAACACAAAGTTTCTTTTCAGTTGCAAACTCCATTCCATACATATATATGGGGAGGTACTAGCTCCAACTCGGTTTTACAGTGAAAACTGCAGGAACTTCAAACCGGCACTAGGAAACAGACTGAGAAATCAGAGAAAAATTGTCTCCTGCATCCCGTTTCCTTGGTGCTAGATGAACGAACGTCTCTTCACTTGCTCAGTTCTGAGAGATAAGTGTGTGTGAAAGCCGTCCTTCACCTAGATTTTTGGGAACACAAAGTTTCTTTTCTGTTGCAAACACCATTCCATACATATATATGGGGAGGTAGTAGCTCCAAATCTGTTTTACAGGGAAAACTGCAGGAGCTTCAAACCGGCAGTAGGAAACAGACTGAGAAAGCAGAGAAAAAGTGTCCCCTGCAAACCGTTCCATTGGTGCTAGATGAACGAACGTCTCTACACTTGATCAGTTCCGAGAGTTAAGTGTGTGTGAAAGCCGTCCTTCATCTAGCTTGTTGGGAACACAAAGTTTCTTTTCAGTTGCAAACTCCAATCCATATATATATATGGGGAGGTACTAGCTCCAACTCGGTTTGACAGTGAAAACTGCAGGAACTTTAAACCGGCACTAGGAAACAGACTGAGAAAGCAGAGAAAAGTGTCTCCTGCAACCCGTTCCTTTGTGCTAGATGAACGAAAGTCTCTCCACTTGCTCAGTTCTGAGAGCTAAGTGTGTGTGAAAGTCGTCCTTCACCAAGATTGTTGGAACACAAAATTTTCTTTTCAGTTGCAAACTCCATTCCATACATATATATGGGGAAGAACTAGCACCAACTCGGTTTTACAGTGAAATCTGCATTAACGTCAAACCGGCACTAGGAAACAGACTGAGAAAGCGGAGAAAAAGTGTCTCCTGCAGCCCGTTCCCTTGGTGCTAGATGAACGAACGTCTCTACACTTGCTCAGTTCCGAGAGATAAGTGTGTGTGAAAGCCGTACTTCACCTATCTTGTAGGGAACACAAAGATTCTTTTCAGTTGCAAACTTAATTCCATACATATATATGGGGAGGTACTAGCTCCAACTCGGTTTGACAGTGAAAACTGCAGGAACTTCAAACCGGCACTAGGAAACAGACTGAGAAAGCAGAGAAAAAGTGTCTCCTGCAACCCGTTCCCTTGGTGCTAGATGAACGAACGTCTCTCCACTTGCTCAGTTCTGATAGATAAGTGTGTGTGAAATCCGTCCTTCACCTAGCTTGTTGGGAACACAAAGTTTCTTTTCAATTGCAAACTCCATTCCATACATATATATGGGGAGGTACTAGCTCCAACAAGGTTTTACAGTGAAAACTGAGGGAACTTCAAAACGGCACTAGGAAACAGTCTGAGAAAGCCGAGAAAAGTGTCTCCAGCAACCCGTTCCCTTGGTGCTAGATGAACGAACGTCTCTCCACTTGCTCAGATCTGAGAGATAAGTGTGTGTGAAAGCCGTACTTCACCTAGCTTGTTGGGAACACAAAGTTTCTTTTCAGTTGCAAACTCCATTCCATTCATATATATGGGGAGGTACAAGCTCCAACTCTGTTTTACAGTGAAAACTGCAGGAACTTCAAACCGGCACTAGGAAACAGACTGAGAAAGCAGAGAAAAAGTGTCTCCTGTAACCCGTTCCCTTGGTGTAAGATGAACGAACGTCTCTCCACTTGCTCAGTTCTGAGAGATAAGTGTGTGTGTTAAAGCCGTCCTTCACCTAGCTTCTTAGGAACACAAAGTTTCTTTTCAGTTGCAAACTCCATACCATACATATATAGGGGAGGTACTAGCTCCAACCCTATTTTACAGTGAAAACTGCAGGAACTTCAAACCGGCATTAGTAAACAGAATGAGAAAGCAGAGAAAAAGTGTCTCCTGCATCCCGTTCCATTGGTGCTAGATGAACGAACGTCTCTCCACTTGCTCAGTTCCGAGAGATAATTGTGTGTGAAAGCCGTCCTTCACCTAGCTTGTTGGGAACACAAAGTGTCTTTTCAGTTGCAAACACCATTCCATACATATATATGGGGAGGTACTAGCTCCAACTCGGTTTTACAGGGAAAACTGCAGGAACTTCAAACCGGCACTAGGAAACAGACTGAGAAAGCAGAGAAAAAGTGTCTCTTGCAACCCGTTTCTTTGTGCTAGATTAACGAAATTCTCTCCACTTGCTCAGTTCTGAGAGCTAAGTGTGTGTGAAAGCCGTCCTTCACCAGGATTGTTGGGAACACAAAATATTCTTTTCAGTTGCAAACTCCATTCCATACATATATATGGGGAAGAACTAGCACCAAGTCGGTTTTACAGTGAAAACTGCAGGAACTTCTAACCGGCACTAGGAAACAGACTGAGAAAGCAGAGTAATAGTGTCTCCTGCAACCCGTTCCATTGGTGCTAGATGAACGAAAGTCTCTTCACTTGCTCAGTTCTGAGAGATAAGTGTGTGTGAAAGCCGTCCTTCACCTATCTTGTTGGGAACAGAAAGATTCTTTTCAGTTGCAAACTCCATTCCATACATATATATGGGGAGGTACTATCTCCAACTCGGTTTTACAGTGAAAACTGCAGGCACTTCAAACCGGCACTAGGAAACAAACTGAGAAAGCGGAGAAAATGTGTCTCCTGCAACCCTTTCATTTCGTGCTAGATTAACGAATGTCTCTCCACTTGCTCAGGTCCGAGAGATAAGTGTGTGTGAAAGCCGTCCTTCACCTAGTTTGTTGGGAACACAAAGTTTCTTTTCAGTTGCAAATCCATTCCATACATATATATGAGGAGGTACTAGCTCCAACGCGGTTTTACAGTGAAAACTGCAGGAACTTCAAACCGGCACTAGGAAACAGACTGAGAAAGCAGAGAAAAAGTGTCTCCTGCAACCCGTTCCCTTGGTGCTAGATGAACGAACGTCTCTCCACTTGCTCAGTTCTGAGAGATAAGTGTGTGTGAAAGCCGTCGTTCACCTAGCTTGTTGGGAACACAAAGTTTCTTTTCAGTTGCAAACTCCATTCCATACATACATATGGGGAGGTACTAGCTCTAACTCGGTTTGACAGTGAAAACTGAAGGAACTTCAAACTGGCACTAGGAAACAGACTGAGAAATCAGAGAAAAAGTGTCTCCTGTAACACGTTTCTTTGGTGCTAGATGACCGAACGTCTCTCCACTTGCTCAGTTCTGAGAGATAAGTGTGTGTGAAAGCCGTCCTTCACTTAGCTTGTTGGGAACACAAAGTTTCTTTTCAGTTGCAAACTCCATTCCATACATATATAGGGGGAGGTACTAGCTCCAACTCGGTTTGACAGTGAAAACTGCAGGAACTTCAAACCGGCCCTAGGAAACAGACTGAGAAAGCAGAGAAAAAGTGTCTCCTGCAACCCGTTCCATTGGTGCTAGATGAATGAACGTCTCTCCACTTGCTCAGTTCCGAGAGATAAGTGTGTGTGAAAGCCGACCTTCACCTAGCTTGTTGGGAACACAAAGTTTCTTTTCAGTTGCAAACACCATTCAATACATATATATGGGGTGGTTCTAGCTCCAACTCTGATTTACAGTGAAAACTGCAGGAACTTCAAACCGGCACTAGGAAAGAGACTGAGAAAGCAGAGAAAAAGTGTCTCCTGCAACCCGTTCCATTGGTGCTAGATGAATGAACGTCTCTCCACTTGCTCAGTTCCGAGAGATAAGTGTGTGTGAAAGCCGTCCTTCACCTAGCTTGTTGGGAACACAAAGTTTCTTTTCAGCTGCAAACTCAATTCCATACATATATATGGGTAGGTACTAGCTCCAACTATGTTTTACAGTGAAAACTGCAGGAACTTCAAACCGGCACTAGGAAACAGACTGAGAAAGCAGAGAAAAAGTGTCTCCTGTAACCCGTTCCCTTGGTGTTAGATGAACGAACGTCTCTCCACTTGCTCAGTTCTGAGAGATAAGTGTGTGTGTTAAAGCCGTCCTTCACCTAGCTTCTTAGGAACACAAAGTTTCTTTTCAGTTGCAAACTCCATACCATACATATATAGGGGAGGTACTAGCTCCAACCCTATTTTACAGTGAAAACTGCAGGAACTTCAAACCGGCATTAGTAAACAGAATGAGAAAGCAGAGAAAAAGTGTCTCCTGCATCCCGTTCCATTGGTGCTAGATGAACGAACGTCTCTCCACTTGCTCAGTTCCGAGAGATAAGTGTGTGTGAAAGCCGTTCTTCACCTAGCTTGTTGGGACCACAAAGTTTCTTTACAGTTGCAAACTCAATTCCATACATATATATGGGGAGGTACTAGCTCCAACTCGGTTTTACAGTGAAATCTGCAGGAACTTCAAACCGGCACTAGGAAACAGACTGAGAAAGCGGAGAAAAAGTGTCTCCTGCAACCCGTTCCCTTGGTGCTAGATGAACGAACGTCTCTCCACTTGCTCAGTTCCGAGAGATAATTGTGTGTGAAAGCCGTCCTTCACCTATCTTGTTGGGAACAGAAAGATTCTTTTCAGTTGCAAACTCCATTCCATACATATATATGGGGAGGTACTATCTCCAACTCGGTTTTACAGTGAAAACTGCAGGCACTTCAAACCGGCACTAGGAAACAAACTGAGAAAGCGGAGAAAATGTGTCTCCTGCAACCCTTTCATTTCGTGCTAGATTAACGAATGTCTCTCCACTTGCTCAGGTCCGAGAGATAAGTGTGTGTGAAAGCCGTCCTTCACCTAGCTTGTTGGAAACACAAAGTTTCTTTTCAGTTTCAAACTCCATTCCATACATATATATGGGGAGGTACTAGCTCCAACTCGGTTTGACAGTGAAAACTGCAGGATCTTCAAACCGGCACTAGGAAACAGACTGAGAAAGCAGAGAATTATTGTCTCCTGCAAACCGTTCCCTTGGTGCTAGATGAACGAACGTCTCTAAACTTGCTCAGTTCTGAGAGATAAGTGTGTGTGAAAGCCGTCCTTCACCTAACTTGTTGGGAACACAAAGTTTCTTTTCAGTTTCAAACTCCATTCCATACATATATATGGGGAGGTACTAGCTCCAACACGGGTTTACAGTGAAAACTGCAGGAACTTCAAACCGGCACTAGGAAACAGTGTGAGAAAGCAGAGAAAAAGTGTCTCATGCAACCCGTTCCCTTGGTGCAAGATGAACGAACGTCTCTCCACTTGCTCAGTTCTGAGAGTTAATTGTGTGTGAAAACCTTCATTCAAATATCTTGTTGGGAACAAAAAGGTTTTTTTCAGTTGCAAACTCCAATCCATTCATATATATGGGGAGGTACAAGCTCCAACTCGGTTTGACAGTGAAAACTGCAGGAACTTCAAACCGGCACTAAGAAACAGACTGAGAAAGCAGAGAAAAAGTGTCTCCTGTAACCCGTTCCCTTGGTGTTAGATGAACGAACGTCTCTCCACTTGCTCAGTTCTGAGAGATAAGTGTGTGTGTTAAAGCCGTCTTCACCTAGCTTCTTAGGAACACAAAGTTTCTTTTCAGTTGCAAACTCCATACCATACATATATAGCGGAGGTACTAGCTCCAACCCTATTTTACAGTGAAAACTGCAGGAACTTCAAACCGGCATTAGTAAACAGAATGAGAAAGCAGAGAAAAAGTGTCTCCTGCATCCCGTTCCATTGGTGCTAGATGAACGAACGTCTCTCCACTTGCTCAGTTCCGAGAGATAAGTGTGTGTGAAAGCCGTCCTTCACCTAGCTTGTTGGGAACACAAAGTGTCTTTTCAGTTGCAAACACCATTCCATACATATATATGGGGAGGTACTAGCTCCAACTCGGTTTTACAGGGAAAACTGCAGGAACTTCAAACCGGCACTAGGAAACAGACTGAGAAAGCAGAGAAAAAGTGTCTCCTGCAACCCGTTTCTTTGTGCTAGATTAACGAAAGTCTCTCCACTTGCTCAGTTCTGAGAGCTAAGTGTGTGTGAAAGCCGTCCTTCACCAGGATTGTTGGGAACACAAAATTTTCTTTTCAGTTGCAAACTCCATTCCATACATATATATGGGGAAGAACTAGCACCAAGTCGGTTTTACAGTGAAAACTGCAGGAACTTCTAACCGGCACTAGGAAACAGACTGAGAAAGCAGAGAAATAGTGTCTCCTGCAACCCGTTCCATTGGTGCTAGACGAACGAAAGTCTCTCCACTTGCTCAGTTCTGAGAGATATGTGTGTGTGAAAGCCGTTCTTCACCTAGCATGTTGGGAACACAAAGTTTCTTTACAGTTGCAAACTCAATTCCATACATATATATGGTGAGGTACTAGCTCCAACTCGGTTTTACAGTGAAATCTGCAGGAACTTCAAACCGGCACTAGGAAACAGACTGAGAAAGCGGAGAAAAAGTGTCTCCTGCAACCCGTTCCCTTGGTGCTAGATGAACGAACGTCTCTCCACTTCCTCAGTTCCGAGAGATAATTGTGTGTGAAAGCCGTCCTTCACCTATCTTGTTGGGAACAGAAAGATTCTTTTCAGTTGCAAACTCCATTCCATACATATATATGGGGAGGTACTATCTCCAACTCGGTTTTACAGTGAAAACTGCAGGCACTTCAAACCGGCACTAGGAAACAAACTGAGAAAGTGGAGAAAATGTGTCTCCTGCAACCCTTTCATTTCGTGCTAGATTAACGAATGTCTCTCCACTTGCTCAGGTCCGAGAGATAAGTGTGTGTGAAAGCCGTCCATCACCTATTTTGTTGGGAACACAAAGTTTCTTTTCAGTTGCAAATCCATTCCATACAAATATATGAGGAGGTACTAGCTCCAACGCGGTTTTACAGTGAAAACTGCAGGAACTTCAAACCGGCACTAGGAAACAGACTGAGAAAGCAGAGAAAAAGTGTCTCCTGCAACCCGTTCCCTTGGTGCTAGATGAACGAACGTCTCTCCACTTGCTCAGTTCTGAGAGATAAGTGTGTGTGAAAGCCGTCGTTCACCTAGCTTGTTGGGAACACAAAGTTTCTTTTCAGTTGCAAACTCCATTCCATACATATATATGGGGAGGTACTAGCTCTAACTCGGTTTGACAGTGAAAACTGAAGGAACTTCAAACTGGCACTAGGAAACAGACTGAGAAATCAGAGAAAAAGTGTCTCCTGTAACACGTTTCTTTGGTGCTAGATGACCGAACGTCTCTCCACTTGCTCAGTTCTGAGAGATAAGTGTGTGTGAAAGCCGTCCTTCACTTAGCTTGTTGGGAACACAAAGTTTCTTTTCAGATGCAAACACCGTTCCATACATATATATGGGGAGGTTCTAGCTCAAACTCGGTTTTACAGTGAAAACTGCAGGAACTTCAAACCGGCACTGGGAAACAGACTGAGAAAGCAGAGAAAAATTGTCTCCTGCAACCCGTTCCCTTGGTGCTAGATGAACGAACGTCTCTCCACTTGCTCAGTTCCGAGAGATAAGTGTGTGTGAAAGCCGACCTTCACCTAGCTTGTTGGGAACACAAAGTTTCTTTTCAGTTGCAAACACCATTCAATACATATATATGGGGAGGTTCTAGCTCCAACTCTGATTTACAGTGAAAACGGCAGGAACTTCAAACCGGCACTAGGAAAGAGACTGAGAAAGCAGAGAAAAAGTGTCTCCTGCAACCCGTTCCATTGGTGCTAGATGAAAGAACGTCTCTCCACTTGCTCAGTTCCGAGAGATAAGTGTGTGTGAAAGCCGTCCTTCACCTAGCTTGTTGGGAACACAAAGTTTCTTTTCAGCTGCAAACTCAATTCCATACATATATATGGGTAGGTACTAGCTCCAACTATGTTTTACAGTGAAAACTGCAGGAACTTCAAACCGGCACTAGGAAACAGACTGAGAAAGCAGAGAAAAATTGTCTCCTGCAACCCGTTCCCTTGGTGTTAGATGAACGAACGTCTCTCCACTTGCTCAGTTCGGAGAGATAATTGTGTGTGAAAGCCGACCTTCAACTAGCTTGTTGGGAACAGAAAGTTTCTTTTCAGTTTCAAACTCCATTCCATACATATATATGGGGAGGTTCTAGCTCCAAATCCGTTTTACAGTGAAAACTGCAGGAACTTCAAACCGGCACTAGGAAACAGACTGAGAAAGCAGAGAAAAAGTGTCCCCTGCAACCCGTTCCCTTGGTGCTAGATGAACGAACGTCTCTCCACTTGCTCAGTTCCGAGAGATAAGTGTGTGTGAAAGCCGTCCTTCACCTAGCTTGTTGGGAACACAAAGTTTCTTTTCAGTTGCAAACTCCATTCCATACATATATATGGGGAGGTACTAGCTCCAACTCGGTTTGACAGTGAAAACTGCAGGAACTTCAAACCGGCACTAGGAAACAGACTGAGAAAGCAGAGAATTATTGTCTCCTGCAAACCGTTCCCTTGGTGCTAGATGAACGAACGTCTCTAAACTTGCTCAGTTCTGAGAGATAAGTGTGTGTGAAAGCCGTCCTTCAACTAACTTGTTGGGAACACAAAGTTTCTTTTCAGTTTCAAACTCCATTCCATACATATATATGGGGAGGTACTAGCTCCAACTCGGGTTTACAGTGAAAACTGCAGGAACTTCAAACCGGCACTAGGAAACAGTGTGAGAAAGCAGAGAAAAAGTGACTCATGCAACCCGTTCCCTTGGTGCAAGATGAACGAACGTCTCTCCACTTGCTCAGTTCTGAGAGTTAATTGTGTGTGAAAACCTTCATTCAAATAACTTGTTGGGAACAAAAAGGTTTTTTTCAGTTGCAAACTCCATTCCATACATATATATGGGGAGGTACAAGCTCCAACTCGGTTTGACAGTGAAAACTGCAGGAACTTCAAACCGGCACTAGGAAACAGACTGAGAAAGCAGAGAAAAATTGTCTCCTGCAACGCGTTCTCTTGGTGCTAGATTAACGAACGTCTCTCCACTTGCTAAGTTCTGAGAGATAAGTGTGTGTGAAAGCCTTCCTTCACTTAGCTTGTTGGGAACACAAAGTTTCTTTTCAGTTGCAAACTCCATTCCATACATATATAGGGGGAGGTACTAGCTCCAACTCGGTTTGACAGTGAAAACTGCAGGAACTTCAAACCGGCACTAGGAAACAGACTGAGAAAGCAGAGAAAAAGTGTCTCCTGCAACCCGTTCCCTTGGTGCTAGATGAACGAACGTCTCTCCACTTGCTCTGTTCTGATAGATAAGTGTGTGTGAAAGCCGTCCTTCACATAGCTTGTTGGGAACACAAAGTTTCTTTTCAGTTGCAAACTCCATTCCATACATATATATGGGGAGGTACTAGCTCCAACACGGTTTTACAGTGAAAACTGCAGGAACTTCAAAACGGCACTAGGACACAGACTGAGAAAGCAGAGAAAAAGTGTCTCCAGCACTCCGTTCACTTGGTTCTAGATGAACGAACGTCTCTCCACTTGCTCAGTTCTGAGAGATAAGTGTGTGTGAAAGCCGTCCTTCACCTAGCATGTTGGGAACACAAAGTTTCTTTTCAGTTGCAAACTCCATTCCATTCATATATATGGGGAAGTACAAGCTCCAACTCGGTTTTACAGTGAAAACTGCAGGAACTTCAAACCGGCACTAGGAAACAGACTGAGAAAGCAGAGAAAAAGTGTCTCCTGCAAACCGTTCCCTTGGTGCTAGATGAACAAACGTCTCTCCACTTGCTCTGTTCTGAGAGATAAGTGTGTGTGAAAGCCATCCTTCACCTAGCTTGTTGGGAACACAAAGTTTCTTTTCAGTTGCAAACTCCATTCTATACATATATATGGGGAGGTACAAGCTCCAACTCGGTTTGACAGTGAAAACTGCAGGAACTTCAAACCGGCACTAGGAAACAGACTGAGAAAGCAGAGAACAAGTGTCTCCTGCAACCCGATCCCTTGGTGCTAGATGAACGAACGTCTCTCCACTTGCTCAGTTCTGAGAGATAAGTGTGTGTGAAAGCCGTCCTTCACCTAGCATGTTGGGAACACAAAGTTTCTTTTCAGTTGCAAACTCCAATCCATTCATATATATGGGGAGGTACAAGCTCCAACTCGGTTTGACAGTGAAAACTGCAGGAACTTCAAACCGGCACTAGGAAACAGACTGAGAAAGCAGAGAAAAAGTGTCTCCTGCAACACGTTCCCTTGGTGCTAGATGAACGAACGTCTCTCCACTTGCTCAGTTCTGAGAGATAAGTGTGTGTGAAGCCGTCGTTCACCTAGCTTGTTGGGAACACAAAGTTTCTTTTCAGTTGCAAACTCCATTCCATACATATATATGGGGAGATACTAGCTCCAACTCGGTTTGACAGTGAAAAATGAAGGAACTTCAAACCGGCACTAGGAAACAGACTGAGAAAGCAGAGAAAAAGTGCCTAATGTAACCCGTTTCCTTGGTGCTAGATGACCGAACGTCTCTCCACTTGCTCATTTCTGAAAGATAAGTGTGTGTGAAAGCCGTCCTTGACCTAGCTTGTTGGGAACACAAAGTTTCTTTTCAGTTGCAAACTCCATTCCATACATATATAAGGGGAGGTACTAGCTCCAACTCGGTTTGACAGTGAAAACTGCAGGAACTTCAAACCGGCACTAGGAAACAGACTGAGAAAGCAGAGAAAAATTGTCTCCTGCAACCCGTTCCCTTGCTGCTAGATTAACGAACGTCTCTCCACTTGCTCAGTTCTGAGTGATAAGTGTGTGTGAAAGCCGTCCTTCACTTAGCTTGTTGGGAACACAAAGTTTCTTTTCAGTTTCAAACTCCATTCCATACATATATATGGGGAGGTACTAGCTCCAACTCGGCTTTACAGTGAAAACTGCAGGAACTTCAAACCGGCACTAGGAAACAGACTGAGAAAGCAGAGAAAAATTGTCTCCTGCAACCCGTTCCCTTGGTGGTAGATGAACGAACGTCTCTCCACTTGCTCAGTTCGGAGAGATAATTGTGTTTGAAAGCCGACCTTCAACTAGCTTGTTGGGAACAGAAAGTTTCTTTTCAGTTTCAAACTCCATTCCATACATATATATGGGGAGGTACTATCTCCAACTCGGCTTTACAGTGAAAACTGCTGGAACTTCAAACCGGCACTAGGAAACAGAGTGAGAAAGCAGAGAAAAAGTGTCCCCTTCAACACGTCACCATGGTGCTAAATGAACGAACGTCTCTCCACTTGCTCAGTTCCGAGAGATAAGTGTGTGTTAAAGCCGACCTTCACATAGCTTGCTGGGAACACAAAGTTTCTTTTAAGTTGCAAACACCATTCCATACATATATATGGGGAGGTTCTAGCTCAAACTCGGTTTTACAGTGAAAACTGCAGGAACTTCAAACCGGCACTAGGAAACAGACTGAGAAAACAGAGAAAAATTTTCTCCTGCAACCCGTTTCCTTGGTGCTAGATGAACGAACGTCTCTCCACTTGCTCAGTTCCGAGAGATAAGTGTGTGTGAAAGCCGTCTTTAACTAGCTTGTTGGGAACACAAAGTTTCTTTTCAGTTGCAAACACCATTCCATACATATATATTGGAGGTACTAGCTCCAACTCGGTTTTACAGTGAAAACTGCAGGAACTTCAAACCGGCACTAGGAAACAGACTGAGAAAGCAGAGAAAAATTGTCTCCTGCAACCCTTTCCCTTGGTGCTAGATGAACGAACGTCTCTCCACTTGCTCAGTTCCGAGAGATAAGTGTGTGTGAAAGCCGACCTTCACCTAGCTTGTTGGGAACACAAAGTTTCTTTTCAGTTGCAAACACCATTCAATACATATATATGGGGAGGTTCTAGCTCCAACTCGGTTTGACAGTGAAAACTGCAGGAACTTCAAACCGGCACTAGGAAAGAGACTGAGAAAGCAGAGAAAAAGTTTCTCCTGCAACCCGTTCCATTGGTGCTAGATGAATGAACGTCTCTCCACTTGCTCAGTTCTGAGAGATAAGTGTGTGTGAAAGCCGTCCTTCACCCAGCTTGTTGGGAACACAAAGTTTCTTTTCAGTTGCAAACTCCATTCCATACATATATATGGGGAGGTACAAGCTCCAACTCAGTTTTACAGTGAAAACTGCAGGAACTTCAAACCGGCACTAGGAAACAGACTGAGGAAGCAGAGAAAAAGTGTCCCTTGCAACCGGTTCCCTTGGTGCTAGATGAACGAACGTCTCTCCACTTGCTCAGTTCTGAGAGATAAGTGTGTGTGAAAGCCGCCTTCACCTAGCTTGTTGGGAACACAAAGTTTCTTTTCACTTGCAAACTCCATTCCATACATATATATGGGGAGGTACTAGCTCCAACTCGGTTTGACAGTGAAAACTGCAGGAACTTCAAACCGGCACTAGGAAACAGACTGGAAAAGCACAGATAAAATTTCCCCTGCAACCCGTTCCCTTGGTGCTAGATGAACGAACGTCTCTCCACTTGCTCAGTTCTGAGAGATAAGTGTGTGTGAAAGCCGTCCTTCACCTAGCTTGTTGGGAACACAAAGTTTCTTTTCAGTTGCAAACTCCATTCCATACATATATATGGGAAGGTACTAGCTCCAACTCGGTTTTACAGTGAAAATTGCAGGAACTTCAAACCGGCACTAGGAAACAGACTGAGGAAACAGAGTAAAAGTGTTTCCTGCAACCCGTTCCCTTGGTGCTAGATGAACGAACGTCTCTCCACTTGCTCTGTTCTGAGAGATAAGTGTGTGTGAAAGCCGTCCTTCACCTAGCTTGTTGGGAACACAAAGTTTCTTTTTATTTGCAAACTCCATTCCATACATATATATGGGGAGGTAAAAGCTCCAACTCGGTTTGACAGTGAAAACTGCTGGAACTTCAAACCGGCTCTAGGAAACAGACTGAGAAAGCAGAGATAAAGTGTCTCCTGCATCCCGTTCCCTTGGTGCTAGATGAACGAACGGCTCTCCACTTGCTAAGTTCTGAGAGATAAGTGTGTGTGAAATCCGTCCTTCACCTAGCTTGTTGGGAACACAAAGTTTCTTTTCAGTTGCAAACTCCATTCCATACATATATATGGAGAGGTACTAGCTCCAACACGGTTTTACCGTGCAAACTGCAGGAACTTCAAACCGGCACTAGGAAACAGACTGAGAATGCGGAGAAAAAGTGTCTCCTGCAACCAGTTCCCTTGGTGGTAGATGAACGAAAGTCTCTCCACTTCCTCAGTTCTGAGAGATAAGTGTGTGTGAAAGCCGTCCTTCACCTAGCTTGTTGGGAACACAAAGTTTCTTTTCAGTTGCCACCTCCATTCCATACATATATATGGGGAGGTACAAGCTCCAAATCGGTTTTACAGTGAAAACTGAAGGAACTTCAAACCAGCACTAGGAAACAGACTGAGAAAGCAGAGAAAAATTGTCTCCTGCAACCCGTTCCCTTGGTGCTAGATGAACGAACGTCTCTTCACTTGCTCAGTTCTGAGAGATAAGTGTGGGTGAAAGCAGGCCTTCACATAGCTTGTTGGGAACACAAAGTGTCTTTTCTGTTGCAAACTCCATTCCATACATATATAAAGTGAGGTACAAGCTCCAACTCGGTTTTACAGTGAAAACTGCAGGAACTTCAAACCGGCACTAGGAAACAGACTGAGAAAGCAGAGAAAAAGTGTCTCCTGCATCCCGTTCCCTTGGTGTAGATGAACGAACGTCTCTCCACTTGCTCAGTTCTGAGAGATAAGTGTGTGTGAAAGCCGCACTTCACCTAGATTGTTGGGAACACAAAGACTCTTTTCAGTTGCAAACTCCATTCCATACTTATATATGGGGAGGTACTAGCTCCAACTGGGTTTGACAGTGAAAACTGCAGGAACTTCAAACCGGCACTAGGAAAAGGACTGAGAAAGCAGAGAAAAAGTGTCTCCTGCAACCCGTTCCCTTGGTGCTAGATGAACGAACGTTTCTCCACTTGCACAGTTCTGAGAGATAAGTGTGTGTGAAAGCCGTCCTTCACCTAGCTTGTTGGGAACAGAAAGTTTCTTTTCAGTTGCAAACTCCATTCCATACATATATATGTGGAGGTAGAAGCTCCAACTCGGTTTTACAGTGAAAACTGCAGGAACTTCAAACCGGCACTAGGAAACAGACTGAGAAAGCAGAGAAAAAGTGTCTCGTGCAACCCGTTCCCATGGTTCTAGATGAACGAACGTCTCTCCACTTGCTCAGTTCTGAGAGATAAGTGTGTGTGAAAGCCGTACTTCACCTAGCTTGTTGGGAACACAAAGTTTCTTTTCAGTTGCAAACTCCATTCCATACTTATATATGGGGAGGTGCTAGATCCAACTCCGTTTGACAGTGAAAACTGCAGGAACTTCAAACCGGCACTAGGAAACAGACTGAGAAAGCAGAGAAAAAGTGTCTCCTGCATCCCGTTCCCTTGGTGCTAGATGAACGAACGTCTCTCCACTTGCTCAGTTCTGAGACATAAGTGTGTGTGAAAGCCGTCCTTCAAGTAGCTTGTTGGGAACACAAAGTTTCTTTTCAGTTGCAAACTCCATTCCATACTTATATATGGGGAGGTGCTAGCTCCAACTCCGTTTGACAGTGAAAACTGCAGGAACTTCAAACCGTCACTAGGAAACAGACTGAGAAAGCAGAGGAAAAGTGTCTCCTGCAACCCGTTCCCTTGGTGCTAGATGAACGAACGTCTCTCCACTTGCTCAGTTCTGAGAGATATGTGTGTGTGTAAGCCGTCCTTCACCTAGCTTGTTGGGAACACAAAGTTTCTTTTCAGTTGCAAACTCCATTCCATACATATATATGGGGAGTTACTAGCTCCAACTCGGTTTTACAGTGAAAACTGCAGGAACTTCAAACCGGCACTAGGAAACAGACTGAGAAAGCAGAGAAAAAGTGTCTCCTGCAACCCTTTCCCTTGGTGCTAAATGAACGAACGTCTCTCCACTTGCTCAGTTCTGAGAGATATGTGTGTGTGAAAGCCGTCCTTCACCTAGCTTGTTGGGAACACAAAGTTTCTTTTCAGTTGCAAACTCCATTCCATACATATATATGGGGAGGTACTAGCTCCAACTCCTTTTTACAGTGAAAACTGCAGGATCTTCAAACCGGCACTAGGAAACAGACTGAGAAAGCAGAGTAAAAGTGTTCCCTGCAACCCGTTCCCTTCGTGCTAGATGAACGAACGTCTCTCCACTTGCTCTGTTCTGAGAGATAAGTGTGTGTGAAAGCCGTCCTTCACCTAGCTTGTTGGGAACACAAAGTTTCTTTTCATTTGCAAACTCCATTCCATTCATATATATGGGGAGGTAAAAGCTCCAACTCGGTTTGACAGTGAAAACTGCAGGAACTTCAAACCGGCTCTAGGAAACAGACTGAGAAAGCAGAGATAAAGTGTCTCCTGCATCCCGTTCCCTTGGTGCTAGATGAACGAACGGCTCTCCACTTGCTCAGTTCTGAGAGATAAGTGTGTGTGAAAGCCGTCCTTCAACTAGCTTGTTGGGAACACAAAGTTTCTTTTCAGTTGCAAACTCCATTCCATACATATATATGGAGAGGTACTAGCTCCAACTCGGTTTTACCGTGAAAACTGCAGGAACTTCAAACCGGCACTAGGAAACAGACTGAGAAAGCAGAGAAAAAGTGTCTCCTGCAAACATTTCCCTTGGTGCTAGATGAACGAAAGTCTCTCCACTTGCTCAGTTCTGAGAGATAAGTGTGTGTGAAAGCCGTCCTTCACCTAGCTTGTTGGGAACACAAAGTTTCTTTTCAGTTGCCAACTCCATT
This sequence comes from Camelus dromedarius, assembly GCF_036321535.1. Classification (NCBI taxonomy): domain Eukaryota; kingdom Metazoa; phylum Chordata; class Mammalia; order Artiodactyla; family Camelidae; genus Camelus; species Camelus dromedarius. The sequence continues at coordinate 472,986 of NW_026989811.1, read as the reverse complement.
CCATACATATATATGGGGAGGTACAAGCTCCAACTCGGTTTAACAGTGAAAACTGAAGGAACTTCAAACCGGCACTAGGAAACAGACTGAGAATGCAGAGAAAAATTGTCTCCTGCAACCCGTTCCCTTGGTGCTAGATGAACGAACGTCTCTTCACTTGCTCAGTTCTGAGAGATAAGTGTGGGTGAAAGCAGGCCTTCACATAGCTTGTTGGGAACACAAAGTGTCTTTTCTGTTGCAAACTCCATTCCATACATATATATGGGGAGGTACAAACTCCAACTCGGTTTTACAGTGAAAACTGCAGGAACTTCAAACCGGCACTAGGAAACAGACTGAGAAAGCAGAGAAAAAGTGTCTCCTGCATCCCGTTCCCTTGGTGCTAGATGAACGAACGTCTCTCCACTTGCTCAGTTCTGAGAGATAAGTGTGTGTGAAAGCCGCCCTTCACCTAGATTGTTGGGAACACAAAGATTCTTTTCAGTTGCAAACTCCATTCCATACTTATATATGGGGAGGTACTAGCTCCAACTCGGTTTGACAGTGAAAACTGCAGGAACTTCAAACCGGCACTAGGAAACGGACTGAGAAAGCAGAGAAAAAGTGTCTCCTGCAACCCGTTCCCTTGGTGCTAGATGAACGAACGTTTCTCCACTTGCTCAGTTCTGAGAGATAAGTGTGTGTGAAAGCCGTCCTTCACCTAGATTGTTGGGAACACAAAGTTTCTTTTCAGTTGCAAACTCCATTCCGTACATATATATGGGGAGGTACTAGCTCCAACTCGGTTTTACAGTGAAAACTGCAGGATCTTCAAACCGGCACTAGGAAACAGACTGAGAAAGCAGAGAAAAAGTGTCTCCTGCAAACCGTTCCCTTGGTGGTAGATGAACGAACGTCTCTCCACTTGCTCTGTTCTGAGAGATATGTGTGTGTGAAAGCCGTCCTTCACCTAGCTTGTTGGGAACACAAAGTTTCTTTTCAGTTGCAAACTCCATTCCATACATATATATGGGGAGGTAGAAGCTCCAACTCGGTTTTACAGTGAAAACTGCAGGAACTTCAGACCGGCACTAGGAAACAGACTGAGAAAGCAGAGAAAAAGTGTCTCCTGCATCCCGTTCCCTTGGTGCTAGATGAAAGAACGTGTCTCCACTTGCTCAGTTCTGAGAGATAAGTGTGTGTGAAAGCCGCCCTTCACCTAGATTGTTGGGAACACAAAGATTCTTTTCAGTTGCAAACTCCATTCCATACTTATATATGGGGAGGTACTAGCTCCAACTCGGTTTTACAGTGAAAACTGCAGGAACTTCAAACCGGCACTAGGAAACGGACTGAGAAAGCAGAGAAAAAGTGTCTCCTGCAACCCGTTCCCTTGGTGCTAGATGAACGAACGTTTCTCCACTTGCTCAGTTCTGAGAGATAAGTGTGTGTGAAAGCCGTCCTTCACCTAGATTGTTGGGAACACAAAGTTTCTTTTCAGTTGCAAACACCATTCCGTACATATATATGGGGAGGTACTAGCTCCAACTCGGTTTTACAGTGAAAACTGCAGGATCTTCAAACCGGCACTAGGAAACAGACTGAGAAAGCAGAGAAAAAGTGTCTCCTGCAAACCGTTCCCTTGGTGGTAGATGAACGAACGTCTCTCCACTTGCTCTGTTCTGAGAGAAATGTGTGTGTGAAAGCCGTCCTTCACCTAGCTTGTTGGGAACACAAAGTTTCTTTTCAGTTGCAAACTCCATTCCATACATATATATGGGGAGGTAGAAGCTCCAACTCGGTTTTACAGTGAAAACTGCAGGAACTTCAGACCGGCACTAGGAAACAGACTGAGAAAGCAGAGAAAAAGTGTCTCCTGCAACCCGTTCCCTTGGTGCTAGATGAACGAAAGTCTCTCCACTTGCTCTGTTCTGAGAGATAAGTGTGTGTGAAAGCCGTCCTTCACCTAGCTTGTTGGGAACACAAAGTTTCTTTTCAGTTGCAAACTCCATTCCATACATATATATGGTGAGGTAGAAGCTCCAACTCGGATTTACAGTGAAAACTGCAGGAACTTCAAACCGGCACTAGGAAACAGACTGAGAAAGGAGAGAAAAAGTGTTTTCTGCAACCCGTTCCCTTGGTGCTAGATGAACGAAAGTCTCTGCACTTGCTCAGTTCTGAGAGATAAGTGTGTGTGAAAGCCGTCCTTCACCTAGCTTGTTGGGAACACAAAGTTTCTTTTCAGTTGAAAACTCCATTCAATACATTTATATGGGGAGGTAGAAGCTCCAACTCGGTTTTACAGTGAAAACTGCAGGAACTTCAAACCGGAACTAGGAAACAGACTGAGAAAGCAGAGAAAAAGTATCTAATGCAACCCGTTCCGTTGGTGCTAGATGAACGAACGTCTCTCCACTTGCTCACTTCTGAGAGATAAATGTGTGTGAAAGCCGTCCTTCACCTAGCTTGTTGGGAACACAAAGTTTCTTTTCAGTTGCAAACTCAATTCCATACATATATATGGGGAGTTACTAGCTCCAACTCGGTTTTACAGTGAAAACTGCGGTAACATCAAACCGGCACTAGGAAACAGACTGAGAATGCAGAGAAAAATTTTCTCCTGCAACCCGTTCCCTTGGTGCTAGATGAACGAACGTCTCTCCACTTGCTCAGTTCTGAGAGATAAGTGTGTGTGAAAGCCGTCCTTCACCTAGCTTGTTGGGAACACAAAGTTTCTTTTCAGTTGCAAACTCCATTCCATACATATATATGGGGAGGAACTAGCTCCAACTCGGTTTAACAGTGAAAACTGCAGGAACTTCAAACCGGCTCTAGGAACAGACTGAGAAAGCAGAGAAAAAGTGTCTCCTGCAAACCGTTCCCTTGGTGCTAGATGAACGAACGTCTCTCCACTTGCTCATTTCTGAGGGATAAGTGTGTGTGAAAGCCGCCCTTCACCTAGCTTGTTGGGAACACAAAGTTTCTTTTCAGTTGCAAACTCCATTCCATACATATATATGGGGAGGTACTAACTCCAACCCGGTTTTACAGTGAAAACTGCAGGAACTTCAAACCGGCACTATGAAACAGACTGAGAATGCAGAGAAAAAGTGTCTCCTGCAACCCGTTCCCTTGGTGCTAGATGAACAAACGTCTCTCCACTTGCTCAGTTCTGAGAGATAAGTGTGTGTGAAAGCCGTACTTCACCTACCTTGTTGGGAACACAAAGTTTCTTTTCAGTTGCAAACTCCATTCCATACATATATAGGGGGAGGTACAAGCTCCAACTCGGTTTGACAGTGAAAACTGCAGGAACTTCAAACCGGCACTAGGAAACAGACTGAGAAAGCAGAGAAAAAGTGTCTCCTGCAAACCGTTCCCTTGGTGCTAGATGAACGAACGTCTCTCCACTTGCTCTGTTCTGAGAGATAAGTGTGTGTGAAAGCCGTCCTTCACCTAGCTTGTTGGGAACACAAAGTTTCTTTTCATTTGCAAACTCTATTCCATACATATATATGGGGAGGTACTAGCTCCAAATCTGTTTGACAGTGAAAACTGCAGGAACTTCAACCGGCACTAGGAAACAGACTGAGAATGCAGAGAAAAAGTGTCCCCTGCAACCCGTTCCCTTTGTGCTAGATGAACGAACGTCTCTCCACTTGCTCTGTTCTGAGAGATAAGTGTGTGTGAAAGCCGTCCTTCACCTAGCTTGTTGGGAACACAAAGTTTCTTTTCAGTTGCAAACTCCTTTCCATACATATATATGGGGAGGTAAAAGCTCCAACTCGGATTGACAGTGAAAACTGCAGGAACTTCAAACCGGCTCTAGGAAACAGACTGAGAAAGCAGAGAAAAAGTGTCCCCTGCAACCCGTTCCCTTTGTGCTAGATGAACGAACGTCTCTCCACTTGCTCTGTTCTGAGAGATAAGTGTGTGTGAAAGCCGTCCTTCACCTAGCTTGTTGGGAACACAAAGTTTCTTTTCAGTTGCAAACTCCATTCCATACATATATATGGGGAGGTAGAAGCTCCAACTCGATTTGACAGTGAAAACTGCAGGAACTTCAAACCGGCACTAGGAAACAGACTGAGAAAGCAGAGAAAAAGTGTCTCCAGCAACCGGTTCCCTTGGTGCTAGATGAACGAACGTCTCTCCACTTGCTCTGTTCCGAGAGATAAGTGTGTGTGAAAGCCGTCCTTCACCTAGCTTGTTGGGAACACAAAGTTTCTTTTCAGTTGCAAACTCCATTCCATACATATATATGGGGAGGTAGAAGCTCCAAATCGGTTTTACAGTGAAAACTGCAGGAACTTCAAACCGGCACTAGGATAAATACTGAGAAAGCAGAAAAAAAGTGTCTCCTGCAACCCGTTCCCTTGGTGCTAGATGAACGAACGTCTCTCCACTTGCTCAGTTCTGAGAGATAAGTGTGTGTGAAAGCCGTCCTTCACCTAGCTTGTTGGGAACACAAAGTTTCTTTTCAGTTGCAAACTCCATTCCATACATATATATGGGGAGGTACTAGCTCCAACTCCGTTTTACAGTGAAAACTGCAGGAACTTCAAACCGGCACTAGGAAACAGACTGAGAAAGGAGAGAAAAAGTGTTTTCTGCAACCCGTTCCCTTGGTGCTAGATGAACGAAAGTCTCTGCACTTGCTCAGTTCTGAGAGATAAGTGTGTGTGAAAGCCGTCCTTCACCTAGCTTGTTGGGAACACAAAGTTTCTTTTCAGTTGAAAACTCCATTCAATACATTTATATGGGGAGGTAGAAGCTCCAACTCGGTTTTACAGTGAAAACTGCAGGAACTTCAAACCGGAACTAGGAAACAGACTGAGAAAGCAGAGAAAAAGTATCTAATGCAACCCGTTCCGTTGGTGCTAGATGAACGAACGTCTCTCCACTTGCTCACTTCTGAGAGATAAGTGTGTGTGAAAGCCGTCCTTCACCTAGCTTGTTGGGAACACAAAGTTTCTTTTCAGTTGCAAACTCCATTCCATACATATATATGGGGAGGTACAAGCTCCAATTCGGTTTGACAGTGTAAACTGCAGGAACTTCAAACCGGCACTAGGAAACAGACTGAGGGAGCAGAGAAAAAGTGTATCCTGTAACCCGTTCCCTTGTTGCTAGATGAACGAACGTCTCTCCACTTGCTCAGTTCTGAGAGATAAATGTGTGTGAAAGCCGTCCTTCACCTAGCTTGTTGGGAACACAAAGTTTCTTTTCAGTTGCAAACTCCATTCCATACATATATATGGGAAGGTACTAGCTCCAACTTGGTTTTACAGTGAAAACTGCAGGAACTTCAAACCGGCACTAGGAAAGAGACTGAGAAAGCAGAGAAAAACTGTCTCCTGCAACCCGTTCCCTTGGTGCTAGATGAACGAACGTCTCTCCACTTGCTCAGTTCTGAGAGATAAATGTGTGTGAAAGCCGTCCTTCACCTAGCTTGTTGGGAACACAAAGTTTCTTTTCAGTTGCAAACTCAATTCCATACATATATATGGGGAGTTACTAGCTCCAACTCGGTTTTACAGTGAAAACTGCGGTAACATCAAACCGGCACTAGGAAACAGACTGAGAAAGCAGAGAAAAATTTTCTCCTGCAACCCGTTCCCTTGGTGCTAGATGAACGAACGTCTCTCCACTTGCTCAGTTCTGAGAGATAAGTGTGTGTGAAAGCCGTCCTTCACCTAGCTTGTTGGGAACACAAAGTTTCTTTTCAGTTGCAAACTCCATTCCATACATATATATGGGGAGGTACTAGCTCCAACTCGGTTTAACAGTGAAAACTGCAGGAACTTCAAACCGGCTCTAGGAACAGACTGAGAAAGCAGAGAAAAAGTGTCTCCTGCAAACCGTTCCCTTGGTGCTAGATGAACGAACGTCTCTCCACTTGCTCATTTCTGAGGGATAAGTGTGTGTGAAAGCCGCCCTTCACCTAGCTTGTTGGGAACACAAAGTTTCTTTTCAGTTGCAAACTCCATTCCATACATATATATGGGGAGGTACTAGCTCCAACTCGTTTTGACAGTGAAAACTGCAGGAACTTCAAACCGGCACTATGAAACAGACTGAGAATGCAGAGAAAAAGTGTCTCCTGCAACCCGTTCCCTTGGTGCTAGATGAACGAACGTCTCTCCACTTGCTCAGTTCTGAGAGATAAGTGTGTGTGAAAGCCGTCCTTCACCTAGCTTGTTGGGAACACAAAGTTTCTTTTCAGTTGCAAACTCCATTCCATACATATATAGGGGGAGGTACAAGCTCCAACTCGGTTTGACAGTGAAAACTGCAGGAACTTCAAACCGGCACTAGGAAACAGACTGAGAAAGCAGAGAAAAAGTGTCTCCTGCAAACCGTTCCCTTGGTGCTAGATGAACGAACGTCTCTCCACTTGCTCTGTTCTGAGAGATAAGTGTGTGTGAAAGCCGTCCTTCACCTAGCTTGTTGGGAACACAAAGTTTCTTTTCATTTGCAAACTCTATTCCATACATATATATGGGGAGGTACTAGCTCCAAATCTGTTTGACAGTGAAAACTGCAGGAACTTCAAACCGGCACTAGGAAACAGACTGAGAATGCAGAGAAAAAGTGTCCCCTGCAACCCGTTCCCTTTGTGCTAGATGAACGAACGTCTCTCCACTTGCTCTGTTCTGAGAGATAAGTGTGTGTGAAAGCCGTCCTTCACCTAGCTTGTTGGGAACACAAAGTTTCTTTTCAGTTGCAAACTCCATTCCATACATATATATGGGGAGGTAAAAGCTCCAACTCGGATTCACAGTGAAAACTGCAGGAACTTCAAACCGGCTCTAGGAAACAGACTGAGAAAGCAGAGAAAAAGTGTCCCCTGCAACCCGTTCCCTTTGTGCTAGATGAACGAACGTCTCTCCACTTGCTCTGTTCTGAGAGATAAGTGTGTGTGAAAGCCGTCCTTCACCTAGCTTGTTGGGAACACAAAGTTTCTTTTCAGTTGCAAACTCCATTCCATACATATATATGGGGAGGTAGAAGCTCCAACTCGATTTGACAGTGAAAACTGCAGGAACTTCAAACCGGCACTAGGAAACAGACTGAGAAAGCAGAGAAAAAGTGTCTCCAGCAACCGGTTCCCTTGGTGCTAGATGAACGAACGTCTCTCCACTTGCTCTGTTCCGAGAGATAAGTGTGTGTGAAAGCCGTCCATCACCTAGCTTGTTGGGAACACAAAGTTTCTTTTCAGTTGCAAACTCCATTCCATACATATATATGGGGAGGTAGAAGCTCCAAATCGGTTTTACAGTGAAAACTGCAGGAACTTCAAACCGGCACTAGGATAAATACTGAGAAAGCAGAAAAAAAGTGTCCCCTGCAACCCGTTCCCTTGGTGCTAGATGAACGAACGTCTCTCCACTTGCTCAGTTCTGAGAGATAAGTGTGTGTGAAAGCCGTCCTTCACCTAGCTTGTTGGGAACACAAAGTTTCTTTTCAGTTGCAAACTCCATTCCATACATATATATGGGGAGGTACTAGCTCCAACTCCGTTTTACAGTGAAAATTGCAGGAACTTCAAACCGGCACTAGGAAACAGACTGAGAAAGCAGAGAAAAAGTGTCTCCTGCAACCCGTTCCCTTGGTGCTAGATGAACGAACGTCTCTCCACTTGCTCAGTTCTGAGAGATAAGTGTGTGTGAAAGCATTCCTTCACCTAGCTTGTTGAGAACACAAAGTTTCTTTTCAGTTGCAAACTCCCTTCCATACATATATATGGGGAGGTACTAGCTCCAACTCGCTTTTACAGTGAAAACTGCAGGAACTTCAAACAGGCACTAGGAAACAGACTGAGAAAGCAGAGAAATAGTTTCTCCTGCAACCCGTTCCCTTGGTGCTAGATGAACGAACGTCTCTCCACTTGCTCAGTTCTGAGAGTTCAGTGTGTGTGAAAGCCGTCCTTCACCTAGCTTGTTGGGAACACAAAGTTTCTTTTCAGTTACAAACTCCATTCCATACATATATATCGGGAGGTACTAGCTCCAACTCGGTTTGACAGTGAAAACTGCAGGAACTTCAAACCGGCACTAGGAAACAGACTGAGAAAGCAGAGAAAAAGTGTCTCCAGCATCCGGTTCACTTGGAGCTAGATGAACGAACGTCTCTCCACTTGCTCATTTCTGAGAGATAATTGTGTGTGAAAGCCGTCCTTCACCTACCTTGTTGGGAACAAAAAGTTTCTTTTCAGTTGCAAACTCCATTCCATTCATATATATAGGGAGGTACAAGCTCCAACACGGTTTTACAGTGAAAACTGCAGGAACATCAAACCGGCACTAGGAAACAGACTGATAAAGCAGAGAAAAAGTGTCTCCTGCAACCCGTTCCCTTGGTGCTAGATGAACGAACGTCTCTCCACTTGCTCTGTTCTGAGAGATAAATGTGTGTGAAAGCCGTCCTTCACCTAGCTTGTTGGGAACACAAAGTTTCTTTTCAGTTGCAAACTCCATTCCATACATATATATGGGGAGTTACTAGCTCCAACTCGGTTTGACAGTGAAAACTGCAGGAACTTCAAACCGGCACTAGGAAACAAACTGAGAAACAGAGAAAAAGTGTCCCCTGCAACCCGTTCCCTTTGTGCTAGATGAACGAACGTCTCTCCACTTGCTCTGTTCTGAGAGATAAGTGTGTGAGAAAGCAGTCCTTCACCTATCTTGTTGGGAACACAAAGTTTCTTTTCAGTTGCAAACTCCATTCCATACATATATATGGGGAGGTAGAAGCTCCAACTCGGTTTGACAGTGAAAACTGCAGGAACATCAAACCAGCACTAGGAAACAGACTGAGAAAGCAGAGAAAAAGTGTCTCCTGCAACCCGTTCCCTTGGTGCTAGATGAACGAACGTCTCTCCACTTGCTCTGTTCTGAGAGATAATTGTGTGTGAAAGCCGTCCTTCACCTAGCTTGTTGGGAACACAAAGTTTCTTTTCAGTTGCAAACTCCATTCCATACATATATATGGGGAGGTAGAAGCTCCAACTTGGTTTGACAGTGAAAACTGCAGGAACTTCAAACCGGCACTAGGAAACAGACTGAGAAAGCAGTGAAAAAGTGTCTCCAGCAACCGGTTCCCTTGGTGCTAGATGAACGAACGTCTCTGCACTTGCTCAGTTCTGAGAGATAATTGTGTGTGAAAGCCGTCCTTCACCTAGCTTGTTGGGAACACAAAGTTTCTTTTCAGTTGCAAACTCCATTCCATACATATATATGGGGAGGTAGAAGCTCCAACTCGGTTTGACAGTGAAAACTGCAGGAACTTCAAACCGGCACTAGGAAACAGACTGAGAAATCAGAGAAAAAGTGTCTCCAGCAACCGGTTCCCTTGGTGCTAGATGAACGAACGTCTCTCCACTTGCTCAGTTCTGAGACATAATTGTGTGTGAAAGCCGTCCTTCACCTAGCTTGTTGGGAACACAAAGTTTCTTTTCAGTTGCAAACTCCATTCCATTCATATATATGGGGAGGTACAAGCTCCAACTCGGTTTTACAGTGAAAACTGCAGGAACTTCAAACCGGCACTAGGAAACAGACTGAGAAAGCAGAGAAAAAGTGTCTCCTGCAACCCGTTCCCTTGGTGCTAGATGAACGAACGTCTCTCCACTTGCTATGTTCTGAGAGATAAGTGTGTATGAAAGCCGTACTTCACCTAGCTTGTTGGGAACACAAAGATTCTTTTCAGTTGCAAACTCCATTCCATACATATATATGGGGAGTTACTAGCTCCAACTCGTTTTGAAAGTGAAAACTGCAGGAACTTCAAACCGGCACTAGGAAACAGACTGAGAAAGCAGAGAAAAAGTGTCTCCAGCAACCGGTTCCCTTGGTGCTAGATGAACGAACGTCTCTCCACCTGCTCAGTTCTGAGAGATAATTGTGTGTGAAAGTCGTCCTTCACCTAGCTTGTTGGGAACACAAAGTTTCTTTTCAGTTGCAAACTCCATTCAATTCATATATATGGGGAGGTACAAGCTCCAACTCGATTTTACAGTGAAAACTGCAGGAACTTCAAACCGGCACTAGGAAACAGACTGAGAAAGCAGAGAAAAAGTGTCTCCTGCAACCCGTTCCCTTGGTGCTAGATGAACGAAAGTCTCTCCACTTGCTATGTTCTGAGAGATAAGTGTGTATGAAAGCCGTACTTCACCTAGCTTGTTGGGAACACAAAGATTCTTTTCAGTTGCAAACTCCATTCCATACATATATATGGGGAGTTACTAGCTCCAACTCGGTTTGACAGTGAAAACTGCAGGAACTTCAAACCGGCACTAGGAAACAGACTGAGAAAGCAGAGAAAAAGTGTCTCCTGCAACCCGTTCCCTTGGTGCTAGATGAACGAACGTCTCTCCACTTGCTCAGTTCTGAGAGATATGTGTGTGTGAAAGCCGTCCTTCACCTAGCTTGTTGGGAACACAATGTTTCTTTTCAGTTGCAAACTCCATTCCATACATATATATGGGGAGGTTCAAGCTCCAACTCGGTTTTACAGTGAAAACTGCAGGAACTTCAAACCGGCACTAGGAAACAGACTGAGAAAGCATAGAAAAAGTGTCTCCTGCAACCCGTTCCCTTGTTGCTAGATGAACGAACGTCTCTTCACTTGCTCAGTTCTGAGAGATAAGTGTGGGTGAAAGCAGTCCTTCACCTAGCTTGTTGGGAACACAAAGTTTCTTTTCAGTTGCAAACTCCATTCCATACATACATATGGGGAGGTACTAGCTCCAACTCTGTTTGACAGTGAAAACTGCTGGAACATCAAACCGGCACTAGGAAACAGACTGAGAAAGCAGAGAAAAAGTGTCTCCTGCAACCCGATCCCTTTGTGCTAGATGAACGAACGTCTCTCCACTTGCTCAGTTCTGAGAGATAATTGTGTGTGAAAGCCGTCCTTCACCTAGCTTGTTGGGAACACAAAGTTTCTTTTCAGTTGCAAACTCCATTCCATTCATATATATGGGGAGGTACAAGCTCCAACTCGGTTTTACAGTGAAAACTGCAGGAACTTCAAACCGGCACTAGGAAACAGACTGAGATAGCAGAGAAAAAGTGTCTCCTGCAACCCGTTCCCTTGGTGCTAGATGAACGAACGTCTCTCCACTTGCTATGTTCTGAGAGATAAGTGTGTATGAAAGCCGTACTTCATCTAGCTTGTTGGGAACACAAAGATTCTTTTCAGTTGCAAACTCCATTCCATAGATATATATGGGGAGTTACTAGCTCCAACTCGGTTTGACAGTGAAAACTGCAGGAACTTCAAACCGGCACTAGGAAACAGACTGAGAAAGCAGAGAAAAAGTGTCTCCAGCAACCGGTTCCCTTGGTGCTAGATGAACGAACGTCTCTCCACCTGCTCAGTTCTGAGAGATAATTGTGTGTGAAAGCCGTCCTTCACCTAGCTTGTTGGGAACACAAAGTTTCTTTTCAGTTGCAAACTCCATTCCATTCATATATATGGGGAGGTACAAGCTCCAACTCGGTTTTACAGTGAAAACTGCAGGAACTTCAAACCGGCACTAGGAAACAGACTGAGAAAGCAGAGAAAAAGTGTGTCCTGCAACCCGTTCCCTTGGTGCTAGATGAACGAACGTCTCTCCACTTGCTATGTTCTGAGAGATAAGTGTGGGTGAAAGCAGTCCTTCACCTAGCTTGTTGGGAACACAAAGTTTCTTTTCAGTTGCAAACTCCATTCCATACATACATATGGGGAGGTACTAGCTCCAACTCTGTTTGACAGTGAAAACTGCTGGAACATCAAACCGGCACTAGGAAACAGACTGAGAAAGCAGAGAAAAAGTGTCTCCTGCAACCCGATCCCTTTGTGCTAGATGAACGAACGTCTCTCCACTTGCTCAGTTCTGAGAGATAATTGTGTGTGAAAGCCGTCCTTCACCTAGCTTGTTGGGAACACAAAGTTTCTTTTCAGTTGCAAACTCCATTCCATTCATATATATGGGGAGGTACAAGCTCCAACTCGGTTTTACAGTGAAAACTGCAGGAACTTCAAACCGGCACTAGGAAACAGACTGAGATAGCAGAGAAAAAGTGTCTCCTGCAACCCGTTCCCTTGGTGCTAGATGAACGAACGTCTCTCCACTTGCTATGTTCTGAGAGATATGTGTGTATGAAAGCCGTACTTCATCTAGCTTGTTGGGAACACAAAGATTCTTTTCAGTTGCAAACTCCATTCCATAGATATATATGGGGAGTTACTAGCTCCAACTCGGTTTGACAGTGAAAACTGCAGGAACTTCAAACCGGCACTAGGAAACAGACTGAGAAAGCAGAGAAAAAGTGTCTCCAGCAACCGGTTCCCTTGGTGCTAGATGAAAGAACGTCTCTCCACCTGCTCAGTTCTGAGAGATAATAGTGTGTGAAAGCCGTCCTTCACCTAGCTTGTTGGGAACACAAAGTTTCTTTTCAGTTGCAAACTCCATTCCATTCATATATATGGGGAGGTACAAGCTCCAACTCGGTTTTACAGTGAAAACTGCAGGAACTTCAAACCGGCACTAGGAAACAGACTGAGAAAGCAGAGAAAAAGTGTCTCCTGCAACCCGTTCCCTTGGTGCTAGATGAACGAACGTCTCTCCACTTGCTATGTTCTGAGAGATAAGTGTGTATGAAAGCCGTACTTCACCTAGCTTGTTGGGAACACAAAGATTCTTTTCAGTTGCAAACTCCATTCCATACATATATATGGGGAGTTACTAGCTCCAACTCGGTTTGACAGTGAAAACTGCAGGAACTTCATACCGGCACTAGGAAACAGACTGAGAAAGCAGAGAAAAAGTGTCTCCTGCATCCCGTTCCCTTGGTGCTAGATGAACGAACGTCTCTCCACTTGCTCAATTCTGAGAGAAAAGTGTGTGTGAAAGCCGTCCTTCACCTAGCTTGTTGGGAACACAAAGTTTCTTTTCAGTTGCAAACTCCATTCCATACATATATATGGGGAGGTACAAACTCAAACTCGGTTTTACAGTGAAAACTGCAGGAACTTCAAACCGGCACTAGGAAACAGACTGAGAAAGCAGAGAAAAAGTGTCTCCTGCAACCCGTTCCCTTGGTGCTAGGTGAACGAACGTCTCTTCACTTGCTCAGTTCTGAGAGTTAAGTGTGGGTGAAAGCAGTCCTTCACCTAGCTTGTTGGGAACACAAAGTTTCTTTTCAGTTGCAAACCCCATTCCATACATACATATGGGGAGGTACTAGCTCCAACTCTGTTTGACAGTGAAAACTGCAGGAACATCAAACCGGCACTAGGAAACAGACTGAGAAAGCAGAAAAAAAGTGTCTCCTGCAACCCGTTCCCTTTGTGCTAGATGAACGAACGTCTCTCCACTTGCTCTGTTCTGAGAGATAATTGTGTGTGAAAGCCGTCCTTCACCTAGCTTGTTGGGAACACAAAGTTTCTTTTCAGTTGCAAACTCCATTCCATACATATATATGGGGAGGTAGAAGCTCCAACTCGGTTTGACAGTGAAAACTGCAGGAACTTAAAACCGGCACTAGGAAACAGACTGAGAAAGCAGAGAAAATGTGTCTCCTGCAAACCGTTCCCTTGGTGCTAGATGAACGAACGTCTCTTCACTTGCTCAGTTCTGAGAGATAAGTGTGGGTGAAAGCAGTCCTTCACCTAGCTTGTTGGGAACACAAAGTTTCTTTTCAGTTGCAAACTCCATTCCATACATACATAAGGGGAGGTTCTAGCTCCAACTCTGTTTGACAGTGAAAACTGCAGGAACTTCAAACCGGCACTAGGAAACAGACTGAGAAAGCAGAGAAAAAGTGTCTCCTGCAACCCGTTCCCTTGGTGCTAGATGAACGAACGTCTCTCCACTTGCTCAGTTCCGAGAGATAAGTGTGTGTGAAAGCCGTCCTTCACCTAGCTTGTTGGGAACACAAAGTTTCTTTTCAGTTGCAAACTCCATTCCATACATATATATGGGGAGGTACTAGCTCCAACTCGGTTTGACAGTGAAAACTGCAGGAACATCAAACTGGCACTAGGAAACAGACTGAGAAAGCAGAGAAAAAGTGTCTCCTACAACAAGTTCCCTTTGTGCTAGATGAACGAACGTCTCTCCACTTGCTCAGTTCTGAGAGATAAGTGTGTGTGAAAGCCGTCCTTCAAATAGCTTGTTTGGAACCCAAAGTTTCTTTTCAGTTGCAAACTCCATTCCATAGATATATATGGGGAGGTACTAGCTCCAACTCGGTTTGACAGTGAAAACTGCAGGAACTTCAAACCGGCACTAGGAAACAGACTGAGAAAGCAGAGAAAAAGTGTCTCCTGCAACCCGTTCCCTTGGTGCTAGATGAACGAACGTCTCTCCACTTGCTCAGTTCCGAGAGATAAGTGTGTGTGAAAGCCGTCCTTCAACTAGCTTGTTGGGAACACAAAGTTTCTTTTCAGTTGCAAACTCCATTCCATACATATATAAGGGGAGTTAGAAGCTCCAAATCGGTTTTACAGTGCAAACTGCAGGAACTTCAAACCGGCAGTAGGAAACAGTCTGAGAAAGCAGAGAAAAAGTGTCTCCTGCAACCCGTTCCCTTGGTGCTAGATGAACGAACGTCTCTCCACTTGCTCAGTTCCGAGAGATAAGTGTGTGTGAAAGCCGTCCTTCAACTAGATTGTTGGGAACACAAAGTTTCTTTTCAGTTGCAAACTCCATTCCATACATATATATGGGGAGGTAGAAGCTCCAACTCGATTTGACAGTGAAAACTGCAGGAACTTCAAACCGGCACTAGGAAACAGACTGAGAAAGCAGAGAAAAAGTGTCTCCAGCAACCGGTTCCCTTGGTGCTAGATGAACGAACGTCTCTCCACTTGCTCTGTTCCGAGAGATAAGTGTGTGTGAAAGCCGTCCTTCACCTAGCTTGTTGGGAACACAAAGTTTCTTTTCAGTTGCAAACTCCATTCCATACATATATATGGGGAGGTAGAAGCTCCAAATGGGTTTTACAGTGAAAACTGCAGGAACTTCAAACCGGCACTAGGATAAAGACTGAGAAAACAGAAAAAAAGTGTCTCCTGCAACCCGTTCCCTTGGTGCTAGATGAACGAACGTCTCTCCACTTGCTCAGTTCTGAGAGATAAGTGTGTGTGAAAGCCGTCCTTCACCTAGCTTGTTGGGAACACAAAGTTTCTTTTCAGTTGCAAACTCCATTCCATACATATATATGGGGAGGTACTAGCTCCAACTCCGTTTTACAGTGAAAACTGCAGGAACTTCAAACCGGCACTAGGAAACAGACTGAGAAAGCAGAGAAAAAGTGTCTCCTGCAACCCATTCCCTTGGTGCTAGATGAACGAACGTCTCTCCACTTGCTCAGTTCTGAGAGATAAGTGTGTGTGAAAGCCGTCCTTCCCCTAGCTTGTTGGGAACACAAAGTTTCTTTTCAGTTGCAAACTCCCTTCCATACATATATATGGGGAGGTACTAGCTCCAACTCGGTTTTACAGTGAAAACTGCAGGAACTTCAAACAGGCACTAGGAAACAGAATGAGAAAGCAGAGAAATAGTTTCTCCTGCAACCCGTTCCCTTGGTGGTAGATGAACGAACGTCTCTCCACTTGCTCAGTTCTGAGAGTTCAGTGTGTGTGAAAGCCGTCCTTCAACTAGCTTGTTGGGAACACAAAGTTTCTTTTCAGTTACAAACTCCATTCCATACATATATATCGGGAGGTACTAGCTCCAACCCGGTTTGACAGTGAAAACTGCAGGAACTTCAAACCGGCACTAGGAAACAGACTGAGAAAGCAGAGAAAAAGTGTCCCCAGCATCCGGTTCCCTTGGAGCTAGATGAACGAACGTCTCTCCACTTGCTCATTTCTGGGAGATAATTGTGTGTGAAAGCCGTCCTTCACCTACCTTGTTGGGAACACAAAGTTTCTTTTCAGTTGCAAACTCCATTCCATTCATATATATGGGGAGGTACAAGCTCCAACACGGTTTTACAGTGAAAACTGCAGGAACTTCAAACCGGCACTAGGAAACAGACTGATAAAGCAGAGAAAAAGTGTCTCCTGCAACCCGTTCCCTTGGTGATAGATGAACGAACGTCTCTCCACTTGCTCTGTTCTGAGAGATAAATGTGTGTGAAAGCCGTCCTTCACCTAGCTTGTTGGGAACACAAAGTTTCTTTTCAGTTGCAAATTCCATTCCATACATATATATGGGGAGTTAGTAGCTCCAAATCGGTTTGACAGTGAAAACTGCAGGAACTTCAAACCGGCATTAGGAAACAAACTGAGAAACAGAGAAAAAGTGTCCCCTGCAACCCGTTCCCTTTGTGCTAGATGAACGAACGTCTCTCCACTTGCTCTGTTCTGAGAGATAAGTGTGTGAGAAAGCAGTCCTTCACCTAGCTTGTTGGGAACACAAAGTTTCTTTTCAGTTGCAAACTCCATTCCATACATATATATGGGGAGGTAGAAGCTCCAACTCGGTTTGACAGTGAAAACTGCAGGAACATTAAACCGGCACTAGGAAACAGACTGAGAAAGCAGAGAAAAAGTGTCTCCTGCAACCCGTTCCCTTGGTGCTAGATGAACGAACGTCTCTCCACTTGCTCTGTTCTGAGAGATAATTGTGTGTGAAAGCCGTCCTTCACCTAGCTTGTTGGGAACACAAAGTTTCTTTTCAGTTGCAAACTCCATTCCATACATATATATGGGGAAGTAGAAGCTCCAACTCGGTTTGACAGTGAAAACTGCAGGAACTTCAAACCGGCACTAGGAAACAGACTGAGAAAGCAGAGAAAAAGTGTCTCCAGCAACCGGTTCTCTTGGTGCTAGATGAACGAACGTCTCTCCACTTGCTCAGTTCTGAGAGATAATTGTGTGTGAAAGCCGTCCTTCACCTAGCTTGTTGGGAACACAAAGTTTCTTTTCAGTTGCCAACTCCATTCCATACATATATATGGGGAGGTAGAAGCTCCAACTCGGTTTGACAGTGAAAACTGCAGGAACTTCAAACCGGCACTAGGAAACAGACTGAGAAAGCAAAGAAAAAGTGTGTCCAGCAACCGGTTCCCTTGGTGCTAGATGAACGAACGTCTCTCCACTTGCTCAGTTCTGAGAGATAATTGTGTGTGAAAGCCGTCCTTCACCTAGCTTGTTGGGAACACAAAGTTTCTTTTCAGTTGCAAACTCCATTCCATTCATATATATGGGGAGGTACAAGCTCCAACTCGGTTTTACAGTGAAAACTGCAGGAACTTCAAACCGGCACTAGGAAACAGACTGAGAAAGCAGAGAAAAAGTGTCTCCTGCAACCCGTTCCCTTGGTGCTAGATGAACGAAAGTCTCTCCACTTGCTATGTTCTGAGAGATAAGTGTGTATGAAAGCCGTACTTCACCTAGCTTGTTGGGAACACAAAGATTCTTTTCAGTTGCAAACTCCATTCCATACATATATATGGGGAGTTACTAGCTCCAACTCGGTTTGACAGTGAAAACTGCAGGAACTTCAAACCGGCACTAGGAAACAGACTGAGAAAGCAGAGAAAAAGTGTCTCCAGCAACCGGTTCCCTTGGTGCTAGATGAATGAACGTCTCTCCACCTGCTCAGTTCTGAGAGATAATTGTGTGTGAAAGCCGTCCTTCACCTAGCTTGTTGGGAACACAAAGTTTCTTTTCAGTTGCAAACTCCATTCCATTCATATATATGGGGAGGTATAAGCTCCAACTCGGTTTTACAGTGAAAACTGCAGGAACTTCAAACCGGCACCAGGAAACAGACTGAGAAAGCAGAGAAAAAGTGTCTCTTGCAACCCGTTCCCTTGGTGCTAGATGAACGAAAGTCTCTCCACTTGCTCAGTTCTGAGAGATAAGTGTGTGTGAAAGCCGTCCTTCACCTAGCTTGTTGGGAACACAAAGTTTCTTTTCAGTTGCAAACTCCATTCCATACATATATATGGGGAGGTGCAAACTCAAACTCGGTTTTACAGTGAAAACTGCAGGAACTTCAAACCGGCACTAGGAAACAGACTGAGAAAGCAGAGAAAAAGTGTCTCCTGCAACTCGTTCCCTTGGTGCTAGATGAACGAACGTCTCTTCACTTGCTCAGTTCTGAGAGATAAGTGTGGGTGAAAGCAGTCCTTCACCTAGCTTGTTGGGAACACAAAGTTTCTTTTCAGTTGCAAACTCCATTCCATACATATATATGGGGAGGTAGAAGCTCCAACTCGGTTTGACAGTGAAAACTGCAGGAACATCAAACCGGCACTAGGAAACAGACTGAGAAAGCAGAGAAAAAGTGTCTCCTGCAACCCGTTCCCTTGGTGCTAGATGAACGAACGTCTCTCCACTTGCTCTGTTCTGAGAGATAATTGTGTGTGAAAGCCGTCCTTCACCTAGCTTGTTGGGAACACAAAGTTTCTTTTCAGTTGCAAACTCCATTCCATACATATATATGGGGAGGTTCAAGCTCCAACTCGGTTTTACAGTGAAAACTGCAGGAACTTCAAACCGGCACTAGGAAACAGACTGAGAAAGCAGTGAAAAGGTGTCTCCAGCAACCGGTTCCCTTGGTGCTAGATGAACGAACGTCTCTCCACTTGCTCAGTTCTGAGAGATAATTGTGTGTGAAAGCCGTCCTTCACCTAGCTTGTTGGGAACACAAAGTTTCTTTTCAGTTGCAAACTCCATTCCATACATATATATGGGGAGGTAGAAGCTCCAACTCGGTTTGACAGTGAAAACTGCAGGAACTTCAAACCGGCACTAGGAAACAGACTGAGAAATCAGAGAAAAAGTGTCTCCAGCAACCGGTTCCCTTGGTGCTAGATGAACGAACGTCTCTCCACTTGCTCATTTCTGAGACATAATTGTGTGTGAAAGCCGTCCTTCACCTAGCTTGTTGGGAACACAAAGTTTCTTTTCAGTTGCAAACTCCATTCCATTCATATATATGGGGAGGTACAAGCTCCAACTCGGTTTTACAGTGAAAACTGCAGGAACTTCAAACCGGCACTAGGAAACAGACTGAGAAAGCAGAGAAAAAGTGTCTCCTGCAACCCGTTCCCTTGGTGCTAGATGAACGAACGTCTCTCCACTTGCTATGTTCTGAGAGATAAGTGTGTATGAAAGCCGTACTTCACCTAGCTTATTGGGAACACAAAGATTCTTTTCAGTTGCAAACTCCATTCCATACATATATATGGGGAGTTACTAGCTCCAACTCGGTTTGACAGTGAAAACTGCAGGAACTTCAAACCGGCACTAGGAAACAGACTGAGAAAGCAGAGATAAAGTGTCTCCTGCAACCCGTTCCCTTGGTGCTAGATGAACGAACGTCTCTCCACTTGCTCAGTTCTGAGAGAAAAATGTGTGTGAAAGCCGTCCTTCACCTAGCTTGTTGGGAACACAAAGTTTCTTTTCAGTTGCAAACTCCATTCCATACATATATATGGGGAGGTAGAAGCTCCAACTCGGTTTAACAGTGAAAACTGCAGGAACTTCAAACCGGCACCAGGAAACAGACTGAGAAAGCAGAGAAAAAGTGTCTCCTGCAACCCGTTCCCTTGGTGCTAGATGAACGAACGTCTCTTCACTTGCTCAGTTCTGAGAGTTAATTGTGGGTGAAAGCAGTCCTTCACCTAGCTTGTTGGAAACACAAAGTTTCTTTTCAGTTGCAAACTCCATTCCATACATACATATGGGGAGGTACTAGCTCCAACTCTGTTTGACAGTGAAAACTGCAGGAACATCAAACCGGCACTAGGAAACAGACTGAGAAAGCAGAAAAAAAGTGTCTCCTGCAAACCGTTCCCTTGGTGCTAGATGAACGAACGTCTCTCCACTTGCTCAGTTCTGAGAGATAGTTGCGTCTGAAAGCCGTCCTTCACCTAGCTTGTTGGGAACACAAAGTTTCTTTTCAGTTGCAAACTCCATTCCATACATATATATGGGGAGGTAGAAGCTCCAACTCGGTTTGACAGTGAAAACTGCAGGAACTTAAAACCGGCACTAGGAAACAGACTGAGAAAGCAGAGAAAAAGTGTCTCCAGCAACCGGTTCCCTTGGTGCTAGATGAACGAACGTCTCTCCACTTGCTAAGTTCTGAGAGATAAGTGTGTGTGAAAGCCGTCCTTCACCTAGCTTGTTGGGAACACAAAGTTTCTTTTCAGTTGCAAACTCCATTCCATACATACATATGGGGAGGTACTAGCTCCAACTCTGTTTGACAGTGAAAACTGCAGGAACTTCAAACCGGCACTAAGAAACAGACTGAGAAAGCAGAGAAAATGTGTCTCCTGCAACCCGTTCCCTTGGTGCTAGATGAACGAACGTCTCTTCACTTGCTCAGTTCTGAGAGATAAGTGTGGGTGAAAGCAGTCCTTCACCTAGCTTGTTGGGAACACAAATTTTCTTTTCAGTTGCAAACTCCATTCCATACATACATATGGGAGGTACTAGCTCCAACTCTGTTTGACAGTGAAAACTGCAGGAACTTCATACCGGCACTAGGAAACAGACTGAGAAAGCAGAGAAATAGTATCTCCTGCAACCCGTTCCCTTGGTGCTAGATGAACGAACGTCTCTCAACTTGCTCAGTTCTGAGAGATAAGTGTGTGTGAAAGCCGTCCTTCACCTAGCTTGTTGGGAACACAAAGTTTCTTTTCAGTTGCAAAATCCATTCCATACATATATATGGGGAGATAGTAGCTCCAAATCGGTTTGACAGTGAAAACTGCAGGAACTTCATACCGGCACTAGGAAACAGACTGAGAAAGCAGAGAAAAAGTGTCTCCTGCAACCCGTTCCCTTGGTGCTAGATGAACGAACGTCTCTCCACTTGCTCAGTTCTGAGAGATAAGTGTGTGTGAAAGCCGTCCTTCACCTAGCTTGTTGGGAACACAAAGTTTCTTTTCAGTTGCAAACTCCATTCCATACATATATATGGGGAGGTACTAGCTCCAACTCGGTTTGACAGTGAAAACTGCAGGAACATCAAACTGGCACTAGGAAACAGACTGAGAAAGCAGAGAAAAAGTGTCTCCTACAACAAGTTCCCTTCGTGCTAGATGAACGAACGTCTCTCCACTTGCTCAGTTCTGAGAGATAAGTGTGTGTGAAAGCCGTCCTTCAAATAGCTTGTTTGGAACCCAATGTTTCTTTTCAGTTGCAAACTCCATTCCATAGATATATATGGGGAGGTACTAGCTCCAACTCGGTTTGACAGTGAAAACTGCAGGAACTTCAAACCGGCAGTAGGAAACAGACTGAGAAAGCAGAGAAAAAGTGTCTCCTGCAACCCGTTCCCTTGGTGCTAGATGAACGAACGTCTCTCCACTTGCTCAGTTCCGAGAGATAAGTGTGTGTGAAAGCCGTCCTTCAACTAGCTTGTTGGGAACACAAAGTTTCTTTTCAGTTGCAAACTCCATTCCATACATATATATGGGGAGGTAGAAGCTCCAACTGGGTTTTACAGTGAAAACTGCAGGAACTTCAAACCGGCACTAGGAAACAGACTGAGAAAGCAGAGAAAAAGTGTCACCTGCAACCCGTTCCCTTCGTGCTAGATGAACGAACGTCTCTCCACTTGCTCAGTTCTGAGAGATAATTGCGTCTGAAAGCCGTCCTTCACCTAGCTTTTTGGGAACACAAAGTTTCTTTTCAGTTGCAAACTCCATTCCAAACATATATATGGGGAGGTACTAGCTCCAACTCAGTTTTACAGTGAAAACTGCAGGAACTTCAAACCGGCACTAGGAAACAGACTGAGAAAGCAGAGAAAAGTGTCGCCTGCAACCCGTTCCCTTGGTGCTAGATGAACGAACGTCTCTCTACTTGCTCAGTTCTGAGAGATATGTGTGTGTGAAATCCGTCCATCACCTAGCTTGTTGGGAACACAAAGATTCTTTTCAATTGCAAACTCCATTCCATACATATATATGGGGAGGTACTAGCTCCAACTCAGTTTTACAGTGAAAACTGCAGGAACTTCAAACCGGCACTAAGAAACAGTCTGAGAAAGCAGAGAAAAAGTGTCTCCTGCAACCCGTTCCCTTGGTGCTAGTTGAACGAACGTCTCTCCACTTGCTCAGATCTGAGAGATATGTGTGTGTGAAAGCCGTCCTTCACCTAGCTTGTTGGGAACACAAAGTTTCTTTTCAGTTGCAAACTCCATTCCATACATATATATGGGGAGGTAGAAGCTCCAACTCGGATTTACAGTGAAAACTGCAGGAACATCATACCGGCACTAGGTAACAGACTGAGAAAGCAGAGAAAAAGTGTCTACTGCAACCCGTTCCCTTGGTGCCAAATGAACGAACGACTCTCCACTTGCTCAGTTCTGAGAGATAAGTGTGTGTAAGCCGTCCTTCACCTAGCTTGTTGGGAACACAAAGTTTCTTTTCAGTTGCAAACTCCATTCCATCTATATATATGGGGAGATACAAGCTCCAACACGGTTTTACAATGAAAACTGCAGGAACTTCAAAACGGCACTAGGAAACAGACTGAAAACAGAGAAAAAGTGTCTCCTGCAAACCATTCCTTGGTGCTAGATGAACGAACGTCTCTCCACATGCTCAGTTCTGAGAGATAAGTGTGTGTGAAAGCCGTCCTTCACCTAGCTTGTTGGGAACACAAAGTTTCTTTTCAGTTGCAAACTCCAATCCATACATATATAAGGGGAGGTAGAAGCTCCAACTCTGATTTACAGTGAAAATTGCAGGAACTTCAAACCGGCACTAGGAAACAGACTGAGAAAGCAGAGAAAAAGTGTCTCCTGCAACCCGTTCCCTTGGTGCCAAATGAACGAACGTCTCTCCACTTGCTCAGTTATGAGAGATAAGTGTATGTAGGCCGTCCTTCAACTAGCTTGTTGGGAACACAAAGTTTCTTTTCAGTTGCAAACTCCATTCCATCTATATATATGGGGAGATACTAGCTCCAACACGGTTTTACAGTGAAAACTGCAGGAACTTCAAACCGGCACTAGGAAACAGACTGAGAAAGCAGAGAAATAGTGTATCCTGCAACCCGTTCCCTTGGTGCTGGATGAACGAACGTCTCTCCACTTGCTCAGTTCTGAGAGATAAGTGCGTGTGAAAGCCGTCCTTCACCTAGCTTGTTGGGAACACAAAGTTTCTTTTCAGTTGCAAACTACATTCCATACATATATATGGGGAGGTACTAGCTCCAACTCGGTTTGACAGTGAAAAATGCAGGAACTTCAAACCGACACTAGGAAACAGATTGAGAAAGCAGAGAAAAAGTGTCTCCTGCAACCCGTTCCCTTGGTGCCAAATGAACGAACGACTCTCCACTTGCTCAGTTCTGAGAGATAAGTGTGTGTGAAAGCCGTCCTTCACCTCGCTTGTTGGGAACACAAAGTTTCTTTTCAGTTGCAAACTCCATTCCATACATATATATGGGGAGATACTAGCTCCAAATCGGTTTGACAGTGAAAACTGCAGGAACTTCAAACCGGCACTAAGAAACAGACTGAGAAAGCAGAGAAAAAGTGTCTCCTGCAACCCGTTCCCTTGGTGCTAGATGAACGAACGTCTCTCCACTTGCTCAGTTCCGAGAGATAAGTGTGTGTGAAAGCCGTCCTTCACCTCGCTTGTTGGGAACACAAAGTTTCTTTTCAGTTGCAAACTGCATTCCATACATATATATGGGGAGGTTCTAGCTCCAACTCGGTTTGACAGTGAAAACTGCAGGAACTTCAAACCGGCACTAGGAAACAGACTGAGAAAGCAGAGAAAAAGTGTCTCCTGCAACCCGTTCCCTTGGTGCTAGATGAACGAACGTTTCTCCACTTGCTCAGTTCTGAGAGATAATTGTGTGTGAAAGCCGTCCTTCACATAGCTTGTTGGGAACACAAAGTTTCTTTTCAGTTGCAAACTCCATTCCATACATATATAAGGGTAGTTAGAAGCTCCAAATCGGTTTTACAGTGCAAACTGCAGGAACTTCAAACCGGCACTAGGAAACAGAATGAGAAAGCAGAGAAAAAGTGTCTCCTGCAACCCGTTCCCTTGGTGCTAGATGAACGAACGTCTCTCCACTTGCTCAGTTCCGAGAGATAAGTGTGTGTGAAAGCCGTCCTTCAACTAGCTTGTTGGGAACACAAAGTTTCTTTTAAGTTGCAAACTCCATTCCATACATATATATGGGGAGGTAGAAGCTCCAACTGGGTTTTACAGTGAAAACTGCAGGAACTTCAAACCAGCACTAGGAAACAGACTGAGAAAGCAGAGAAAAAGTGTCACCTGCAACCCGTTCCCTTCGTGCAAGATGAACGAACGTCTCTCCACTTGCTCAGTTCTGAGAGATAATTGCGTGTGAAAGCCGTCCTTCACCTAGCTTTTTGGGAACACAAAGTTTCTTTTCAGTTGCAAACTCCATTCCATACATATATATGGGGAGGTACTAGCTCCAACTCAGTTTTACAGTGAAAACTGCAGGAACTTCAAACCGGCACTAGGAAACAGACTGAGAAAGCAGAGAAAAAGTGTCTCCTGCAACCCGTTCCCTTGGTGCTAGATGAACGAACGTATCTCCACTTGCTCAGTTCTGAGAGATATGTGTGTGTGAAAGCCGTCCATCACCTAGGTTGTTGGGAACACAAAGATTCTTTCAGTTGCAAACTCCATTCCATACATATATACTGGGATGTAGAAGCTCCAACTCGGATTTACAGTGAAAACTGCAGGAACTTCCAACCGGCACTAGGAAACAGAATGAGAAAGCAGAGAAAAAGTGTCCCTGCAACCCGTTCCCTTGGTGCTAGATGAACGAACGTCTCTCCACTTGCTCAGTTCTGAGAGATAATTGCGTGTGAAAGCCGTCCTTCACCTAGCTTGTTGGGAACACAAAGTTTCTTTTCAGTTGCAAACTACATTCCATACATATATAAGGGGAGTTAGAAGCTCCAAATCGGTTTGACAGTGAAAAATGCAGGAACTTCAAACCGACACTAGGAAACAGATTGAGAAAGCAGAGAAAAAGTGTCTCCTGCAACCCGTTCCCTTGGTGCCAAATGAACGAACGACTCTCCAATTGCTCAGTTCTGAGAGATAAGTGTGTGTAAGCCGTCCTTCACCTAGCTTGTTGGGAACACCAAGTTTCTTTTCAGTTGCAAACTCCATTCCATACATATATATGGGGAGGTACTAGCTCCAACTCGGTTTGACAGTGAAAAATGCAGGAACTTCAAACCGACACTAGGAAACAGATTGAGAAAGCAGAGAAAAAGTGTCTCCTGCAACCCGTTCCCTTGGTGCCAAATGAACGAACGACTCTCCAATTGCTCAGTTCTGAGAGATAAGTGTGTGTAAGCCGTCCTTCACCTAGCTTGTTGGGAACACCAAGTTTCTTTTCAGTTGCAAACTCCATTCCATACATATATATGGGGAGGTAGAAGCTCCAACTCGGTTTTACAGTGAAAACTGCAGAAAATTCAAACCGGCACTAGGAAACAGACTGAGAAAGCAGAGAAAAAGTGTCTCCTGCAACCCGTTCCCTTGGTGCTAGATGAACGAACGTCTCTCCAATTGCTCAGTTCTGAGAGATAAGTGCGTGTGAAAGCCGTCCTTCACCTAACTTGTTGGGAACACAAAGTTTCTTTTCAGTTGCAAACTCCATTCCATACATATATATGGGGAGGTACTAGCTCCAACTCAGTTTTACAGTGAAAACTGCAGGAACTTCAAACCGGCACTAGGAAACAGACTGAGAAAGCAGAGAAAAAGTGTCTCCTGCAACCCGTTCCCTTGGTGCTAGATGAACGAACGTCTCTCCACTTGCTCAGTTCCGAGAGATAAGTGTGTGTGAAAGCCGTCCTTCAACTAGCTTGTTGGGAACACAAAGTTTCTTTTAAGTTGCAAACACCATTCCATACATATATATGGGGAGGTAGAAGCTCCAACTGGGTTTTACAGTGAAAACTGCAGGAACTTCAAACCGGCACTAGGAAACAGACTGAGAAAGCAGAAAAAAAGTGTCACCTGCAACCCGTTCCCTTCGTGCAAGATGAACGAACGTCTCTCCACTTGCTCAGTTCTGAGAGATAATTGCGTGTGAAAGCCGTCCTTCACCTAGCTTTTTGGGAACACAAAGTTTCTTTTCAGTTGCAAACTCCATTCCATACATATATATGCAGAGGTACTAGCTCCAACTCAGTTTTACAGTGAAAACTGCAGGAACTTCAAACCGGCACTAGGAAACAGACTGAGAAAGCAGAGAAAAAGTGTCTCCTGCAACCCGTTCCCTTGGTGCTAGATGAACGAACGTATCTCCACTTGCTCAGTTCTGAGAGATATGTGTGTGTGAAAGCCGTCCATCACCTAGCTTGTTGGGAACACAAAGATTCTTTCAGTTGCAAACTCCATTCCATACATATATACTGGGATGTAGAAGCTCCAACTCGGATTTACAGTGAAAACTGCAGGAACTTCAAACCGGCACTAGGAAACAGAATGAGAAAGCAGAAAAAAAGTGTCCCTGCAACCCGTTCCCTTGGTGCTAGATGAACGAACGTCTCTCCACTTGCTCAGTTCTGAGAGATAAGTGCGTGTGAAAGCCGTCCTTCACCTAGCTTGTTGGGAACACAAAGTTTCTTTTCAGTTGCAAACTCCATTCCATACATATATATGGGGAGGTAGAAGCTCCAACTCGGTTTTACAGTGAAAACTGCAGAAAATTCAAACCGGCACTAGGAAACAGACTGAGAAAGCAGAGAAAAAGTGTCTCCTGCAACCCGTTCCCTTGGTGCTAGATGAACGAACGTCTCTCCAATTGCTCAGTTCTGAGAGATAAGTGCGTGTGAAAGCCGTCCTTCACCTAGCTTGTTGGGAACACAAAGTTTCTTTTCAGTTGCAAACTCCATTCCATACATATATATGGGGAGGTACTAGCTCCAACTCAATTTT
Source organism: Camelus dromedarius (assembly GCF_036321535.1). Classification (NCBI taxonomy): domain Eukaryota; kingdom Metazoa; phylum Chordata; class Mammalia; order Artiodactyla; family Camelidae; genus Camelus; species Camelus dromedarius. The sequence goes on along the minus strand of NW_026989811.1, from coordinate 446,074 downwards.
ACAGTGAAAACTGCAGGAACTTCAAACCGGCACTAAGAAACAGTCTGAGAAAGCAGAGAAAAAGTGTCTCCTGCAACCCGTTCCCTTGGTGCTAGTTGAACGAACGTCTCTCCACTTGCTCAGATCTGAGAGATATGTGTGTGTGAAAGCCGTCCTTCACCTAGCTTGTTGGGAACACAAAGTTTCTTTTCAGTTGCAAACTCCATTCCATACATATATATGGGGAGGTAGAAGCTCCAACTCGGATTTACAGTGAAAACTGCAGGAACATCATACCGGCACTAGGTAACAGACTGAGAAAGCAGAGAAAAAGTGTCTACTGCAACCCGTTCCCTTGGTGCCAAATGAACGAACGACTCTCCACTTGCTCAGTTCTGAGAGATAAGTGTGTGTAAGCCGTCCTTCACCTAGCTTGTTGGGAACACAAAGTTTCTTTTCAGTTGCAAACTCCATTCCATCTATATATATGGGGAGATACAAGCTCCAACACGGTTTTACAATGAAAACTGCAGGAACTTCAAAACGGCACTAGGAAACAGACTGAAAACAGAGAAAAAGTGTCTCCTGCAAACCATTCCTTGGTGCTAGATGAACGAACGTCTCTCCACATGCTCAGTTCTGAGAGATAAGTGTGTGTGAAAGCCGTCCTTCACCTAGCTTGTTGGGAACACAAAGTTTCTTTTCAGTTGCAAACTCCAATCCATACATATATAAGGGGAGGTAGAAGCTCCAACTCTGATTTACAGTGAAAATTGCAGGAACTTCAAACCGGCACTAGGAAACAGACTGAGAAAGCAGAGAAAAAGTGTCTCCTGCAACCCGTTCCCTTGGTGCCAAATGAACGAACGTCTCTCCACTTGCTCAGTTATGAGAGATAAGTGTGTGTAGGCCGTCCTTCAACTAGCTTGTTGGGAACACAAAGTTTCTTTTCAGTTGCAAACTTCATTCCATCTATATATATGGGGAGATACTAGCTCCAACACGGTTTTACAGTGAAACCTGCAGGAACTTCAAACCGGCACTAGGAAACAGACTGAGAAAGCAGAGATATAGTGTCTCCTGCAACCCGTTCCCTTGGTGCTAGAAGAACGAACGTCTCTCCACTTGCTCAGTTCTGAGAGATAAGTGCGTGTGAAAGCCGTCCTTCACCTAGCTTGTTGGGAACACAAAGTTTCTTTTCAGTTGCAAACTACATTCCATACATATATATGGGGAGGTACTAGCTCCAACTCGGTTTGACAGTGAAAAATGCAGGAACTTCAAACCGACACTAGGAAACAGATTGAGAAAGCAGAGAAAAAGTGTCTCCTGCAACCCGTTCCCTTGGTGCCAAATGAACGAACGACTCTCCACTTGCTCAGTTCTGAGAGATAAGTGTGTGTGAAAGCCGTCCTTCACCTCGCTTGTTGGGAACACAAAGTTTCTTTTCAGTTGCAAACTCCATTCCATACATATATATGGGGAGATACTAGCTCCAAATCGGTTTGACAGTGAAAACTGCAGGAACTTCAAACCGGCACTAAGAAACAGACTGAGAAAGCAGAGAAAAAGTGTCCCCTGCAACCCGTTCCCTTGGTGCTAGATGAACGAACGTCTCTCCACTTGCTCAGTTCCGAGAGATAAGTGTGTGTGAAAGCCGTCCTTCACCTCGCTTGTTGGGAACACAAAGTTTCTTTTCAGTTGCAAACTGCATTCCATACATATATATGGGGAGGTTCTAGCTCCAACTCGGTTTGACAGTGAAAACTGCAGGAACTTCAAACCGGCACTAGGAAACAGACTGAGAAAGCAGAGAAAAAGTGTCTCCTGCAACCCGTTCCCTTGGTGCTAGATGAACGAACGTTTCTCCACTTGCTCAGTTCTGAGAGATAATTGTGTGTGAAAGCCGTCCTTCACATAGCTTGTTGGGAACACAAAGTTTCTTTTCAGTTGCAAACTCCATTCCATACATATATAAGGGGAGTTAGAAGCTCCAAATCGGTTTTACAGTGCAAACTGCAGGAACTTCAAACCGGCACTAGGAAACAGACTGAGAAAGCAGAGAAAAAGTGTCTCCTGCAACCCGTTCCCTTGGTGCTAGATGAACGAACGTCTCTCCACTTGCTCAGTTCCGAGAGATAAGTGTGTGTGAAAGCCGTCCTTCAACTAGCTTGTTGGGAACACAAAGTTTCTTTTAAGTTGCAAACTCCATTCCATACATATATATGGGGAGGTAGAAGCTCCAACTGGGTTTTACAGTGAAAACTGCAGGAACTTCAAACCGGCACTAGGAAACAGACTGAGAAAGCAGAGAAAAAGTGTCTCCTGCAACCCGTTCCCTTGGTGCTAGATGAACGAACGTATCTCCACTTGCTAAGTTCTGAGAGATATGTGTGTGTGAAAGCCGTCCATCACCTAGGTTGTTGGGAACACAAAGATTCTTTCAGTTGCAAACTCCATTCCATACATATATACTGGGATGTAGAAGCTCCAACTCGGATTTACAGTGAAAACTGCAGGAACTTCAAACCGGCACTAGGAAACAGAATGAGAAAGCAGAGAAAAAGTGTCCCTGCAACCCTTTCCCTTGGTGCTAGATGAACGAACGTCTCTCCACTTGCTCAGTTCTGAGAGATAAGTGCGTGTGAAAGCCGTCCTTCACCTAGCTTGTTGGGAACACAAAGTTTCTTTTCAGTTGCAAACTACATTCCATACATATATATGGGGAGGTACTAGCTCCAACTCGGTTTGACAGTGAAAAATGCAGGAACTTCAAACCGACACTAGGAAACAGATTGAGAAAGCAGAGAAAAAGTGTCTCCTGCAACCCGTTCCCTTGGTGCCAAATGAACGAACGACTCTCCAATTGCTCAGTTCTGAGAGATAAGTGTGTGTAAGCCGTCCTTCACCTAGCTTGTTGGGAACACCAAGTTTCTTTTCAGTTGCAAACTCCATTCCATACATATATATGGGGAGGTACTAGCTCCAACTCGGTTTGACAGTGAAAAATGCAGGAACTTCAAACCGACACTAGGAAACAGATTGAGAAAGCAGAGAAAAAGTGTCTCCTGCAACCCGTTCCCTTGGTGCCAAATGAACGAACGACTCTCCAATTGCTCAGTTCTGAGAGATAAGTGTGTGTAAGCCGTCCTTCACCTAGCTTGTTGGGAACACCAAGTTTCTTTTCAGTTGCAAACTCCATTCCATACATATATATGGGGAGGTAGAAGCTCCAACACGGTTTTACAGTGAAAACTGCAGAAAATTCAAACCGGCACTAGGAAACAGACTGAGAAAGCAGAGAAAAAGTGTCTCCTGCAACCCGTTCCCTTGGTGCTAGATGAACGAACGTCTCTCCAATTGCTCAGTTCTGAGAGATAAGTGCGTGTGAAAGCCGTCCTTCACCTAGCTTGTTGGGAACACAAAGTTTCTTTTCAGTTGCAAACTCCATTCCATACATATATATGGGGAGGTACTAGCTCCAACTCAGTTTTACAGTGAAAACTGCAGGAACTTCAAACCGGCAATAGGAAACAGACTGAGAAAGCAGAGAAAAAGTGTCTCCTGCAACCCGTTCCCTTGGTGCCAAATGAACGAACGTCTCTCCACTTGCTCAGTTATGAGAGATAAGTGTGTGTAGGCCGTCCTTCAACTAGCTTGTTGGGAACACAAAGTTTCTTTTCAGTTGCAAACTCCATTCCATCTATATATATGGGGAGATACTAGCTCCAACACGGTTTTACAGTGAAAACTGCAGGAACTTCAAACCGGCACTAGGAAACAGACTGAGAAAGCAGAGAAATAGTGTCTCCTGCAACCCGTTCCCTTGGTGCTAGATGAACGAACGTCTCTCCACTTGCTCAGTTCTGAGAGAAAAGTGCGTGTGAAAGCCGTCCTTCACCTAGCTTGTTGGGAACACAAAGTTTCTTTTCAGTTGCAAACTACATTCCATACATATATATGGGGAGGTACTAGCTCCAACTCGGTTTGACAGTGAAAAATGCAGGAACTTCAAACCGACACTAGGAAACAGATTGAGAAAGCAGAGAAAAAGTGTCTCCTGCAACCCGTTCCCTTGGTGCCAAATGAACGAACGACTCTCCACTTGCTCAGTTCTGAGAGATAAGTGTGTGTGAAAGCCGTCCTTCACCTCGCTTGTTGGGAACACAAAGTTTCTTTTCAGTTGCAAACTCCATTCCATACATATATATGGGGAGATACTAGCTCCAAATCGGTTTGACAGTGAAAACTGCAGGAACTTCAAACCGGCACTAAGAAACAGACTGAGAAAGCAGAGAAAAAGTGTCCCCTGCAACCCGTTCCCTTGGTGCTAGATGAACGAACGTCTCTCCACTTGCTCAGTTCCGAGAGATAAGTGTGTGTGAAAGCCGTCCTTCACCTCGCTTGTTGGGAACACAAAGTTTCTTTTCAGTTGCAAACTGCATTCCATACATATATATGGGGAGGTTCTAGCTCCAACTCGGTTTGACAGTGAAAACTGCAGGAACTTCAAACCGGCACTAGGAAACAGACTGAGAAAGCAGAGAAAAAGTGTCTCCTGCAACCCGTTCCCTTGGTGCTAGATGAACGAACGTTTCTCCACTTGCTCAGTTCTGAGAGATAATTGTGTGTGAAAGCCGTCCTTCACATAGCTTGTTGGGAACACAAAGTTTCTTTTCAGTTGCAAACTCCATTCCATACATATATAAGGGGAGTTAGAAACTCCAAATCGGTTTTACAGTGCAAACTGCAGGAACTTCAAACCGGCACTAGGAAACAGACTGAGAAAGCAGAGAAAAAGTGTCTCCTGCAACCCGTTCCCTTGGTGCTAGATGAAGGAACGTCTCTCCACTTGCTCAGTTCCGAGAGATAAGTGTGTGTGAAAGCCGTCCTTCAACTAGCTTGTTGGGAACACAAAGTTTCTTTTAAGTTGCAAACTCCATTCCATACATATATATGGGGAGGTAGAAGCTCCAACTGGGTTTTACAGTGAAAGCTGCAGGAACTTCAAACCGGCACTAGGAAACAGACTGAGAAAGCAGAGAAAAAGTGTCACCTGCAACCCGTTCCCTTCGTGCAAGATGAACGAACGTCTCTCCACTTGCTCAGTTCTGAGAGATAATTGCGTGTGAAAGCCGTCCTTCACCTAGCTTTTTGGGAACACAAAGTTTCTTTTCAGTTGCAAACTCCATTCCATACATATATATGGGGAGGTACTAGCTCCAACTCAGTTTTACAGTGAAAACTGCAGGAACTTCAAACCGGCACTAGGAAACAGACTGAGAAAGCAGAGAAAAAGTGTCTCCTGCAACCCGTTCCCTTGGTGCTAGATGAACGAACGTATCTCCACTTGCTCAGTTCTGAGAGATATGTGTGTGTGAAAGCCGTCCATCACCTAGCTTGTTGGGAACACAAAGATTCTTTCAGTTGCAAACTCCATTCCATACATATATACTGGGATGTAGAAGCTCCAACTCGGATTTACAGTGAAAACTGCAGGAACTTCAAACCGGCACTAGGAAACAGAATGAGAAAGCAGAGAAAAAGTGTCCCTGCAACCCTTTCCCTTGGTGCTAGATGAACGAACGTCTCTCCACTTGCTCAGTTCTGAGAGATAAGTGCGTGTGAAAGCCGTCCTTCACCTAGCTTGTTGGGAACACAAAGTTTCTTTTCAGTTGCAAACTACATTCCATACATATATATGGGGAGGTACTAGCTCCAACTCGGTTTGACAGTGAAAAATGCAGGAACTTCAAACCGACACTAGGAAACAGATTGAGAAAGCAGAGAAAAAGTGTCTCCTGCAACCCGTTCCCTTGGTGCCAAATGAACGAACGACTCTCCAATTGCTCAGTTCTGAGAGATAAGTGTGTGTAAGCCGTCCTTCACCTAGCTTGTTGGGAACACCAAGTTTCTTTTCAGTTGCAAACTCCATTCCATACATATATATGGGGAGGTAGAAGCTCCAACTCGGTTTTACAGTGAAAACTGCAGAAAATTCAAACCGGCACTAGGAAACAGACTGAGAAAGCAGAGAAAAAGTGTCTCCTGCAACCCGTTCCCTTGGTGCTAGATGAACGAACGTCTCTCCAATTGCTCAGTTCTGAGAGATAAGTGCGTGTGAAAGCCGTCCTTCACCTAGCTTGTTGGGAACACAAAGTTTCTTTTCAGTTGCAAACTCCATTCCATACATATATATGGGGAGGTACTAGCTCCAACTCAGTTTTACAGTGAAAACTGCAGGAACTTCAAACCGGCACTAAGAAACAGTCTGAGAAAGCAGAGAAAAAGTGTCTCCTGCAACCCGTTCCCTTGGTGCTAGTTGAACGAACGTCTCTCCACTTGCTCAGATCTGAGAGATATGTGTGTGTGAAAGCCGTCCTTCACCTAGCTTGTTGGGAACACAAAGTTTCTTTTCAGTTGCAAACTCCATTCCATACATATATATGGGGAGGTAGAAGCTCCAACTCGGATTTACAGTGAAAACTGCAGGAACATCATACCGGCACTAGGTAACAGACTGAGAAAGCAGAGAAAAAGTGTCTACTGCAACCCGTTCCCTTGGTGCCAAATGAACGAACGACTCTCCACTTGCTCAGTTCTGAGAGATAAGTGTGTGTAAGCCGTCCTTAACCTAGCTTGTTGGGAACACAATGTTTCTTTTCAGTTGCAAACTCCATTCCATCTATATATATGGGGAGATACAAGCTCCAACACGGTTTTACAATGAAAACTGCAGGAACTTCAAAACGGCACTAGGAAACAGACTGAAAACAGAGAAAAAGTGTCTCCTGCAAACCATTCCTTGGTGCTAGATGAACGAACGTCTCTCCACATGCTCAGTTCTGAGAGATAAGTGTGTGTGAAAGCCGTCCTTCACCTAGCTTGTTGGGAACACAAAGTTTCTTTTCAGTTGCAAACTCCAATCCATACATATATAAGGGGAGGTAGAAGCTCCAACTCTGATTTACAGTGAAAATTGCAGGAACTTCAAACCGGCACTAGGAAACAGACTGAGAAAGCAGAGAAAAAGTGTCTCCTGCAACCCGTTCCCTTGGTGCCAAATGAACGAACGTCTCTCCACTTGCTCAGTTATGAGAGATAAGTGTGTGTAGGCCGTCCTTCAACTAGCTTGTTGGGAACACAAAGTTTCTTTTCAGTTGCAAACTCCATTCCATCTATATATATGGGGAGATACTAGCTCCAACACGGTTTTACAGTGAAAACTGCAGGAACTTCAAACCGGCACTAGGAAACAGACTGAGAAAGCAGAGAAATAGTGTCTCCTGCAACCCGTTCCCTTGGTGCTAGAAGAACGAACGTCTCTCCACTTGCTCAGTTCTGAGAGTTAAGTGCGTGTGAAAGCCGTCCTTCACCTAGCTTGTTGGGAACACAAAGTTTCTTTTCAGTTGCAAACTACATTCCATACATATATATGGGGAGGTACTAGCTCCAACTCGGTTTGACAGTGAAAAATGCAGGAACTTCAAACCGACACTAGGAAACAGATTGAGAAAGCAGAGAAAAAGTGTCTCCTGCAACCCGTTCCCTTGGTGCCAAATGAACGAACGACTCTCCACTTGCTCAGTTCTGAGAGATAAGTGTGTGTGAAAGCCGTCCTTCACCTCGCTTGTTGGGAACACAAAGTTTCTTTTCAGTTGCAAACTCCATTCCATACATATATATGGGGAGATACTAGCTCCAAATCGGTTTGACAGTGAAAACTGCAGGAACTTCAAACCGGCACTAAGAAACAGACTGAGAAAGCAGAGAAAAAGTGTCCCCTGCAACCCGTTCCCTTGGTGCTAGATGAACGAACGTCTCTCCACTTGCTCAGTTCCGAGAGATAAGTGTGTGTGAAAGCCGTCCTTCACCTCGCTTGTTGGGAACACAAAGTTTCTTTTCAGTTGCAAACTGCATTCCATACATATATATGGGGAGGTTCTAGCTCCAACTCGGTTTGACAGTGAAAACTGCAGGAACTTCAAACCGGCACTAGGAAACAGACTGAGAAAGCAGAGAAAAAGTGTCTCCTGCAACCCGTTCCCTTGGTGCTAGATGAACGAACGTTTCTCCACTTGCTCAGTTCTGAGAGATAATTGTGTGTGAAAGCCGTCCTTCACATAGCTTGTTGGGAACACAAAGTTTCTTTTCAGTTGCAAACTCCATTCCATACATATATAAGGGGAGTTAGAAACTCCAAATCGGTTTTACAGTGCAAACTGCAGGAACTTCAAACCGGCACTAGGAAACAGACTGAGAAAGCAGAGAAAAAGTGTCTCCTGCAACCCGTTCCCTTGGTGCTAGATGAAGGAACGTCTCTCCACTTGCTCAGTTCCGAGAGATAAGTGTGTGTGAAAGCCGTCCTTCAACTAGCTTGTTGGGAACACAAAGTTTCTTTTAAGTTGCAAACTCCATTCCATACATATATATGGGGAGGTAGAAGCTCCAACTGGGTTTTACAGTGAAAGCTGCAGGAACTTCAAACCGGCACTAGGAAACAGACTGAGAAAGCAGAGAAAAAGTGTCACCTGCAACCCGTTCCCTTCGTGCAAGATGAACGAACGTCTCTCCACTTGCTCAGTTCTGAGAGATAATTGCGTGTGAAAGCCGTCCTTCACCTAGCTTTTTGGGAACACAAAGTTTCTTTTCAGTTGCAAACTCCATTCCATACATATATATGGGGAGGTACTAGCTCCAACTCAGTTTTACAGTGAAAACTGCAGGAACTTCAAACCGGCACTAGGAAACAGACTGAGAAAGCAGAGAAAAAGTGTCTCCTGCAACCCGTTCCCTTGGTGCTAGATGAACGAACGTATCTCCACTTGCTCAGTTCTGAGAGATATGTGTGTGTGAAAGCCGTCCATCACCTAGGTTGTTGGGAACACAAAGATTCTTTCAGTTGCAAACTCCATTCCATACATATATACTGGGATGTAGAAGCTCCAACTCGGATTTACAGTGAAAACTGCAGGAACTTCAAACCGGCACTAGGAAACAGAATGAGAAAGCAGAGAAAAAGTGTCCCTGCAACCCTTTCCCTTGGTGCTAGATGAACGAACGTCTCTCCACTTGCTCAGTTCTGAGAGATAAGTGCGTGTGAAAGCCGTCCTTCACCTAGCTTGTTGGGAACACAAAGTTTCTTTTCAGTTGCAAACTACATTCCATACATATATATGGGGAGGTACTAGCTCCAACTCGGTTTGACAGTGAAAAATGCAGGAACTTCAAACCGACACTAGGAAACAGATTGAGAAAGCAGAGAAAAAGTGTCTCCTGCAACCCGTTCCCTTGGTGCCAAATGAACGAACGACTCTCCAATTGCTCAGTTCTGAGAGATAAGTGTGTGTAAGCCGTCCTTCACCTAGCTTGTTGGGAACACCAAGTTTCTTTTCAGTTGCAAACTCCATTCCATACATATATATGGGGAGGTACTAGCTCCAACTCGGTTTGACAGTGAAAAATGCAGGAAATTCAAACCGACACTAGGAAACAGATTGAGAAAGCAGAGAAAAAGTGTCTCCTGCAACCCGTTCCCTTGGTGCCAAATGAACGAACGACTCTCCAATTGCTCAGTTCTGAGAGATAAGTGTGTGTAAGCCGTCCTTCACCTAGCTTGTTGGGAACACCAAGTTTCTTTTCAGTTGCAAACTCCATTCCATACATATATATGGGGAGGTAGAAGCTCCAAATCTGTTTGACAGTGAAAACTGCAGGAACTTCAAACCGGCACTAGGAAACAGACTGAGAAAGCAGAGAAAAAGTTTCTCCTGCAACCCGTTCCCTTGGTGCTAGATGAACGAACGTCTCTCCACTTGCTCAGTTCAGAGAGATAAGTGTGTGTGAAAGCCGTCCTTCACCTAGCTTGTTGGGAACACAAAGTTTCTTTTCAGTTGCAAACTCCATTCCATACATATATAAGGGGAGTTAGAAGCTCCAACTCGGTTTTACAGTGCAAAATGCAGGAACTTCAAACCGGCACTAGGAAACAGACTGAGAAAGCAGAGAAAAAGTGACTCCTGCAACCCGTTCCCTTGGTGCTAGATGAACGAACGTCTCTCCACTTGCTCAGTTCCGAGAGATAAGTGTGTGTGAAAGCCGTCCTTCAACTAGCTTGTTGGGAACACAAAGTTTCTTTTCAGTTGCAAACTCCATTCCATAAATATATATGGGGAGGTAGAAGCTCCAACTGGGTTTTACAGTGAAAACTGCAGGAACTTCAAACCGGCACTAGGAAACAGACTGAGAAAGCAGAGAAAAAGTGTCTCCTGCAACCCGTTCCCTTCGTGCTAGATGAACGAACGTCTCTCCACTTGCTCAGTTCTGAGAGATAAGTGCGTGTGAAAGCCGTCCTTCACCTAGCTTGTTGGGAACACAAGTTTCTTTTCAGTTGCAAACTCCATTCCATACATATATATGGGGAGGTACTAGCTCCAACTCAGTTTTACAGTGAAAACTGCAGGAACTTCAAACCGGCACTAGGAAACAGACTGAGAAAGCAGAGAAAAAGTGTCTCCTGCATCCCGTTCCCTTGGTGCTAGATGAACGAACGTCTCTCCACTTGCTCAGTTCTGAGAGATATGTGTGTGTGAAAGCCGTCCATCACCTAGCTTGTTGGGAACACAAAGTTTCTTTTCAGTTGCAAACTCCATTCCATACATATATATGGGGAGGTAGAAGCTCCAACTCGGATTTACAGTGAAAACTGCAGGAACTTCAAACCGGCACTAGGAAACAGAATGAGAAAGCAGAGAAAAAGTGTCCCTGCAACCCGTTCCCTTGGTGCTAGATGAACGAACGTCTCTCCACTTGCTCAGTTCTGAGAGATAAGTGTGTGTGAAAGCCGTCCTTCACCTAGCTTGTTGGGAACACCAAGTTTCTTTTCAGTTCCAAACTCCATTCCATACATATATATGGGGAGGTAAAATATCCAACTCGGTTTTACAGTGAAAACTGCAGGAAATTCAAACCGGCACTAGGAAACAGACTGAGAAAGCAGAGAAATAGTGTCTCCAGCAACCCGTTCCATTGGTGCTAGATGAACGAACGTCTCTCCACTTGCTCATTTCTGAGAGATAAGTGCGTGTGAAAGCCGTACTTCACCTAGCTTGTTGGGAACACAAAGTTTCTTTTCAGTTGCAAACTCCATTCCATACATATATATGGGGAGGTACTAGCTCCAACTGAGTTTTACAGTGAAAACTGCAGGAACTTCAAACCGGCACTAAGAAACAGACTGAGAAAGCAGAGAAAAAGTGTCTCCTGCAACCCGTTCCCTTGGTGCTAGTTGAACGAACGTCTCTCCACTTACTCAGATCTGAGAGATATGTGTGTGTGAAAGCCGTCCTTCACCTAGCTTGTTGGGAACACAAAGTTTCTTTTCAGTTGCAAACTCCATTCCATACATATATATGGGGAGGTACTAGCTCCAACTCAGTTTTACTGTGAAAACTGCAGGAACTTCAAACCGGCACTAGGAAACAGACTGAGAAAGCAGAGAAAAAGTGTATCCTGCAACCCGTTCCCTTGGTGCTAGATGAACGAACGTCTCTCCACTTGCTCAGTTCTGAGAGATATGTGTGTGTGAAAGCCGTCCATCACCTAGCTTGTTGGGAACACAAAGTTTCTTTTCAGTTGCAAACTCCATTCCATACATATATATGGGGAGGTAGAAGCTCCAACTCGGATTTACAGTGAAAACTGCAGGAACTTCAAACCGGCACTAGGAAACAGAATGAGAAAGCAGAGAAAAAGTGTCCCTGCAACCCGTTCCCTTGGTGCTAGATGAACGAACGTCTCTCCACTTGCTCAGTTCTGAGAGATAAGTGTGTGTGAAAGCCGTCCTTCACTTAGCTTGTTGGGAACACCAAGTTTCTTTTCAGTTCCAAACTCCATTCCATACATATATATGGGGAGGTAGAAGCTCCAACTCGGTTTTACAGTGAAAACTGCAGGAAATTCAAACCGGCACTAGGAAACAGACTGAGAAAGCAGAGAATTAGTGTCTCCTGCAACCCGTTCCATTGGTGCTAGATGAACGAACGTCTCTCCACTTGCTCATTTCTGAGAGATAAGTGCGTGTGAAAGCCGTACTTCACCTAGCTTGTTGGGAACACCAAGTTTCTTTTCAGTTGCAAACTCCATTCCATACATATATATGGGGAGGTACTAGCTCCAACTCAGTTTTACAGTGAAAACTGCAGGAACTTCAAACCGGCACTAAGAAACAGACTGAGAAAGCAGAGAAAAAGTGTCTCCTGCAACCCGTTCCCTTGGTGCTAGTTGAACGAACGTCTCTCCACTTGCTCAGATCTGAGAGATATGTGTGTGTGAAAGCCGTCCTTCACCTAGCTTGTTGGGAACACAAAGTTTCTTTTCAGTTGCAAACTCCATTCCATCTATATATATGGGGAGATACTAGATCCAACACGGTTTTACAGTGTAAACTGCAGGAACTTCAAAACGGCACTAGGAAACAGACTGAAAAGCAGAGAAAAAGTGTCTCCTGCAAACCATTCCCTTGGTGCTAGATGAACGAACGTCTCTCCACTTGCTCAGTTCTGAGAGATAAGTGTGTGTGAAAGCCGTCCTTCACCTAGCTTGTTGGGAACACAAAGTTTCTTTTCAGTTGCAAACTCCATTCCATCTATATATATGGGGAGATATTAGCTCCAACTCGGTTTTACAGTGAAAACTGCAGGAACTTCAAACCGGCACTAGGAAACAGACTGAAAAGCAGAGAAAAAGTGTCTCCTCCAAACCGTTCCATTGGTGCTAGATGAACGAACGTTTCTCCACTTGCTCAGTTCTGAGAGATAAGTGTGTGAGAAAGCCGTCCTTCACCTCGCTTGTTGGGAACACAAAGTTTCTTTTCAGTTGCAAACTCCATTCCATACATATATATGGGGAGGTAGAAGCTCCAACTCGGTTTGACAGTGAAAACTGCAGGAACTTCAAACCGGCACTAGGAAACAGACTGAGAAAGCAGAGAAAATGTGTCTCCAGCAACCGGTTCCCTTGGTGCTAGATGAACGAACGTCTCTCCACTTGCTAAGTTCTGAGAGATAATTGTGTGTGAAAGCCGTCCTTCACCTAGCTTGTTGGGAACACAAAGTTTCTTTTCAGTTGCAAACTCCATTCCATACATATATATGGGGAGGTACAAGCTCCAACTCGTTTTTACAGTGAAAACTGCAGGAACTTCAAACCGGCACTAGGAAACAGACTGTGAAAGCAGAGAAAAAGTGTCTCCTGCAACACGTTCCCTTGGTGCTAGATGAACGAACGTCTCTCCACTTGCTCTGTTCTGAGAGATAAGTGTGTATGAAAGCCGTACTTCACCTAGCTTGTTGGGAACACAAAGATTCTTTTCAGTTGCAAACTCCATTCCATACATATATATGGGGAGTTACTAGCTCCAACTCGGTTTGACAGTGAAAACTGCAGGAACTTCAAACCGGCACTAGGAAACAGACTGAGAAAGCAGAAAAATAGTGTCCCCTGCAACCCGTTCCCTTGGTGCTAGATGAACGAACGTCTCTCCACTTGCTCAGTTCTGAGAGATAAGTGTGTGTGAAAGCCGTCCTTCACCTAGCTTGTTGGGAACACAAAGTTTCTTTTCAGTTGCAAACTCCATTCCATACATATATATGGGGAGGTACAAACTCAAACTCGGTTTTACAGTGCAAACTGCAGGAACTTCAAACCGGCACTAGGAAACAGACTGAGAAAGCAGAGAAAAAGTGTCTCCTGCAACCCGTTCCCTTGGTGCTAGATGAACGAACGTCTCTCCACTTGCTCAGTTCCGAGAGATAAGTGTGTGTGAAAGCCGCCCTTCAACTAGCTTGTTGGGAACACAAAGTTTCTTTTCAGTTGCAAACCCCGTTCCATACATATATATGGGGAGGTACAAGCTCCAAATCGATTTTACAGTGAAAACTGCAGGAACTTCAAACCGGCACTAGGAAACAGACTGAGAAAGCAGAGAAAAAGTGTCTCCTGCAACCCGTTCCCTTGGTGCTAGATGAACGAACATCTCTCCACTTGCTCAGATCTGAGAGATATGTGTGTGTGAAAGCCGTCCTTCACCTAGCTTGTTGGGAACACAAAGTTTCTTTTCAGTTGCAAACTCCATTCCATCTATATATATGGGGAGATACTAGATCCAACACGGTTTTACAGTGTAAACTGCAGGAACTTCAAAACGGCACTAGGAAACAGACTGAAAAGCAGAGAAAAAGTGTCTCCTGCAAACCATTCCCTTGGTGCTAGATGAACGAACGTCTCTCCACTTGCTCAGTTCTGAGAGATAAGTGTGTGTGAAAGCCGTCCTTCACCTAGCTTGTTGGGAACACAAAGTTTCTTTTCAGTTGCAAACTCCATTCCATCTATATATATGGGGAGATATTAGCTCCAACTCGGTTTTACAGTGAAAACTGCAGGAACTTCAAACCGGCACTAGGAAACAGACTGAAAAGCAGAGAAAAAGTGTCTCCTCCAAACCGTTCCATTGGTGCTAGATGAACGAACGTTTCTCCACTTGCTCAGTTCTGAGAGATAAGTGTGTGAGAAAGCCGTCCTTCACCTCGCTTGTTGGGAACACAAAGTTTCTTTTCAGTTGCAAACTCCATTCCATACATATATATGGGGAGGTAGAAGCTCCAACTCGGTTTGACAGTGAAAACTGCAGGAACTTCAAACCGGCACTAGGAAACAGACTGAGAAAGCAGAGAAAATGTGTCTCCAGCAACCGGTTCCCTTGGTGCTAGATGAACGAACGTCTCTCCACTTGCTAAGTTCTGAGAGATAATTGTGTGTGAAAGCCGTCCTTCACCTAGCTTGTTGGGAACACAAAGTTTCTTTTCAGTTGCAAACTCCATTCCATACATATATATGGGGAGGTACAAGCTCCAACTCGTTTTTACAGTGAAAACTGCAGGAACTTCAAACCGGCACTAGGAAACAGACTGTGAAAGCAGAGAAAAAGTGTCTCCTGCAACACGTTCCCTTGGTGCTAGATGAACGAACGTCTCTCCACTTGCTCTGTTCTGAGAGATAAGTGTGTATGAAAGCCGTACTTCACCTAGCTTGTTGGGAACACAAAGATTCTTTTCAGTTGCAAACTCCATTCCATACATATATATGGGGAGTTACTAGCTCCAACTCGGTTTGACAGTGAAAACTGCAGGAACTTCAAACCGGCACTAGGAAACAGACTGAGAAAGCAGAAAAATAGTGTCCCCTGCAACCCGTTCCCTTGGTGCTAGATGAACGAACGTCTCTCCACTTGCTCAGTTCTGAGAGATAAGTGTGTGTGAAAGCCGTCCTTCACCTAGCTTGTTGGGAACACAAAGTTTCTTTTCAGTTGCAAACTCCATTCCATACATATATATGGGGAGGTACAAACTCAAACTCGGTTTTACAGTGCAAACTGCAGGAACTTCAAACCGGCACTAGGAAACAGACTGAGAAAGCAGAGAAAAAGTGTCTCCTGCAACCCGTTCCCTTGGTGCTAGATGAACGAACGTCTCTCCACTTGCTCAGTTCCGAGAGATAAGTGTGTGTGAAAGCCGCCCTTCAACTAGCTTGTTGGGAACACAAAGTTTCTTTTCAGTTGCAAACCCTGTTCCATACATATATATGGGGAGGTACAAGCTCCAAATCGATTTTACAGTGAAAACTGCAGGAACTTCAAACCGGCACTAGGAAACAGACTGAGAAAGCAGAGAAAAAGTGTCTCCTGCAACCCGTTCCCTTGGTGCTAGATGAACGAACATCTCTCCACTTGCTCAGTTCAGAGAAATAAGTGTGTGTGAAAGCCGTCCTTCACCTAGCTTGTTGGGAACACAAAGTTTCTTTTCAGTTGCAAACTCCATTCCATACATATATATGGGGAGGTACTAGCTCCAACTCAGTTTTACTGTGAAAACTGCAGGAACTTCAAACCGGCACTAGGAAACAGACTGAGAAAGCAGAGAAAAAGTGTATCCTGCAACCCGTTCCCTTGGTGCTAGATGAACGAACGTCTCTCCACTTGCTCAGTTCTGAGAGATATGTGTGTGTGAAAGCCGTCCATCACCTAGCTTGTTGGGAACACAAAGTTTCTTTTCAGTTGCAAACTCCATTCCATACATATATATGGGGAGGTAGAAGCTCCAACTCGGATTTACAGTGAAAACTGCAGGAACTTCAAACCGGCACTAGGAAACAGAATGAGAAAGCAGAGAAAAAGTGTCCCTGCAACCCGTTCCCTTGGTGCTAGATGAACGAACGTCTCTCCACTTGCTAAGTTCTGAGAGATAATTGTGTGTGAAAGCCGTCCTTCACCTAGCTTGTTGGGAACACAAAGTTTCTTTTCAGTTGCAAACTCCATTCCATACATATATATGGGGAGGTACAAGCTCCAACTCGTTTTTACAGTGAAAACTGCAGGAACTTCAAACCGGCACTAGGAAACAGACTGTGAAAGCAGAGAAAAAGTGTCTCCTGCAACACGTTCCCTTGGTGCTAGATGAACGAACGTCTCTCCACTTGCTCTGTTCTGAGAGATAAGTGTGTATGAAAGCCGTACTTCACCTAGCTTGTTGGGAACACAAAGATTCTTTTCAGTTGCAAACTCCATTCCATACATATATATGGGGAGTTACTAGCTCCAACTCGGTTTGACAGTGAAAACTGCAGGAACTTCAAACCGGCACTAGGAAACAGACTGAGAAAGCAGAAAAATAGTGTCCCCTGCAACCCGTTCCCTTGGTGCTAGATGAACGAACGTCTCTCCACTTGCTCAGTTCTGAGAGATAAGTGTGTGTGAAAGCCGTCCTTCACCTAGCTTGTTGGGAACACAAAGTTTCTTTTCAGTTGCAAACTCCATTCCATACATATATATGGGGAGGTACAAACTCAAACTCGGTTTTACAGTGAAAACTGCAGGAACTTCAAACCGGCACTAGGAAACAGACTGAGAAAGCAGAGAAAAAGTGTCTCCTGCAACCCGTTCCCTTGGTGCTAGATGAACGAACGTCTCTCCACTTGCTCAGTTCCGAGAGATAAGTGTGTGTGAAAGCCGCCCTTCAACTAGCTTGTTGGGAACACAAAGTTTCTTTTCAGTTGCAAACCCCGTTCCATACATATATATGGGGAGGTACAAGCTCCAACTCGATTTTACAGTGAAAACTGCAGGAACTTCAAACCGGCACTAGGAAACAGACTGAGAAAGCAGAGAAAAAGTGTCTCCTGCAACCCGTTCCCTTGGTGCTAGATGAACGAACATCTCTCCACTTGCTCAGTTCAGAGAAATAAGTGTGTGTGAAAGCCGTCCTTCACCTAGCTTGTTGGGAACACAAAGTTTCTTTTCAGTTGCAAACTCCATTCCATACATATATATGGGGAGGTACTAGCTCCAACTCAGTTTTACTGTGAAAACTGCAGGAACTTCAAACCGGCACTAGGAAACAGACTGAGAAAGCAGAGAAAAAGTGTATCCTGCAACCCGTTCCCTTGGTGCTAGATGAACGAACGTCTCTCCACTTGCTCAGTTCTGAGAGATATGTGTGTGTGAAAGCCGTCCATCACCTAGCTTGTTGGGAACACAAAGTTTCTTTTCAGTTGCAAACTCCATTCCATACATATATATGGGGAGGTAGAAGCTCCAACTCGGATTTACAGTGAAAACTGCAGGAACTTCAAACCGGCACTAGGAAACAGAATGAGAAAGCAGAGAAAAAGTGTCCCTGCAACCCGTTCCCTTGGTGCTAGATGAACGAACGTCTCTCCACTTGCTCAGTTCTGAGAGATAAGTGTGTGTGAAAGCCGTCCTTCACTTAGCTTGTTGGGAACACCAAGTTTCTTTTCAGTTCCAAACTCCATTCCATACATATATATGGGGAGGTAGAAGCTCCAACTCGGTTTTACAGTGAAAACTGCAGGAAATTCAAACCGGCACTAGGAAACAGACTGAGAAAGCAGAGAATTAGTGTCTCCTGCAACCCGTTCCATTGGTGCTAGATGAACGAACGTCTCTCCACTTGCTCATTTCTGAGAGATAAGTGCGTGTGAAAGCCGTACTTCACCTAGCTTGTTGGGAACACCAAGTTTCTTTTCAGTTGCAAACTCCATTCCATACATATATATGGGGAGGTACTAGCTCCAACTCAGTTTTACAGTGAAAACTGCAGGAACTTCAAACCGGCACTAAGAAACAGACTGAGAAAGCAGAGAAAAAGTGTCTCCTGCAACCCGTTCCCTTGGTGCTAGTTGAACGAACGTCTCTCCACTTGCTCAGATCTGAGAGATATGTGTGTGTGAAAGCCGTCCTTCACCTAGCTTGTTGGGAACACAAAGTTTCTTTTCAGTTGCAAACTCCATTCCATCTATATATATGGGGAGATACTAGATCCAACACGGTTTTACAGTGTAAACTGCAGGAACTTCAAAACGGCACTAGGAAACAGACTGAAAAGCAGAGAAAAAGTGTCTCCTGCAAACCATTCCCTTGGTGCTAGATGAACGAACGTCTCTCCACTTGCTCAGTTCTGAGAGATAAGTGTGTGTGAAAGCCGTGCTTCACCTAGCTTGTTGGGAACACAAAGTTTCTTTTCAGTTGCAAACTCCATTCCATCTATATATATGGGGAGATATTAGCTCCAACTCGGTTTTACAGTGAAAACTGCAGGAACTTCAAACCGGCACTAGGAAACAGACTGAAAAGCAGAGAAAAAGTGTCTCCTCCAAACCGTTCCATTGGTGCTAGATGAACGAACGTTTCTCCACTTGCTCAGTTCTGAGAGATAAGTGTGTGAGAAAGCCGTCCTTCACCTCGCTTGTTGGGAACACAAAGTTTCTTTTCAGTTGCAAACTCCATTCCATACATATATATGGGGAGGTAGAAGCTCCAACTCGGTTTGACAGTGAAAACTGCAGGAACTTCAAACCGGCACTAGGAAACAGACTGAGAAAGCAGAGAAAATGTGTCTCCAGCAACCGGTTCCCTTGGTGCTAGATGAACGAACGTCTCTCCACTTGCTAAGTTCTGAGAGATAATTGTGTGTGAAAGCCGTCCTTCACCTAGCTTGTTGGGAACACAAAGTTTCTTTTCAGTTGCAAACTCCATTCCATACATATATATGGGGAGGTACAAGCTCCAACTCGTTTTTACAGTGAAAACTGCAGGAACTTCAAACCGGCACTAGGAAACAGACTGTGAAAGCAGAGAAAAAGTGTCTCCTGCAACACGTTCCCTTGGTGCTAGATGAACGAACGTCTCTCCACTTGCTCTGTTCTGAGAGATAAGTGTGTATGAAAGCCGTACTTCACCTAGCTTGTTGGGAACACAAAGATTCTTTTCAGTTGCAAACTCCATTCCATACATATATATGGGGAGTTACTAGCTCCAACTCGGTTTGACAGTGAAAACTGCAGGAACTTCAAACCGGCACTAGGAAACAGACTGAGAAAGCAGAAAAATAGTGTCCCCTGCAACCCGTTCCCTTGGTGCTAGATGAACGAACGTCTCTCCACTTGCTCAGTTCTGAGAGATAAGTGTGTGTGAAAGCCGTCCTTCACCTAGCTTGTTGGGAACACAAAGTTTCTTTTCAGTTGCAAACTCCATTCCATACATATATATGGGGAGGTACAAACTCAAACTCGGTTTTACAGTGCAAACTGCAGGAACTTCAAACCGGCACTAGGAAACAGACTGAGAAAGCAGAGAAAAAGTGTCTCCTGCAACCCGTTCCCTTGGTGCTAGATGAACGAACGTCTCTCCACTTGCTCAGTTCCGAGAGATAAGTGTGTGTGAAAGCCGCCCTTCAACTAGCTTGTTGGGAACACAAAGTTTCTTTTCAGTTGCAAACCCCGTTCCATACATATATATGGGGAGGTACAAGCTCCAACTCGATTTTACAGTGAAAACTGCAGGAACTTCAAACCGGCACTAGGAAACAGACTGAGAAAGCAGAGAAAAAGTGTCTCCTGCAACCCGTTCCCTTGGTGCTAGATGAACGAACATCTCTCCACTTGCTCAGTTCAGAGAAATAAGTGTGTGTGAAAGCCGTCCTTCACCTAGCTTGTTGGGAACACAAAGTTTCTTTTCAGTTGCAAACTACATTCCATACATATATATGGGGAGGTACTAGCTCCAACTCGGTTTGACAGTGAAAAATGCAGGAACTTCAAACCGACACTAGGAAACAGATCGAGAAAGCAGACAAAAAGTGTCTCCTGCAACCCGTTCCCTTGGTGCTAGATGAACGAACGTCTCTCCACTTGCTCAGTTCTGAGAGATAATTGCGTGTGAAAGCCGTCCTTCACCTAGCTTGTTGGGAACACCAAGTTTCTTTTCAGTTCCAAACTCCATTCCATACATATATATGGGGAGGTAGAAGCTCCAACTCGGTTTTAGAGTGAAAACTGCAGGAAATTCAAACCGGCACTAGGAAACAGACTGAGAAAGCAGAGAAATAGTGTCTCCTGCAACCCGTTCCATTGGTGCTAGATGAACGAACGTCTCTCCACTTGCTCAGTTCTGAGAGATAAGTGCGTGTGAAAGTCGTACTTCACCTAGCTTGTTGGGAACACAAAGTTTCTTTTCAGTTGCAAACTCCATTCCATACATATATATGGGGAGGTACTAGCTCCAACTCAGTTTTACAGTGAAAACTGCAGGAACTTTAAACCGGCACTAAGAAACAGACTGAGAAAGCAGAGAAAAAGTGTCTCCTGCAACCCGTTCCCTTGGTGCTAGTTGAACGAACGTCTCTCCACTTGCTCAGATCTGAGAGATATGTGTGTGTGAAAGCCGTCCTTCACCTAGCTTGTTGGGAACACAAAGTTTCTTTTCAGTTGCAAACTCCATTCCATACATATATATGGGGAGGTAGAAGCTCCAACTCGGATTTACAGTGAAAACTGCAGGAACATCATACCGGCACTAGGAAAAAGACTGAGAAAGCAGAGAAAAAGTGTCCCAGCAACCGGTTCCCTTGGTGCTAGATGAACGAACGTCTCTCCACTTGCTCAGTTCTGAGAGATAATTGTGTATGAAAGCCGTCCTTCACCTTGCTTGTTGGGAACACAAAGTTTCTTTTCAGTTGCAAACTCCATTCCATTCATATATATGGGGAGGTACAAGCTCCAACTCGGTTTTACAGTGAAAACTGCAGGAACTTCAAACCGGCACTAGGAAACAGACTGAGAAAGCAGAGAAAAAGTGTCTCCTGCAACCCGTTCCCTTGGTGCTAGATGAACGAACGTCTCTCCACTTGCTCTGTTCTGAGAGATAAGTGTGTATGAAAGCCGTACTTCACCTAGCTTGTTGGGAACACAAAGATTCTTTTCAGTTGCAAACTCCATTCCATACATATATATGGGGAGGTAGAAGCTCCAACTGGGGTTTACAGTGAAAACTGCAGGAACTTCAAACCGGCACTAGGAAACAGACTGAGAAAGCAGAGAAAAAGTGTCTCCTGCAACCCGTTCCCTTCGTGCTAGATGAACGAACGTCTCTCCTCTTGCTCAGTTCTGAGAGATAAGTGTGTGTGAAAGCCGTCCTTCAACTATCTTGTTGGGAACACAAAGTTTCTTTTCAGTTGCAAACTCCATTCCATACATATATATGGGGTGGTACTAGCTCCAAATCGGTTTTACAGTGAAAACTGCAGGAACTTCAAACCGGCACTAGGAAACATACTGAGAAAGCAGAGAAAAAGTGTCTCCTTCAACCCGTTCCCTTGGTGCTAGATGAACGAACGTCTCTCCACTTCCTCAGTTCTGAGAGATAAGTGTGTGTGAAAGCCGTCCTTCAAATAGCTTTTTGGGAAAACAAAGTTTCTTTTCAGATGTAAAATCCATTCCATACATATATATGGGGAGGTACTAGATCCAACTCGGTTTTACAATGAAAACTGCAGGAACTTCAAACCGGCACTAGGAAACAGACTGAGAAAGCAGAGAAAAAGTGTCTCCTGCAACCCGTTCCCTTGGTGCTAGATGAAAGAAAGTCTCTCCACTTGCTCAGTTCTGAGAGATAAGTGTGTGTGAAAGCCATCCTTCACCTAGCTTGTTGGGAACACAAAGTTTCTTTTCAGTTGCAAACCCCATTCCATACATATATATGGGGAGGTACAAGCTCCAACACGGTTTTACAGTGAAAACTGCAGGAACTTCAAACCGGCACTAGGAAACAGACTGAGAAAGCAGAGAAAAAGTGTCTCCTGCAACCCGTTCCCTTGGTGCTAGATGAACGAACATCTCTCCACTTGCTCAGTTCTGAGAGATAAGTGTGTGTGAAAGCCGTACTTCACCTAGCTTGTTGGGAACACAAAGATTCTTTTCAGTTGCAAACTCCATTCCATACATATATATGGGGAGGTAGAAGCTCCAAATGGGGTTTACAGTGAAAACTGCAGGAACTTCAAACCGGCACTAGGAAACAGAATGAGAAAGCAGAGAAAAAGTGTCTCCTGCAACCCGTTCCCTTCGTGCTAGATGAACGAACGTCTCTCCTCTTGCTCAGTTCTGAGAGATAAGTGTGTGTGAAAGCCGTCCTTCAACTATCTTGTTGGGAACACAAAGTTTCTTTTCAGTTGCAAACTCCATTCCATACATATATATGGGGAGGTAGAAGCTCCAACTCGGTTTTACAGTGAAAACTGCAGGAACTTCAAACCGGCACTAGGAAACATACTGAGAAAGCAGAGAAAAAGTGTCTCCTTCAACCCGTTCCCTTGGTGCTAGATGAACGAACGTCTCTCCACTTCCTCAGTTCTGAGAGATAAGTGCGTGTGAAAGTCGTACTTCACCTAGCTTGTTGGGAACACAAAGTTTCTTTTCAGTTGCAAACTCCATTCCATACATATATATGGGGAGGTACTAGCTCCAAATCAGTTTTACAGTGAAAACTGCAGGAACTTTAAACCGGCACTAAGAAACAGACTGAGAAAGCAGAGAAAAAGTGTCTCCTGCAACCCGTTCCCTTGGTGCTAGTTGAACGAACGTCTCTCCACTTGCTCAGATCTGAGAGATATGTGTGTGTGAAAGCCGTCCTTCACCTAGCTTGTTGGGAACACAAAGTTTCTTTTCAGTTGCAAACTCCATTCCATACATATATATGGGGAGGTAGAAGCTCCAACTCGGATTTACAGTGAAAACTGCAGGAACATCATACCGGCACTAGGAAACAGACTGAGAATGCAGAGAAAAAGTGTCTACTGCAACCCGTTCCCTTGGTGCCAAATGAACGAACGACTCTCCACTTGCTCAGTTCTGAGAGATAAGTGTGTGTAAGCCGTCCTTCACCTAGCTTGTTGGGAACACAAAGTTTCTTTTCAGTTGCAAACTCCATTCCATCTATATATATGGGGAGATACTAGATCCAACACGGTTTTACAGTGAAAACTGCAGGAACTTCAAAACGGCACTAGGAAACAGACTGAAAAGCAGAGAAAAAGTGTCTCCTGCAAACCATTCCCTTGGTGCTAGATGAACGAAAGTCTCTCCACTTGCTCAGTTCTGAGAGATAAGTGTGTGTGAAAGCCGTACTTCACCTAGCTTGTTGGGAACACAAAGTTTCTTTTCAGTTGCAAACTCCAATCCATACATATATAAGGGGAGGTAGAATCTCCAACTCTGATTTACAGTAAAAATTGCAGGAACTTCAAACCGGCACTAGGAAACAGACTGAGAAAGCAGAGAAAAGTGTATCCTGTAACCCCTTCCCTTGGTGCCAAATGAACGAACGTCTCTCCACTTGCTCAGTTCTGAGAGATAAGTGTGTGTAAGCCGTCCTTCACCAAGCTTGTTGGGAACACAAAGTTTCTTTTCAGTTGCAAACTCCATTCCACCTATATATATGGGGAGATATTAGCTCCAACTCGGGTTTACAGTGAAAACTGCAGGAACTTCAAACCGGCACTAGGAAACAGACTGAAAAGCAGAGAAAAATTGTCTCTTCCAAACCGTTCCATTGGTGCTAGATGAACGAACGTCTCTCCACTTGCTCAGTTCTGAGAGATAAGTGTGTGTGAAAGCCGTCCTTCACCTCGCTTGTTGGGAACACAAAGTTTCTTTTCAGTTGCAAACTCCATTCCATACATATATATGGGGAGGTAGAAGCTCCAACTCGGTTTGACAGTGAAAACTGCAGGAACTTCAAACCGGCACTAGGAAACAGACTGAGAAAGCAGAGAAAAAGTGTCCCAGCAACCGGTTCCCTTGGTGCTAGATGAACGAACGTCTCTCCACTTGCTCAGTTCTGAGAGATAATTGTGTATGAAAGCCGTCCTTCACCTTGCTTGTTGGGAACACAAAGTTTCTTTTCAGTTGCAAACTCCATTCCATTCATATATATGGGGAGGTACAAGCTCCAACTCGGTTTTACAGTGAAAACTGCAGGAACTTCAAACCGGCACTAGGAAACAGACTGAGAAAGCAGAGAAAAAGTGTCTCCTGCAACCCGTTCCCTTGGTGCTAGATGAACGAACGTCTCTCCACTTGCTCTGTTCTGAGAGATAAGTGTGTATGAAAGCCGTACTTCACCTAGCTTGTTGGGAACACAAAGATTCTTTTCAGTTGCAAACTCCATTCCATACATATATATGGGGAGGTAGAAGCTCCAACTGGGGTTTACAGTGAAAACTGCAGGAACTTCAAACCGGCACTAGGAAACAGACTGAGAAAGCAGAGAAAAAGTGTCTCCTGCAACCCGTTCCCTTCGTGCTAGATGAACGAACGTCTCTCCTCTTGCTCAGTTCTGAGAGATAAGTGTGTGTGAAAGCCGTCCTTCAACTATCTTGTTGGGAACACAAAGTTTCTTTTCAGTTGCAAACTCCATTCCATACATATATATGGGGTGGTACTAGCTCCAAATCGGTTTTACAGTGAAAACTGCAGGAACTTCAAACCGGCACTAGGAAACATACTGAGAAAGCAGAGAAAAAGTGTCTCCTTCAACCCGTTCCCTTGGTGCTAGATGAACGAACGTCTCTCCACTTCCTCAGTTCTGAGAGATAAGTGTGTGTGAAAGCCGTCCTTCAAATAGCTTTTTGGGAAAACAAAGTTTCTTTTCAGATGTAAAATCCATTCCATACATATATATGGGGAGGTACTAGCTCCAACTCGGTTTTACAATGAAAACTGCAGGAACTTCAAACCGGCACTAGGAAACAGACTGAGAAAGCAGAGAAAAAGTGTCTCCTGCAACCCGTTCCCTTGGTGCTAGATGAAAGAAAGTCTCTCCACTTGCTCAGTTCTGAGAGATAAGTGTGTGTGAAAGCCATCCTTCACCTAGCTTGTTGGGAACACAAAGTTTCTTTTCAGTTGCAAACCCCATTCCATACATATATATGGGGAGGTACAAGCTCCAACACGGTTTTACAGTGAAAACTGCAGGAACTTCAAACCGGCACTAGGAAACAGACTGAGAAAGCAGAGAAAAAGTGTCTCCTGCAACCCGTTCCCTTGGTGCTAGATGAACGAACATCTCTCCACTTGCTCAGTTCTGAGAGATAAGTGTGTGTGAAAGCCGTACTTCACCTAGCTTGTTGGGAACACAAAGATTCTTTTCAGTTGCAAACTCCATTCCATACATATATATGGGGAGGTAGAAGCTCCAAATGGGGTTTACAGTGAAAACTGCAGGAACTTCAAACCGGCACTAGGAAACAGAATGAGAAAGCAGAGAAAAAGTGTCTCCTGCAACCCGTTCCCTTCGTGCTAGATGAACGAACGTCTCTCCTCTTGCTCAGTTCTGAGAGATAAGTGTGTGTGAAAGCCGTCCTTCAACTATCTTGTTGGGAACACAAAGTTTCTTTTCAGTTGCAAACTCCATTCCATACATATATATGGGGAGGTAGAAGCTCCAACTCGGTTTTACAGTGAAAACTGCAGGAACTTCAAACCGGCACTAGGAAACATACTGAGAAAGCAGAGAAAAAGTGTCTCCTTCAACCCGTTCCCTTGGTGCTAGATGAACGAACGTCTCTCCACTTGCTCAGTTCTGAGAGATAAGTGCGTGTGAAAGTCGTACTTCACCTAGCTTGTTGGGAACACAAAGTTTCTTTTCAGTTGCAAACTCCATTCCATACATATATATGGGGAGGTACTAGCTCCAAATCAGTTTTACAGTGAAAACTGCAGGAACTTTAAACCGGCACTAAGAAACAGACTGAGAAAGCAGAGAAAAAGTGTCTCCTGCAACCCGTTCCCTTGGTGCTAGTTGAACGAACGTCTCTCCACTTGCTCAGATCTGAGAGATATGTGTGTGTGAAAGCCGTCCTTCACCTAGCTTGTTGGGAACACAAAGTTTCTTTTCAGTTGCAAACTCCATTCCATACATATATATGGGGAGGTAGAAGCTCCAACTCGGATTTACAGTGAAAACTGCAGGAACATCATACCGGCACTAGGAAACAGACTGAGAATGCAGAGAAAAAGTGTCTACTGCAACCCGTTCCCTTGGTGCCAAATGAACGAACGACTCTCCACTTGCTCAGTTCTGAGAGATAAGTGTGTGTAAGCCGTCCTTCACCTAGCTTGTTGGGAACACAAAGTTTCTTTTCAGTTGCAAACTCCATTCCATCTATATATATGGGGAGATACTAGATCCAACACGGTTTTACAGTGAAAACTGCAGGAACTTCAAAACGGCACTAGGAAACAGACTGAAAAGCAGAGAAAAAGTGTCTCCTGCAAACCATTCCCTTGGTGCTAGATGAACGAAAGTCTCTCCACTTGCTCAGTTCTGAGAGATAAGTGTGTGTGAAAGCCGTACTTCACCTAGCTTGTTGGGAACACAAAGTTTCTTTTCAGTTGCAAACTCCAATCCATACATATATAAGGGGAGGTAGAATCTCCAACTCTGATTTACAGTAAAAATTGCAGGAACTTCAAACCGGCACTAGGAAACAGACTGAGAAAGCAGAGAAAAGTGTATCCTGTAACCCCTTCCCTTGGTGCCAAATGAACGAACGTCTCTCCACTTGCTCAGTTCTGAGAGATAAGTGTGTGTAAGCCGTCCTTCACCAAGCTTGTTGGGAACACAAAGTTTCTTTTCAGTTGCAAACTCCATTCCACCTATATATATGGGGAGATATTAGCTCCAACTCGGGTTTACAGTGAAAACTGCAGGAACTTCAAACCGGCACTAGGAAACAGACTGAAAAGCAGAGAAAAAGTGTCTCTTCCAAACCGTTCCATTGGTGCTAGATGAACGAACGTCTCTCCACTTGCTCAGTTCTGAGAGATAAGTGTGTGTGAAAGCCGTCCTTCACCTCGCTTGTTGGGAACACAAAGTTTCTTTTCAGTTGCAAACTCCATTCCATACATATATATGGGGAGGTAGAAGCTCCAACTCGGTTTGACAGTGAAAACTGCAGGAACTTCAAACCGGCACTAGGAAACAGACTGAGAAAGCAGAGAAAAAGTGTCCCAGCAACCGGTTCCCTTGGTGCTAGATGAACGAACGTCTCTCCACTTGCTCAGTTCTGAGAGATAATTGTGTATGAAAGCCGTCCTTCACCTTGCTTGTTGGGAACACAAAGTTTCTTTTCAGTTGCAAACTCCATTCCATTCATATATATGGGGAGGTACAAGCTCCAACTCGGTTTTACAGTGAAAACTGCAGGAACTTCAAACCGGCACTAGGAAACAGACTGAGAAAGCAGAGAAAAAGTGTCTCCTGCAACCCGTTCCCTTGGTGCTAGATGAACGAACGTCTCTCCACTTGCTCTGTTCTGAGAGATAAGTGTGTATGAAAGCCGTACTTCACCTAGCTTGTTGGGAACACAAAGATTCTTTTCAGTTGCAAACTCCATTCCATACATATATATGGGGAGGTAGAAGCTCCAACTGGGGTTTACAGTGAAAACTGCAGGAACTTCAAACCGGCACTAGGAAACAGACTGAGAAAGCAGAGAAAAAGTGTCTCCTGCAACCCGTTCCCTTCGTGCTAGATGAACGAACGTCTCTCCTCTTGCTCAGTTCTGAGAGATAAGTGTGTGTGAAAGCCGTCCTTCAACTATCTTGTTGGGAACACAAAGTTTCTTTTCAGTTGCAAACTCCATTCCATACATATATATGGGGTGGTACTAGCTCCAAATCGGTTTTACAGTGAAAACTGCAGGAACTTCAAACCGGCACTAGGAAACATACTGAGAAAGCAGAGAAAAAGTGTCTCCTTCAACCCGTTCCCTTGGTGCTAGATGAACGAACGTCTCTCCACTTCCTCAGTTCTGAGAGATAAGTGTGTGTGAAAGCCGTCCTTCAAATAGCTTTTTGGGAAAACAAAGTTTCTTTTCAGATGTAAAATCCATTCCATACATATATATGGGGAGGTACTAGCTCCAACTCGGTTTTACAATGAAAACTGCAGGAACTTCAAACCGGCACTAGGAAACAGACTGAGAAAGCAGAGAAAAAGTGTCTCCTGCAACCCGTTCCCTTGGTGCTAGATGAAAGAAAGTCTCTCCACTTGCTCAGTTCTGAGAGATAAGTGTGTGTGAAAGCCATCCTTCACCTAGCTTGTTGGGAACACAAAGTTTCTTTTCAGTTGCAAACCCCATTCCATACATATATATGGGGAGGTACAAGCTCCAACACGGTTTTACAGTGAAAACTGCAGGAACTTCAAACCGGCACTAGGAAACAGACTGAGAAAGCAGAGAAAAAGTGTCTCCTGCAACCCGTTCCCTTGGTGCTAGATGAACGAACATCTCTCCACTTGCTCAGTTCTGAGAGATAAGTGTGTGTGAAAGCCGTACTTCACCTAGCTTGTTGGGAACACAAAGATTCTTTTCAGTTGCAAACTCCATTCCATACATATATATGGGGAGGTAGAAGCTCCAAATGGGGTTTACAGTGAAAACTGCAGGAACTTCAAACCGGCACTAGGAAACAGAATGAGAAAGCAGAGAAAAAGTGTCTCCTGCAACCCGTTCCCTTCGTGCTAGATGAACGAACGTCTCTCCTCTTGCTCAGTTCTGAGAGATAAGTGTGTGTGAAAGCCGTCCTTCAACTATCTTGTTGGGAACACAAAGTTTCTTTTCAGTTGCAAACTCCATTCCATACATATATATGGGGAGGTAGAAGCTCCAACTCGGTTTTACAGTGAAAACTGCAGGAACTTCAAACCGGCACTAGGAAACATACTGAGAAAGCAGAGAAAAAGTGTCTCCTTCAACCCGTTCCCTTGGTGCTAGATGAACGAACGTCTCTCCACTTCCTCAGTTCTGAGAGATAAGTGTGTGTGAAAGCCGTCCTTCAAATAGCTTTTTGGGAAAACAAAGTTTCTTTTCAGATGTAAAATCCATTCCATACATATATATGGGGAGGTACTAGCTCCAACTCGGTTTTACAATGAAAACTGCAGGAACTTCAAACCGGCACTAGGAAACAGACTGAGAAAGCAGAGAAAAAGTGTCTCCTGCAACCCGTTCCCTTGGTGCTAGATGAAAGAAAGTCTCTCCACTTGCTCAGTTCTGAGAGATAAGTGTGTGTGAAAGCCATCCTTCACCTAGCTTGTTGGGAACACAAAGTTTCTTTTCAGTTGCAAACCCCATTCCATACATATATATGGGGAGGTACAAGCTCCAACACGGTTTTACAGTGAAAACTGCAGGAACTTCAAACCGGCACTAGGAAACAGACTGAGAAAGCAGAGAAAAAGTGTCTCCTGCAACCCGATCCCTTGGTGCTAGATGAACGAACATCTCTCCACTTGCTCAGTTCTGAGAGATAAGTGTGTGTGAAAGCCGTACTTCACCTAGCTTGTTGGGAACACAAAGATTCTTTTCAGTTGCAAACTCCATTCCATACATATATATGGGGAGGTAGAAGCTCCAACTGGGGTTTACAGTGAAAACTGCAGGAACTTCAAACCGGCACTAGGAAACAGAATGAGAAAGCAGAGAAAAAGTGTCTCCTGCAACCCGTTCCCTTCGTGCTAGATGAACGAACGTCTCTCCTCTTGCTCAGTTCTGAGAGATAAGTGTGTGTGAAAGCCGTCCTTCAACTATCTTGTTGGGAACACAAAGTTTCTTTTCAGTTGCAAACTCCATTCCATACATATATATGGGGAGGTAGAAGCTCCAACTCGGTTTTACAGTGAAAACTGCAGGAACTTCAAACCGGCACTAGGAAACATACTGAGAAAGCAGAGAAAAAGTGTCTCCTTCAACCCGTTCCCTTGGTGCTAGATGAACGAACGTCTCTCCACTTCCTCAGTTCTGAGAGATAAGTGTGTGTGAAAGCCGTCCTTCAAATAGCTTTTTGGGAAAACAAAGTTTCTTTTCAGTTGTAAAATCCATTCCATACATATATATGGGGAGGTACTAGCTCCAACTCGGTTTTACAATGAAAACTGCAGGAACTTCAAACCGGCACTAGGAAACAGACTGAGAAAGCAGAGAAAAAGTGTCTCCTGCAACCCGTTCACTTGGTGCTAGATGAAAGGAAGTCTCTCCACTTGCTCAGTTCTGAGAGATAAGTGTGTGTGAAAGCCGTCCTTCACCTAGCTTGTTGGGAACACAAAGTTTCTTTTCAGTTGCAAACACCATTCCATACATATATATGGGGAGGTACAAGCTCCAACTCGGTTTTACAGTGAAAACTGCAGGAACATCAAACCGGCACTAGGAAACAGACTGAGAAAGCAGAGAAAAAGTGTCTCCTGCAACCCGTTCCCTTGGTGCTAGATGAACGAACATCTCTCCACTTGCTCAGTTCTGAGAGATAAGTGTGTGTGAAAGCCGTCCTTCACCTAGCTTGTTGGGAACACAAAGTTTCTTTTCAGTTGCAAACCCCATTCCATACATATATATGGGGAGGTACAAGCTCCAACTCGATTTTACAGTGAAAACTGCAGGAACTTCAAACCGGCACTAGGAAACAGACTGAGAAAGCAGAGAAAATGTGTCTCCTGCAACCCGTTCCCTTGGTGCTAGATGAACGAACATCTCTCCACTTGCTCAGTTCAGAGAAATAATTGTGTGTGAAAGCCGTCCTTCACCTAGCTTGTTGGGAACACAAAGTTTCTTTTCAGTTGCAAACTCCATTCCATAGATATATATGGGGAAGTAGAAGCTCCAACTCGGTTTTACAGGGAAACTGCAGGAGCTTCAATACGGCACTAGGAAACAGACTGAGAAAGCAGAGTAAAAGTGTCTCCTGCAACCCGATCCCTTGGTGCTAGATGAACGAACGTCTCTCAACTTGCTCAGTTCTGAGAGATAATTGTGTGTGAATGCCTTCCTTCAACTAGCTTGTTGGGAACACAAAGATTCTTTTCAGTTGCAAACTTCATTTCATACATATATATGGAGAGGTACAAGCTCCAAATCGGTTTTACAGTGTAAACTGCAGGAACTTCAAACCGGCACTAGGAAACAGACTGAGGAAGCAGAGAAAAAGTGTTTCCTGCAACCCGTTCCCTTGGTGCTACATGAACGAACGTCTCTCCACTTGCTCAGTTCTGAGAGATAAGTGTGTGTGAAAGCCGTCCTTCACCTAGCTTGTTGGGAACACAAAGTTTCTTTTCAGTTGCAAACTCCATTCCATACATATATATGGGGAGGTACTAGCTCCAACTCGATTTTACAGTGAAAACCTCAGGAACGTCAAACCGGCACTAGGAAACAGACTGAGAAAGCAGAGAAAAAGTGTTTCCTGCAACCCGATCCCTTGGTGCTAGATGAACGAACGTCTCTCCACTTGCTCTGTTCTGTGAGATAGTTGTGTGTGAAAGCCGTCCTTCACCTAGCTTGTTGGGAACACAAAGTTTCTTTTCAGTTGCAAACTCCAATCCATACATATATATGGGGAGGTAGAATCTCCAACTCGTTTTTACAGTGAAAACTGCAGGAGCTTCAAACCGGCACTAGGAAACAGACTGAGAAAGCAGAGAAAAAGTGTCTCCTGCAACCCGTTTCCTTGGTGCTAGATGAACGAACGTCTCTCCACTTGCTCAGTTCTTAGAGATAAGTGAGTGTGAAAGCCGCCCTTCAACTAGCTTGTTGGGAA
Source organism: Camelus dromedarius (assembly GCF_036321535.1). NCBI lineage: Eukaryota > Metazoa > Chordata > Mammalia > Artiodactyla > Camelidae > Camelus > Camelus dromedarius. Next base: position 414,088 of record NW_026989811.1, on the reverse strand, counting down.
CACAAAGTTTCTTTTCAGTTGCAAACTCCATTCCATACATATATTTGGGGAGGTAGACGCTCCAACTCGGTTTTACAGTGAAAACTGCAGGAACTTCAAACCGGCACTAGGAAACAGACTGAGAAAGCAGAGAAAAAGTGTCTCCTGCAACCCGTTCCCTTGGTGCTAGATGAACGAACGTCTCTCCACTTGCTCAGTTCTGAGAGATAAGTGTGTGTGAAAGCCGTCCTTCACCTAGCTTGTTGGGAACACAAAGTTTCTTTTCAGTTGCAAACTCCATTCCATACATATATATGGGGAGGTTCAAGCTCCAACACGGTTTTACAGTGAAAACGGCAGGAACTTCAAACCGGCACTAGGAAACAGACTGAGGAAGCAGAGAAAAAGTGTCTCCTGCATCCCGTTCCCTTGGTGCTAGATGAACGAAAGTCTCTCCACTTGCTCTCTTCTGAGAGATAAGTGTGTGTGAAAGCCGTCCTTCACCTAGCTTGTTGGGAACACACAGTTTCTTTTCAGTTGCAAACCCCATTCCATACATATATATGGGGAGGTAGAAGCTCCAACTCGGATTTACAGTGAAAACTGCAGGAACTTCAAACCGGCACTAGGAAACAGACTGAGAAAGCAGAGAAAAAGTGTCTCCTGCAACCCGATCCCTTTGTGCTAGATGAACGAACGTCTCTCCACTTGCTCAGTTCTGAGAGATAAATGTGTGGGAAAGCCGTCCTTCACCTAGCTTGTTGGGAACACAAAGTTTCTTTTCAGTGGCAAACCCCATTCCATACATATATATGGGTAGGTACAAGCTCCAACTCGGTTTTACAGTGAAAACTGCAGGAACTTCAAACCGGCACTAGGAAACAGACTGAGAAATCAGAGAAATAGTGTCTCCTGCAACCCGTTCCCTTGGTGCTAGATGAACGAACATCTCTCCACTTGCTCAGTTCAGAGAGATAAGTGTGTGTGAAAGCCGTCCTTCACCTAGCTTGTTGGGAACACAAAGTTTCTTTTCAGTTGCAAACCCCATTCCATACATATATATGGGGAGGTACAAGCTCCAACTCTGTTTTACAGTGAAAACTGCAGGAACTTCAAACCGGCACTAGGAAACAGACTGAGAAATCAGAGAAATAGTGTCTCCTGCAACCCGTTCCCTTGGTGCTAGATGAACGAACATCTCTCCACTTGCTCAGTTCAGAGAGATAAGTGTGTGTGAAAGCCGTCCTTCACCTAGCTTGTTGGGAACACAAAGATTCTTTTCAGTTGCAAACACCATTCCATACATATATATGGGGAGGTACTAGCTCCAACTCGGTTTGACAGTGTAAACTGCAGGAGCTTCAAACCGGCACTAGGAAAAAGACTGAGAAAGCAGAGAAAAAGTGTCTCCTGCAACCCGTTCCATTGGTGCTAGATGAACGAACGTCTGTCAACTTGCTCAGTTCTGAGAGATAAATGTGTGTGAAAGCCGTCCTTCAACTAGCTTGTTGGGAACACAAAGTTTCTTTTCAGTTGCAAACTCCATTCCATACATATATATGGGGAGGTACAAGCTCCAACTCGGTTTGACAGTGAAAACTGCAGGAACTTCAAACCGGCACTAGGAAACAGACTGAGAAAGCAGAGAAAAAGTGTCCCTGCAACCCGTTCCCTTGGTGCTAGATGAACGAACGTCTCTCCACTTGCTCAGTTCGGAGAGATAAGTGTGTGTGAAAGCCGTCCTTCACCTAGCTTGTTGGGAACACAAAGTTTCTTTTCAGTTCCAAACTCCATTCCATACATATATATGGGGAGGTTCAAGCTCCAACACGGTTTTACAGTGAAAACTGCAGGAACTTCAAACCGGCACTAGGAAACAGACTGAGGAAGCAGAGAAAAAGTGTCTCCTGCATCCCGTTCCCTTGGTGCTAGATGAACGAAAGTCTCTCCACTTGCTCTCTTCTGAGAGATAAGTGTGTGTGAAAGCCGACCTTCACCTAGCTTGTTGGGAACACACAGTTTCTTTTCAGTTGCAAACCCCATTCCATACATATATATGGGGAGGTAGAAGCTCCAACTCGGATTTACAGTGAAAACTGCAGGAATTTCAAACCGGCACTAGGAAACCGACTGAGAAAGCAGAGAAAAAGTGTCTCCTGCAACCCGTTCCCTTTGTGCAAGATGAACGAACGTCTCTCCACTTGCTCAGTTCTGAGAGATAAGTGTGTGTGAAAGCCGTCCTTCACCTAGCTTGTTGGGAACACAAAGTTTCTTTTCAGGTGCAAACTCAATTTCATACATATATATGGAGAGGTACAAGCTCCAACTCGGTTTTACAGTGAAAACTGCAGGAACTTCAATCCCGCACTAGGGAACAGACTGAGAAAGCAGAGAAAAAGTGTTTCCTGCAACCCTTTCCCTTGGTGCTAGATGAACGAACGTCTCTCCACTTGCTCTGTTCTGAGAGATTAATGTGTGGGAAAGCCGACTTTCACCTAGCTTGTTGGGAACACAAAGATTCTTTTCAGTTGCAAACCCCATTCCATACATATATATGGGGAGGTACAATCTCCAACTCGGTTTTACAGTGAAAACAGCAGGAACTTCAAACCGGCACTAGGAAACAGACTGCGAAAGCAGAGAAATAGTGTCTCCTGCAACCCGTTCCCTTGGTGCTAGATGAACGAACGTCTCTCAACTTGCTCAGTTCTGAGAGATAAATGTGTGTGAAAGCCGTCCTTCAACTAGCTTGTTGGGAACACAAAGTTTCTTTTCAGTTGCAAACTCCATTCCATACATATATATGGGGAGGTACTAGCTCCAACTCGGTTTGACAGTGAAAACTGCAGGAACTTCAAACGGGCAATAGGAAACAGACTGAGAAAGCAGAGAAAAAGTGTCTCCTGCAACCCGTTCCCTTGGTGCTAGATGAACGAACGTCTCTCCACTTGCTCAGTTCTGAGAGATAATTGTGTGTGAAAGCCGTCCTTCACATAGCTTGATGGGAACACAAAGATTCTTTTCAGTTGCAAACTTCATTTCATACATATATATGGAGAGGTACAAGCTCCAAATCGGTTTTACAGTGTAAACTGCAGGAACTTCAAACCGGCACTAGGAAACAGACTGAGGAAGCAGAGAAAAAGTGTCTCCTGCAACCCGTTCCCTTGGTGCTAGATGAACGAACGTCTCTCCACTTGCTCAGTTCTGAGAGATATGTGTGTTTGAAAGCCGTCCTTCACCTAGCTTGTTGGGAACACAAAGTTTCTTTTCAGTTGCAAACTCCATTCCATACATATATATGGGGAGGTACTAGCTCCAACTCGATTTTACAGTGAAAACTGCAGGAACTTCAAACCGGCACTAGGAAACAGACTGAGAAAGCAGAGAAAAAGTGTCTTCTGCAACCCGTTTCCTTGGTGCTAGATGAACGAACGTCTCTCCACTTGCTCAGTTCTGAGAGATAAGTGAGTGTGAAAGCCGTCCTTCACCTAGCTTGTTGGGAACACAAAGTTTCTTTTCAGTTGCAAACTCCATTCCATACATATATTTGGGGAGGTAGACGCTCCAACTCGGTTTTACACTGAAAACTGCAGGAACTTCAAACCGGCACTAGGAAACAGAATGAGAAAGCAGAGAAAAAGTGTCTCCTGCAACCCGTTCCCTTGGTGTTAGATGAACGAACGTCTCTCCACTTGCTCAGTTCTGAGAGATAAGTGTGTGTGAAAGACGTCCTTCACCTAGCTTGTTGGGAACACAAAGTTTCTTTTCAGTTGCAAACTCCATTCCATACATATATATGGGGAGGTTCAAGCTCCAACTCGGTTTTACAGTGAAAACTGCAGGAACTTCAAACCGGCACTAGGAAACAGACTGAGGAAGCAGAGAAAAAGTGTCTCCTGCATCCCGTTCCCTTGGTGCTAGATGAACGAAAGTCTCTCCACTTGCTCTTTTCTGAGAGATAAGTGTGTGTGAAAGCCGAACTTCACCTAGCTTGTTGGGAACACAAAGTTTCTTTTCAGTTGCAAACCCCATTCCATATATATATATGGGGAGGTAGAAGCTCCAACTCGGATTTACAGTGAAAACTGCAGGAACTTCAAACCGGCACTAGGAAACAGACTGAGAAAGCAGAGAAAAAGTGTCTCCTGCAACCCGTTCCCTTGGTGCTAGATGAACGAAAGTCTCTCCACTTGCTCAGTTCTGAGAGATAAGTGTGTGTGAAAGCCGTCCTTCACCTAGCTTGTTGGGAACACAAAGTTTCTTTTCAGGTGCAAACTCAATTTCATACATATATATGGAGAGGTACAAGCTCCAACTCGGTTTTACAGTGAAAACTGCAGGAACTTCAATCCCGCACTAGGAAACAGACTGAGAAAGCAGAGAAATAGTGTTTCCTGCAAACCGTTCCCTTGGTGCTAGATGAACGAACGTCTCTCCACTTGCTCTGTTCTGAGAGATTAATGTGTGGGAAAGCCGTCCTTCACTTAGCTTGTTGGGAACACAAAGTTTCTTTTCAGTTGCAAACTCCATTCCATACATATATATGGGGAGGTAGAAGCTCCAACTCGATTTGACAGTGAAAACTGCAGGAACTTCAAACCGGCACTAGGAAACAGACTGAAAAAGCAGAGAAAAAGTGTCTCCTGCAACCCGTTCCCTTGGTGCTAGATGAACGAACATCTCTCCACTTGCTCAGTTCAGAGAGATAAGTGTGTGTGAAAGCCGTCCTTCACCTAGCTTGTTGGGAACACAAAGTTTCTTTTCAGTTGCAAACTCCATTCCATACATATATATGGGGAGGTACTAGCTCCAACTCGGTTTGACAGTGTAAACTGCAGGAGCTTCAAACCGGCACTAGGAAACAGACTGAGAAAGCAGAGAAAAAGTGTCTCCTGCAACCCGTTCCATTGGTGCTAGATGAACGAACGTCTGTCAACTTGCTCAGTTCTGAGAGATAAATGTGTGTGAAAGCCGTCCTTCAACTAGCTTGTTGGGAACACAAAGTTTCTTTTCAGTTGCAAACTCCATTCCATACATATATATGGGGAGGTACAAGCTCCAACTCGGTTTGACAGTGAAAACTGCAGGAACTTCAAACCGGCACTAGGAAACAGACTGAGAAAGCTGAGAAAAAGTGTCCCTGCAACCCGTTCCCTTGGTGCTAGATGAACGAACGTCTCTCCACTTGCTCAGTTCGGAGAGATAAGTGTGTGTGAAAGCCGTCCTTCACCTAGCTTGTTGGGAACACAAAGTTTCTTTTCAGTTCCAAACTCCATTCCATACATATATATGGGGAGGTTCAAGCTCCAACACGGTTTTACAGTGAAAACTGGAGGAACTTCAAACCGGCACTAGGAAACAGACTGAGGAAGCAGAGAAAGAGTGTCTCCTGCATCCCGTTCCCTTGGTGCTAGATGAACGAAAGTCTCTCCACTTGCTCTCTTCTGAGAGATAAGTGTGTGTGAAAGCCGACCTTCACCTAGCTTGTTGGGAACACACAGTTTCTTTTCAGTTGCAAACCCCATTCCATACATATATATGGGGAGGTAGAAGCTCCAACTCGGATTTACAGTGAAAACTGCAGGAACTTCAAACCGGCACTAGGAAACCGACTGAGAAAGCAGAGAAAAAGTGTCTCCTGCAACCCGTTCCCTTTGTGCAAGATGAACGAACGTCTCTCCACTTGCTCAGTTCTGAGAGATAAGTGTGTGTGAAAGCCGTCCTTCACCTAGCTTGTTGGGAACACAAAGTTTCTTTTCAGGTGCAAACTCAATTTCATACATATATATGGAGAGGTACAAGCTCCAACTCGGTTTTACAGTGAAAACTGCAGGAACTTCAATCCCGCACTAGGAAACAGACTGAGAAAGCAGAGAAAAAGTGTTCCCTGCAACCCTTTCCCTTGGTGTTAGATGAACGAACGTCTCTCCACTTGCTCTTTTCTGAGAGATAAGTGTGTGTGAAAGCCGAACTTCACCTAGCATGTTGGGAACACAAAGTTTCTTTTCAGTTGCAAACCCCATTCCATATATATATATGGGGAGGTAGAAGCTCCAACTCGGATTTACAGTGAAAACTGCAGGAACTTCAAACCGGCACTAGGAAACAGACTGAGAAAGCAGAGAAAAAGTGTCTCCTGCAACCCGTTCCCTTGGTGCTAGATGAACGAAAGTCTCTCCACTTGCTCAGTTCTGAGAGATAAGTGTGTGTGAAAGCCGTCCTTCACCTAGCTTGTTGGGAACACAAAGTTTCTTTTCAGGTGCAAACTCAATTTCATACATATATATGGAGAGGTACAAGCTCCAACTCGGTTTTACAGTGAAAACTGCAGGAACTTCAATCCCGCACTAGGAAACAGACTGAGAAAGCAGAGAAATAGTGTTTCCTGCAAACCGTTCCCTTGGTGCTAGATGAACGAACGTCTCTCCACTTGCTCTGTTCTGAGAGATTAATGTGTGGGAAAGCCGTCCTTCACTTAGCTTGTTGGGAACACAAAGTTTCTTTTCAGTTGCAAACTCCATTCCATACATATATATGGGGAGGTAGAAGCTCCAACTCGGATTTACAGTGAAAACTGCAGGAACTTCAAACCGGCACTAGGAAACAGACTGAAAAAGCAGAGAAAAAGTGTCTCCTGCAACCCGTTCCCTTGGTGCTAGAGTAACGAACATCTCTCCACTTGCTCAGTTCAGAGAGATAAGTGTGTGTGAAAGCCGTCCTTCACCTAGCTTGTTGGGAACACAAAGTTTCTTTTCAGTTGCAAACTCCATTCCATACATATATATGGGGAGGTACTAGCTCCAACTCGGTTTGACAGTGTAAACTGCAGGAGCTTCAAACCGGCACTAGGAAACCGACTGAGAAAGCAGAGAAAAAGTGTCTCCTGCAACCCGTTCCCTTTGTGCAAGATGTACGAACGTCTCTCCACTTGCTCAGTTCTGAGAGATAAGTGTGTTTGAAAGCCTTCCTTCACCTAGCTTGTTGGGAACACAAAGTTTCTTTTCAGGTGCAAACTCAATTTCATACATATATATGGAGAGGTACAAGCTCCAACTCGGTTTTACAGTGAAAACTGCAGGAACTTCAATCCCGCACTAGGAAACAGACTGAGAAAGCAGAGAAAAAGTGTTTCCTGCAACCCTTTCCCTTGGTGCTAGATGAACGAACGTCTCTCCACTTGCTCTGTTCTGAGAGATTAATGTGTGGGAAAGCCGACCTTCACCTAGCTTGTTGGGAACACAAAGATTCTTTTCAGTTGCAAACCCCATTCCATACATATATATGGGGAGGTACAAGCTCCAACTCGGTTTTACAGTGAAAACAGCAGGAACTTCAAACCGGCACTAGGAAACAGACTGAGAAAGCAGAGAAATACTGTCTCCTGCAACCCGTTCCCTTGGTGCTAGATGAACGATCATCTCTCCACTTGCTCAGTTCAGAGAGATAAGTGTGTGTGAAAGCCGTCCTTCACCTAGCTTGTTGGGAACACAAAGTTTCTTTTCCGTTGCAAACTCCATTCCATACATATATATGGGGAGGTACTAGCTCCAACTCAGTTTGACAGTGAAAACTGCAGGAACTTCAAACCGGCACTAGGAAACAGACTGAGAAAGCAGAGAAAAAGTGTCTCCTGCAACCCGTTCCCTTGGTGCTAGATGAACGAACGTCTCTCAACTTGCTCAGTTCTGAGAGATAAATGTGTGTGAAAGCCGTCCTTCAACTAGCTTGTTGGGAACACAAAGTTTCTTTTCAGTTGCAAACTCCATTCCATACATATATATGGGGAGGTACTAGCTCCAACTCGGTTTGACAGTGAAAACTGCAGGAACTTCAAACGGGCAATAGGAAACAGACTGAGAAAGCAGAGAAAAAGTGTCTCCTGCAACCCGTTCCCTTGGTGCTAGATGAACGAACGTCTCTCCACTTGCTCAGTTCTGAGAGATAATTGTGTGTGAAAGCCGTCCTTCACCTAGCTTGATGGGAACACAAAGATTCTTTTCAGTTGCAAACTTCATTTCATACATATATATGGAGAGGTACAAGCTCCAAATCGGTTTTACAGTGTAAACTGCAGGAACTTCAAACCGGCACTAGGAAACAGACTGAGGAAGCAGTGAAAAAGTGTCTCCTGCAACCCGTTCCCTTGGTGCTAGATGAACGAACGTCTCTCCACTTGCTCAGTTCTGAGAGATATGTGTGTGTGAAAGCCGTCCTTCACCTAGCTTGTTGGGAACACAAAGTTTCTTTTCAGTTGCAAACTCCATTCCATACATATATATGGGGTGGTACTAGCTCCAACTCGATTTTACAGTGAAAACTGCAGGAACTTCAAACCGGCACTAGGAAACAGACTGAGAAAGCAGAGAAAAAGTGTCTTCTGCAACCCGTTTCCTTGGTGCTAGATGAACGAACGTCTCTCCACTTGCTCAGTTCTGAGAGATAAGTGAGTGTGAAAGCCGTCCTTCACCTAGCTTGTTGGGAACACAAAGTTTCTTTTCAGTTGCAAACTCCATTCCATACATATATTTGGGGAGGTAGACGCTCCAACTCGGTTTTACAGTGAAAACTGCAGGAACTTCAAACCGGCACTAGGAAACAGAATGAGAAAGCAGAGAAAAAGTGTCTCCTGCAACCCGTTCCCTTGGTGTTAGATGAACGAACGTCTCTCCACTTGCTCAGTTCTGAGAGATAAGTGTGTGTGAAAGACGTCCTTCACCTAGCTTGTTGGGAACACAAAGTTTCTTTTCAGTTGCAAACTCCATTCCATACATATATATGGGGAGGTTCAAGCTCCAACTCGGTTTTACAGTGAAAACTGCAGGAACTTCAAACCGGCACTAGGAAACAGACTGAGGAAGCAGAGAAAAAGTGTCTCCTGCATCCCGTTCCCTTGGTGCTAGATGAACAAAAGTCTCTCCACTTGCTCTTTTCTGAGAGATAAGTGTGTGTGAAAGCCGAACTTCACCTAGCTTGTTGGGAACACAAAGTTTCTTTTCAGTTGCAAACCCCATTCCATATATATATATGGGGAGGTAGAAGCTCCAACTCGGATTTACAGTGAAAACTGCAGGAACTTCAAACCGGCACTAGGAAACAGACTGAGAAAGCAGAGAAAAAGTGTCTCCTGCAACCCGTTCCCTTGGTGCTAGATGAACGAAAGTCTCTCCACTTGCTCAGTTCTGAGAGATAAGTGTGTGTGAAAGCCGTCCTTCACCTAGCTTGTTGGGAACACAAAGTTTCTTTTCAGGTGCAAACTCAATTTCATACATATATATGGAGAGGTACAAGCTCCAACTCGGTTTTACAGTGAAAACTGCAGGAACTTCAATCCCGCACTAGGAAACAGACTGAGAAAGCAGAGAAATAGTGTTCCCTGCAAACCGTTCCCTTGGTGCTAGATGAACGAACGTCTCTCCACTTGCTCTGTTCTGAGAGATTAATGTGTGGGAAAGCCGTCCTTCACTTAGCTTGTTGGGAACACAAAGTTTCTTTTCAGTTGCAAACTCCATTCCATACATATATATGGGGAGGTAGAAGCTCCAACTCGATTTGACAGTGAAAACTGCAGGAACTTCAAACCGGCACTAGGAAACAGACTGAAAAAGCAGAGAAAAAGTGTCTCCTGCAACCCGTTCCCTTGGTGCTAGATGAACGAACATCTCTCCACTTGCTCAGTTCAGAGAGATAAGTGTGTGTGAAAGCCGTCCTTCACCTAGCTTGTTGGGAACACAAAGTTTCTTTTCAGTTGCAAACTCCATTCCATACATATATATGGGGAGGTACTAGCTCCAACTCGGTTTGACAGTGTAAACTGCAGGAGCTTCAAACCGGCACTAGGAAACAGACTGAGAAAGCAGAGAAAAAGTGTCTCCTGCAACCCGTTCCATTGGTGCTAGATGAACGAACGTCTGTCAACTTGCTCAGTTCTGAGAGATAAATGTGTGTGAAAGCCGTCCTTCAACTAGCTTGTTGGGAACACAAAGTTTCTTTTCAGTTGCAAACTCCATTCCATACATATATATGGGGAGGTACAAGCTCCAACTCGGTTTGACAGTGAAAACTGCAGGAACTTCAAACCGGCACTAGGAAACAGACTGAGAAAGCAGAGAAAAAGTGTCCCTGCAACCCGTTCCCTTGGTGCTAGATGAACGAACGTCTCTCCACTTGCTCAGTTCGGAGAGATAAGTGTGTGTGAAAGCCGTCCTTCACCTAGCTTGTTGGGAACACAAAGTTTCTTTTCAGTTCCAAACTCCATTCCATACATATATATGGGGAGGTTCAAGCTCCAACACGGTTTTACAGTGAAAACTGCAGGAACTTCAAACCGGCACTAGGAAACAGACTGAGGAAGCAGAGAAAAAGTGTCTCCTGCATCCCGTTCCCTTGGTGCTAGATGAAGGAAAGTCTCTCCACTTGCTCTCTTCTGAGAGATAAGTGTGTGTGAAAGCCGACCTTCACCTAGCTTGTTGGGAACACACAGTTTCTTTTCAGTTGCAAACCCCATTCCATACATATATATGGGGAGGTAGAAGCTCCAACTCGGATTTACAGTGAAAACTGCAGGAACTTCAAACCGGCACTAGGAAACCGACTGAGAAAGCAGAGAAAAAGTGTCTCCTGCAACCCGTTCCCTTTGTGCAAGATGAACGAACGTCTCTCCACTTGCTCAGTTCTGAGAGATAAGTGTGTGTGAAAGCCGTCCTTCACCTAGCTTGTTGGGAACACAAAGTTTCTTTTCAGGTGCAAACTCAATTTCATACATATATATGGAGAGGTACAAGCTCCAACTCGGTTTTACAGTGAAAACTGCAGGAACTTCAATCCCGCACTAGGAAACAGACTGAGAAAGCAGAGAAAAAGTGTTTCCTGCAACCCTTTCCCTTGGTGCTAGATGAACGAAAGTCTCTCCACTTGCTCTTTTCTGAGAGATAAGTGTGTGTGAAAGCCGAACTTCACCTAGCTTGTTGGGAACACAAAGTTTCTTTTCAGTTGCAAACCCCATTCCATATATATATATGGGGAGGTAGAAGCTCCAACTCGGATTTACAGTGAAAACTGCAGGAACTTCAAACCGGCACTAGGAAACAGACTGAGAAAGCAGAGAAAAAGTGTCTCCTGCAACCCGTTCCCTTGGTGCTAGATGAACGAAAGTCTCTCCACTTGCTCAGTTCTGAGAGATAAGTGTGTGTGAAAGCCGTCCTTCACCTAGCTTGTTGGGAACACAAAGTTTCTTTTCAGGTGCAAACTCAATTTCATACATATATATGGAGAGGTACAAGCTCCAACTCGGTTTTACAGTGAAAACTGCAGGAACTTCAATCCCGCACTAGGAAACAGACTGAGAAAGCAGAGAAATAGTGTTTCCTGCAAACCGTTCCCTTGGTGCTAGATGAACGAACGTCTCTCCACTTGCCCTGTTCTGAGAGATTAATGTGTGGGAAAGCCGTCCTTCACTTAGCTTGTTGGGAACACAAAGTTTCTTTTCAGTTGCAAACTCCATTCCATACATATATATGGGGAGGTAGAAGCTCCAACTCGGATTTACAGTGAAAACTGCAGGAACTTCAAACCGGCACTAGGAAACAGACTGAAAAAGCAGAGAAAAAGTGTCTCCTGCAACCCGTTCCCTTGGTGCTAGATGAACGAACATCTCTCCACTTGCTCAGTTCAGAGAGATAAGTGTGTGTGAAAGCCGTCCTTCACCTAGCTTGTTGGGAACACAAAGTTTCTTTTCAGTTGCAAACTCCATTCCATACATATATATGGGGAGGTACTAGCTCCAACTCGGTTTGACAGTGTAAACTGCAGGAGCTTCAAACCGGCACTAGGAAACAGACTGAGAAAGCAGAGAAAAAGTGTCTCCTGCAACCCGTTTCCTTGGTGCTAGATGAACGAACGTCTCTCCACTTGCTCAGTTCTGAGAGATAAGTGAGTGTGAAAGCCGTCCTTCACCTAGCTTGTTGGGAACACAAAGTTTCTTTTCAGTTGCAAACTCCATTCCATACATATATTTGGGGAGGTAGACGCTCCAACTCGGTTTTACAGTGAAAACTGCAGGAACTTCAAACCGGCACTAGGAAACAGAATGAGAAAGCAGAGAAAAAGTGTCTCCTGCAACCCGATCCCTTGGTGTTAGATGAACGAACGTCTCTCCACTTGCTCAGTTCTGAGAGATAAGTGTGTGTGAAAGACGTCCTTCACCTAGCTTGTTGGGAACACAAAGTTTCTTTTCAGTTGCAAACTCCATTCCATACATATATATGGGGAGGTTCAAGCTCCAACTCGGTTTTACAGTGAAAACTGCAGGAACTTCAAACCGGCACTAGGAAACAGACTGAGGAAGCAGAGAAAAAGTGTCTCCTGCATCCCGTTCCCTTGGTGCTAGATGAACGAAAGTCTCTCCACTTGCTCTTTTCTGAGAGATAAGTGTGTGTGAAAGCCGAACTTCACCTAGCTTGTTGGGAACACAAAGTTTCTTTTCAGTTGCAAACCCCATTCCATATATATATATGGGGAGGTAGAAGCTCCAACTCGGATTTACAGTGAAAACTGCAGGAACTTCAAACCGGCACTAGGAAACAGACTGAGAAAGCAGAGAAAAAGTGTCTCCTGCAACCCGTTCCCTTGGTGCTAGATGAACGAAAGTCTCTCCACTTGCTCAGTTCTGAGAGATAAGTGTGTGTGAAAGCCGTCCTTCACCTAGCTTGTTGGGAACACAAAGTTTCTTTTCAGGTGCAAACTCAATTTCATACATATATATGGAGAGGTACAAGCTCCAACTCGGTTTTACAGTGAAAACTGCAGGAACTTCAATCCCGCACTAGGAAACAGACTGAGAAAGCAGAGAAATAGTGTTTCCTGCAAACCGTTCCCTTGGTGCTAGATGAACGAACGTCTCTCCACTTGCTCTGTTCTGAGAGATTAATGTGTGGGAAAGCCGTCCTTCACTTAGCTTGTTGGGAACACAAAGTTTCTTTTCAGTTGCAAACTCCATTCCATACATATATATGGGGAGGTAGAAGCTCCAACTCGATTTGACAGTGAAAACTGCAGGAACTTCAAACCGGCACTAGGAAACAGACTGAAAAAGCAGAGAAAAAGTGTCTCCTGCAACCCGTTCCCTTGGTGCTAGATGAACGAACATCTCTCCACTTGCTCAGTTCAGAGAGATAAGTGTGTGTGAAAGCCGTCCTTCACCTAGCTTGTTGGGAACACAAAGTTTCTTTTCAGTTGCAAACTCCATTCCATACATATATATGGGGAGGTACTAGCTCCAACTCGGTTTGACAGTGTAAACTGCAGGAGCTTCAAACCGGCACTAGGAAACAGACTGAGAAAGCAGAGAAAAAGTGTCTCCTGCAACCCGTTCCATTGGTGCTAGATGAACGAACGTCTGTCAACTTGCTCAGTTCTGAGAGATAAATGTGTGTGAAAGCCGTCCTTCAACTAGCTTGTTGGGAACACAAAGTTTCTTTTCAGTTGCAAACTCCATTCCATACATATATATGGGGAGGTACAAGCTCCAACTCGGTTTGACAGTGAAAACTGCAGGAACTTCAAACCGGCACTAGGAAACAGACTGAGAAAGCAGAGAAAAAGTGTCCCTGCAACCCGTTCCCTTGGTGCTAGATGAACGAACGTCTCTCCACTTGCTCAGTTCGGAGAGATAAGTGTGTGTGAAAGCCGTCCTTCACCTAGCTTGTTGGGAACACAAAGTTTCTTTTCAGTTGCAAACTCCATTCCATACATATATATGGGGAGGTTCAAGCTCCAACACGGTTTTACAGTGAAAACTGCAGGAACTTCAAACCGGCACTAGGAAACAGACTGAGGAAGCAGAGAAAAAGTGTCTCCTGCATCCCGTTCCCTTGGTGCTAGATGAAGGAAAGTCTCTCCACTTGCTCTCTTCTGAGAGATAAGTGTGTGTGAAAGCCGACCTTCACCTAGCTTGTTGGGAACACACAGTTTCTTTTCAGTTGCAAACCCCATTCCATACATATATATGGGGAGGTAGAAGCTCCAACTCGGATTTACAGTGAAAACTGCAGGAACTTCAAACCGGCACTAGGAAACCGACTGAGAAAGCAGAGAAAAAGTGTCTCCTGCAACCCGTTCCCTTTGTGCAAGATGAACGAACGTCTCTCCACTTGCTCAGTTCTGAGAGATAAGTGTGTGTGAAAGCCGTCCTTCACCTAGCTTGTTGGGAACACAAAGTTTCTTTTCAGGTGCAAACTCAATTTCATACATATATATGGAGAGGTACAAGCTCCAACTCGGTTTTACAGTGAAAACTGCAGGAACTTCAATCCCGCACTAGGAAACAGACTGAGAAAGCAGAGAAAAAGTGTTTCCTGCAACCCTTTCCCTTGGTGCTAGATGAACGAAAGTCTCTCCACTTGCTCTTTTCTGAGAGATAAGTGTGTGTGAAAGCCGAACTTCACCTAGCTTGTTGGGAACACAAAGTTTCTTTTCAGTTGCAAACCCCATTCCATATATATATATGGGGAGGTAGAAGCTCCAACTCGGATTTACAGTGAAAACTGCAGGAACTTCAAACCGGCACTAGGAAACAGACTGAGAAAGCAGAGAAAAAGTGTCTCCTGCAACCCGTTCCCTTGGTGCTAGATGAACGAAAGTCTCTCCACTTGCTCAGTTCTGAGAGATAAGTGTGTGTGAAAGCCGTCCTTCACCTAGCTTGTTGGGAACACAAAGTTTCTTTTCAGGTGCAAACTCAATTTCATACATATATATGGAGAGGTACAAGCTCCAACTCGGTTTTACAGTGAAAACTGCAGGAACTTCAATCCCGCACTAGGAAACAGACTGAGAAAGCAGAGAAATAGTGTTTCCTGCAAACCGTTCCCTTGGTGCTAGATGAACGAACGTCTCTCCACTTGCTCTGTTCTGAGAGATTAATGTGTGGGAAAGCCGTCCTTCACTTAGCTTGTTGGGAACACAAAGTTTCTTTTCAGTTGCAAACTCCATTCCATACATATATATGGGGAGGTAGAAGCTCCAACTCGGATTTACAGTGAAAACTGCAGGAACTTCAAACCGGCACTAGGAAACAGACTGAAAAAGCAGAGAAAAAGTGTCTCCTGCAACCCGTTCCCTTGGTGCTAGATGAACGAACATCTCTCCACTTGCTCAGTTCAGAGAGATAAGTGTGTGTGAAAGCCGTCCTTCACCTAGCTTGTTGGGAACACAAAGTTTCTTTTCAGTTGCAAACTCCATTCCATACATATATATGGGGTGGTACTAGCTCCAACTCGGTTTGACAGTGTAAACTGCAGGAGCTTCAAACCGGCACTAGGAAACAGACTGAGAAAGCAGAGAAAAAGTGTCTCCTGCAACCCGTTCCATTGGTGCTAGATGAACGAACGTCTGTCAACTTGCTCAGTTCTGAGAGATAAATGTGTGTGAAAGCCGTCCTTCAACTAGCTTGTTGGGAACACAAAGTTTCTTTTCAGTTGCAAACTCCATTCCATACATATATATGGGGAGGTACAAGCTCCAACTCGGTTTGACAGTGAAAACTGCAGGAACTTCAAACCGGCACTAGGAAACAGACTGAGAAAGCAGAGAAAAAGTGTCCCTGCAACCCGTTCCCTTGGTGCTAGATGAACGAACGTCTCTCCACTTGCTCAGTTCGGAGAGATAAGTGTGTGTGAAAGCCGTCCTTCACCTAGCTTGTTGGGAACACAAAGTTTCTTTTCAGTTCCAAACTCCATTCCATACATATATATGGGGAGGTTCAAGCTCCAACACGGTTTTACAGTGAAAACTGCAGGAACTTCAAACCGGCACTAGGAAACAGACTGAGGAAGCAGAGAAAAAGTGTCTCCTGCATCCCGTTCCCTTGGTGCTAGATGAACGAAAGTCTCTCCACTTGCTCTCTTCTGAGAGATAAGTGTGTGTGAAAGCCGACCTTCACCTAGCTTGTTGGGAACACACAGTTTCTTTTCAGTTGCAAACCCCATTCCATACATATATATGGGGAGGTAGAAGCTCCAACTCGGATTTACAGTGAAAACTGCAGGAACTTCAAACCGGCACTAGGAAACCGACTGAGAAAGCAGAGAAAAAGTGTCTCCTGCAACCCGTTCCCTTTGTGCAAGATGAACGAACGTCTCTCCACTTGCTCAGTTCTGAGAGATAAGTGTGTTTGAAAGCCGTCCTTCACCTAGCTTGTTGGGAACACAAAGTTTCTTTTCAGGTGCAAACTCAATTTCATACATATATATGGAGAGGTCCAAGCTCCAACTCGGTTTTACAGTGAAAACTGCAGGAACTTCAATCCCGCACTAGGAAACAGACTGAGAAAGCAGAGAAAAAGTGTTTCCTGCAACCCTTTCCCTTGGTGCTAGATGAACGAACGTCTCTCCACTTGCTCTGTTCTGAGAGATTAATGTGTGGGAAAGCCGAACTTCACCTAGCTTGTTGGGAACACAAAGATTCTTTTCAGTTGCAAACCCCATTCCATACATATATATGGGGAGGTACAAGCTCCAACTCGGTTTTACAGTGAAAACAGCAGGAACTTCAAACCGGCACTAGGAAAAAGACTGAGAAAGCAGAGAAATAGTGTCTCCTGCAACCCGTTCCCTTGGTGCTAGATGAACGATCATCTCTCCACTTGCTCAGTTCAGAGAGATAAGTGTGTGTGAAAGCCGTCCTTCACCTAGCTTGTTGGGAACACAAAGTTTCTTTTCAGTTGCAAACTCCATTCCATACATATATATGGGGAGGTACTAGCTCCAACTCGTTTTGACAGTGAAAACTGCAGGAACTTCAAACGGGCAATAGGAAACAGACTGAGAAAGCAGAGAAAAAGTGTCTCCTGCAACCCGTTCCCTTGGTGCTAGATGAACGAA
Source organism: Camelus dromedarius (assembly GCF_036321535.1). Taxonomy (NCBI): domain Eukaryota; kingdom Metazoa; phylum Chordata; class Mammalia; order Artiodactyla; family Camelidae; genus Camelus; species Camelus dromedarius. The sequence continues at coordinate 397,232 of NW_026989811.1, read as the reverse complement.
CGTCTCTCCACTTGCTCAGTTCTGAGAGATAATTGTGTGTGAAAGCCGTCCTTCACCTAGCTTGTTGGGAACACAAAGATTCTTTTCAGTTGCAAACTTCATTTCATACATATATATGGAGAGGTACAAGCTCCAAATCGGTTTTACAGTGTAAACTGCAGGAACTTCAAACCGGCACTAGGAAACAGACTGAGGAAGCAGAGAAAAAGTGTCTCCTGCAACCCGTTCCCTTGGTGCTAGATGAACGAACGTCTCTCCACTTGCTCAGTTCTGAGAGATATGTGTGTGTGAAAGCCGTACTTCACCTAGCTTGTTGGGAACACAAAGTTTCTTTTAAGTTGCAAACTCCATTCCATACATATATATGGGGAGGTACTAGCTCCAACTCGATTTTACAGTGAAAACTGCAGGAACTTCAAACCGGCACTAGGAAACAGACTGAGAAAGCAGAGAAAAAGTGTCTTCTGCAACCCGTTTCCTTGGTGCTAGATGAACGAACGTCTCTCCACTTGCTCAGTTCTGAGAGATAAGTGAGTGTGAAAGCCGTCCTTCACCTAGCTTGTTGGGAACACAAAGTTTCTTTTCAGTTGCAAACTCCATTCCATACATATATTTGGGGAGGTAGACGCTCCAACTCGGTTTTACAGTGAAAACTGCAGGAACTTCAAACCGGCACTAGGAAACAGAATGAGAAAGCAGAGAAAAAGTGTCTCCTGCAACCCGTTCCCTTGGTGTTAGATGAACGAACGTCTCTCCACTTGCTCAGTTCTGAGAGATAAGTGTGTGTGAAAGACGTCCTTCACCTAGCTTGTTGGGAACACAAAGTTTCTTTTCAGTTGCAAACTCCATTCCATACATATATATGGGGAGGTTCAAGCTCCAACTCGGTTTTACAGTGAAAACTGCAGGAACTTCAAACCGGCACTAGGAAACAGACTGAGGAAGCAGAGAAAAAGTGTCTCCTGCATCCCGTTCCCTTGGTGCTAGATGAACGAAAGTCTCTCCACTTGCTCTTTTCTGAGAGATAAGTGTGTGTGAAAGCCGAACTTCACCTAGCTTGTTGGGAACACAAAGTTTCTTTTCAGTTGCAAACCCCATTCCATATATATATATGGGGAGGTAGAAGCTCCAACTCGGATTTACAGTGAAAACTGCAGGAACTTCAAACCGGCACTAGGAAACAGACTGAGAAAGCAGAGAAAAAGTGTCTCCTGCAACCCGTTCCCTTGGTGCTAGATGAACGAAAGTCTCTCCACTTGCTCAGTTCTGAGAGATAAGTGTGTGTGAAAGCCGTCCTTCACCTAGCTTGTTGGGAACACAAAGTTTCTTTTCAGGTGCAAACTCAATTTCATACATATATATGGAGAGATACAAGCTCCAACTCGGTTTTACAGTGAAAACTGCAGAAACTTCAATCCCGCACTAGGAAACAGACTGAGAAAGCAGAGAAATAGTGTTTCCTGCAAACCGTTCCCTTGGTGCTAGATGAACGAAGGTCTCTCCACTTGCTCTGTTCTGAGAGATTAATGTGTGGGAAAGCCGTCCTTCACTTAGCTTGTTGGGAACACAAAGTTTCTTTTCAGTTGCAAACTCCATTCCATACATATATATGGGGAGGTAGAATCTCCAACTCGGATTTACAGTGAAAACTGCAGGAACTTCAAACCGGAACTAGGAAACAGACTGAGAAAGCAGAGAAAAAGTGTCTCCTGCAACCCGTTCCCTTGGTGCTAGATGAACGAACGTCTCTCCACTTGCTCTGTTCTGAGAGATAAGTGTGTGTGAAAGCCGTCCTTCACCTAGCTTGTTGGGAACACAAAGTTTCTTTTCAGTTGCAAACTCCATTCCATAGATATATATGGGGAGGTAGAAGCTCCAACTCGGTTTTACAGGGAAACTGCAGGAGCTTCAAAACGGCACTAGGAAACAGACTGAGGAAGCAGAGAAAAAGTGTCTCCTGCAACCCGTTCCCTTGGTGCTAGATGAACGAACGTCTCTCCACTTGCTCAGTTCTGAGAGATAATTGTGTGTGAAAGCCGTCCTTCACCTAGCTTGTTGGGAACACAAAGTTTCTTTTCAGTTGCAAACTTCATTCCATACATATATATGGAGAGGTACAAGCTCCAAATTGGTTTTACAGTGTAAACTGCAGGAAATTCAAACCGGCACTAGGAAACAGACTGAGGAAGCAGAGAAAAAGTGTCTCCTGCAACCCGTTCCCTTGGTGCTAGATGAACGAACGTCTCTCCACTTGCTCAGTTCTGAGAGATAAGTGTATGTGAAAGCCGTCCTTCACCTAGCTTGTTGGGAACACAAAGTTTCTTTTCAGTTGCAAACTCCATTCCATACATATATATGGGGAGGTACCAGCTCCAACTCGATTTTACAGTGAAAACTGCAGGAACTTCATACCGGCACTAGGAAACAGACTGAGAAAGCAGAGAATAAGTGTTTCCTGCAACCCGTTCCCTTGGTGCTAGATGAACGAACGTCTCTCCACTTGCTCTGTTCTGTGAGATAATTGTGTGTGAAAGCCGTCCTTCACCTAGCTTGTTGGGAACACAAAGTTTCTTTTCAGTTGCAAACTCCATTCCATACATATATATGGGGAGGTAGAATCTCCAACTCGGTTTTACAGTGAAAACTGCAGGAGCTTCAAACCGGCACTAGGAAACAGACTGAGAAAGCAGAGAAAAAGTGTCTCCTGCAACCCGTTTCCTTGGTGCTAGATGAACGAACGTCTCTCCACTTGCTCAGTTCTGAGAGATAAGTGAGTGTGAAAGCCGTCCTTCACCTAGCTTGTTGGGAACACAAAGTTTCTTTTCAGTTGCAAACTCCATTCCATACATATATTTGGGGAGGTAGACGCTCCAACTCGGTTTTACAGTGAAAACTGCAGGAACTTCAAACCGGCACTAGGAAACAGACTGAGAAAGCAGAGAAAAAGTGTCTCCTGCAACCCGTTCCCTTGGTGCTAGATGAACGAACGTCTCTCCACTTGCTCAGTTCTGAGAGATAAGTGTGTGTGAAAGCCGTCCTTCAACTAGCTTGTTGGGAACACAAAGTTTCTTTTCAGTTGCAAACTCCATTCCATACATATATATGGGGAGGTTCAAGCTCCAACTCGGTTTTACAGTGAAAACTGCAGGAACTTCAAACCGGCACTAGGAAACAGACTGAGGAAGCAGAGAAAAAGTGTCTCCTGCATCCCGTTCCCTTGGTGCTAGATGAACGAAAGTCTCTCCACTTGCTCTTTTCTGAGAGATAAGTGTGTGTGAAAGCCGAACTTCACCTAGCTTGTTGGGAACACAAAGTTTCTTTTCAGTTGCAAACCCCATTCCATACATATATATGGGGATGTAGAAGCTCCAACTCGGATTTACAGTGAAAACTGCAGGAACTTCAAACCGGCACTAGGAAACAGACTGAGAAAGCAGAGAAAAAGTGTCTCCTGCAACCCGTTCCCTTGGTGCTAGATGAACGAACGTCTCTCCACTTGCTCAGTTCTGAGAGATAAGTGTGTGTGAAAGCCGTCCTTCACCTAGCTTGTTGGGAACACAAAGTTTCTTTTAAGGTGCAAACTCAATTTCATACATATATATGGAGAGGTACAAGCTCCAACTCGGTTTTACAGTGAAAACTGCAGGAACTTCAATCCCGCACTAGGAAACAGACTGAGAAAGCAGAGAAATAGTGTTTCCTGCAACCCGTTCCCTTGGTGCTAGATGAACGAACGTCTCTCCACTTGCTCTGTTCTGAGAGATTAATGTGTGGGAAAGCCGTCCTTCACCTAGCTTGTTGGGAACACAAAGTTTCTTTTCAGTTGCAAACTCCATTCCATACATATATATGGGGAGGTAGAAGCTCCAACTCTGATTGACAGTGAAAACTGCAGGAACTTCAAACCGGCACTAGGAAACAGACTGAGAAAGCAGAGAAAATGTGTCTCCTGCAACCCGTTCCCTTGGTGCTAGATGAACGAACGTCTCTCCACTTGCTCAGTTCTGAGAGATAAGTGTGTGTGAAACCCGTCCTTCACCCAGCTTGTTGGGAACAAAAAGTTTCTTTTCAGGTGCAAACTTCATTTCATACATTTATATGGAGAGGTACAAGCTCCAACTCGGTTTTACAGTGAAAACTGCAGGAACTTCAAAACGGCACTAGGAAACAGACTGAGGAAACAGAGAAAAAGTGTCTCCTGCAAACCGTTCCCTTGGTGCTAGATGAACGAACGTCTCTCCACTTGCTCTGTTCTGAGAGATAAGTGTGTGTGAAAGCCGTCCTTCACCTAGCTTGTTGGGAACACAAAGTTTCTTTTCAGTTGCAAACTCCATTCCATACATATATATGCGGAGGTAGAAACTCCAACTCGGTTTTACAGTGAAAACTGAAGGAACTTCAAAGCGGCACTAGGAAACAGACTGAGAAAGCAGAGAAAAAGTGTTTCCTGCAACCCGTTCCCTTGGTGCTAGATGAACGAACGTCTCTCCACTTGCTCTGTTCTGTGAGATAAGTGTGTGTGAAAGCCGTCCTTCACCTATCTTGTTGGGAAAACAAAGTTTCTTTTCAGTTGCAAACTCCATTCCATACATATATATGGGGAGGTAGAAGCTCCAACTCGGTTTTACAGTGAAAACTGCAGGAGCTTCAAACCGCCACTAGGAAACATACTGAGAAAGCAGAGAAAAAGTGTCTACTGCAACCCGTTCCCTTGGTGCTAGATGAACGAACGTCTCTCCACTTGCTCAGTTCTGAGAGATAAGTGTGTGTGAAAGCCGTCCTTCAACTAGCTTGTTGGGAACACAAAGTTTCTTTTCAGTTGCAAACTCCATTCCATACATATATATGGGGAGGTACTAGCTCCAACTCTGTTTGACAGTGAAAATTGCAGGAACTTCAAACCGGCACTAGGAAACAGACTGAGAAAGCAGAGTAAAAGTGTCCCCTGCAACCCGTTCCCTTGGTGCTAGAAGAACGAACGTCTCTACACTTGCTCAGTTCTGAGAGATAAGTGTGTGTGAAAGCCGTCCTTCAACTAGCTTTTTGGGAAAACAAAGTTTCTTTTCAGTTGCAAACTCCATTCCATACATATATATGGGGAGGTACTTGCTCCAACACGGTTTTACACAGAAAACTGCAGGAACTTCAAACCGGCACTAGGAAACAGACTGAGAAAGCAGAGAAAAGTGTCTCCTGCAACCCGTTCCCTTGGTGCTAGATGAAAGAACGTCTCTCCGCTTGCTCAGTTCTGAGAGATAAGTGTGTGTGAAAGCCCTTCTTCAACTAGCTTGTTGGGATCACAAAGATTCTTTTCAGTTGCAAACCCCATTCCATACATATATATGGGGAGGTACAAGCTCCAACACGGTTTTACAGTGAAAACTGCAGGAACTTCAAACTGGCACTAGGAAACAGACTGAGAAAGCAGAGAAATAGTGTCTCCTTCAACCCGTTCCCTTGGTGCTAGATGAACGAACGTCTCTCCACTTGCTCAGTTCAGAGAGATAAGTGTGTGTGAAAGCCGTCCTTCACCTAGCTTGTTGGGAACACAAAGTTTCTTTTCAGTTGCAAACTCCATTCCATACATATATATGCGGAGGTAGAAACTCCAACTCGGTTTTACAGTGAAAACTGAAGGAACTTCAAAGCGGCACTAGGAAACAGACTGAGAAAGCAGAGAAAAAGTGTTTCCTGCAACCCGTTCCCTTGGTGCTAGATGAACGAACGTCTCTCCACTTGCTCTGTTCTGTGAGATAAGTGTGTGTGAAAGCCGTCCTTCACCTATCTTGTTGGGAAAACAAAGTTTCTTTTCAGTTGCAAACTCCATTCCATACATATATATGGGGAGGTAGAAGCTCCAACTCGGTTTTACAGTGAAAACTGCAGGAGCTTCAAACCGCCACTAGGAAACATACTGAGAAAGCAGAGAAAAAGTGTCTACTGCAACCCGTTCCCTTGGTGCTAGATGAACGAACGTCTCTCCACTTGCTCAGTTCTGAGAGATAAGTGTGTGTGAAAGCCGTCCTTCAACTAGCTTGTTGGGAACACAAAGTTTCTTTTCAGTTGCAAACTCCATTCCATACATATATATGGGGAGGTACTAGCTCCAACTCTGTTTGACAGTGAAAATTGCAGGAACTTCAAACCGGCACTAGGAAACAGACTGAGAAAGCAGAGTAAAAGTGTCCCCTGCAACCCGTTCCCTTGGTGCTAGAAGAACGAACGTCTCTACACTTGCTCAGTTCTGAGAGATAAGTGTGTGTGAAAGCCGTCCTTCAACTAGCTTTTTGGGAAAACAAAGTTTCTTTTCAGTTGCAAACTCCATTCCATACATATATATGGGGAGGTACTTGCTCCAACACGGTTTTACACAGAAAACTGCAGGAACTTCAAACCGGCACTAGGAAACAGACTGAGAAAGCAGAGAAAAGTGTCTCCTGCAACCCGTTCCCTTGGTGCTAGATGAAAGAACGTCTCTCCGCTTGCTCAGTTCTGAGAGATAAGTGTGTGTGAAAGCCCTTCTTCAACTAGCTTGTTGGGATCACAAAGATTCTTTTCAGTTGCAAACCCCATTCCATACATATATATGGGGAGGTACAAGCTCCAACACGGTTTTACAGTGAAAACTGCAGGAACTTCAAACTGGCACTAGGAAACAGACTGAGAAAGCAGAGAAAAAGTGTCTCCTGCAACCCGTTCCCTTGGTGCTAGATGAACGAACGTCTCTCCACTTGCTCAGTTCTGAGAGATAAGTGTGTGTGAAAGCCGTCCTTCAACTAGCTTGTTGGGAACACAAAGTTTCTTTTCAGTTGCAAACTCCATTCCATACATATATATGGGGAGGTTCAAGCTCCAACTCGGTTTTACAGTGAAAACTGCAGGAACTTCAAACCGGCACTAGGAAACAGACTGAGGAAGCAGAGAAAAAGTGTCTCCTGCATCCCGTTCCCTTGGTGCTAGATGAACGAAAGTCTCTCCACTTGCTCTTTTCTGAGAGATAAGTGTGTGTGAAAGCCGAACTTCACCTAGCTTGTTGGGAACACAAAGTTTCTTTTCAGTTGCAAACCCCATTCCATACATATATATGGGGATGTAGAAGCTCCAACTCGGATTTACAGTGAAAACTGCAGGAACTTCAAACCGGCACTAGGAAACAGACTGAGAAAGCAGAGAAAAAGTGTCTCCTGCAACCCGTTCCCTTGGTGCTAGATGAACGAACGTCTCTCCACTTGCTCAGTTCTGAGAGATAAGTGTGTGTGAAAGCCGTCCTTCACCTAGCTTGTTGGGAACACAAAGTTTCTTTTAAGGTGCAAACTCAATTTCATACATATATATGGAGAGGTACAAGCTCCAACTCGGTTTTACAGTGAAAACTGCAGGAACTTCAATCCCGCACTAGGAAACAGACTGAGAAAGCAGAGAAATAGTGTTTCCTGCAACCCGTTCCCTTGGTGCTAGATGAACGAACGTCTCTCCACTTGCTCTGTTCTGAGAGATTAATGTGTGGGAAAGCCGTCCTTCACCTAGCTTGTTGGGAACACAAAGTTTCTTTTCAGTTGCAAACTCCATTCCATACATATATATGGGGAGGTAGAAGCTCCAACTCTGATTGACAGTGAAAACTGCAGGAACTTCAAACCGGCACTAGGAAACAGACTGAGAAAGCAGAGAAAATGTGTCTCCTGCAACCCGTTCCCTTGGTGCTAGATGAACGAACGTCTCTCCACTTGCTCAGTTCTGAGAGATAAGTGTGTGTGAAACCCGTCCTTCACCCAGCTTGTTGGGAACAAAAAGTTTCTTTTCAGGTGCAAACTTCATTTCATACATTTATATGGAGAGGTACAAGCTCCAACTCGGTTTTACAGTGAAAACTGCAGGAACTTCAAAACGGCACTAGGAAACAGACTGAGGAAACAGAGAAAAAGTGTCTCCTGCAAACCGTTCCCTTGGTGCTAGATGAACGAACGTCTCTCCACTTGCTCTGTTCTGAGAGATAAGTGTGTGTGAAAGCCGTCCTTCACCTAGCTTGTTGGGAACACAAAGTTTCTTTTCAGTTGCAAACTCCATTCCATACATATATATGCGGAGGTAGAAACTCCAACTCGGTTTTACAGTGAAAACTGAAGGAACTTCAAAGCGGCACTAGGAAACAGACTGAGAAAGCAGAGAAAAAGTGTTTCCTGCAACCCGTTCCCTTGGTGCTAGATGAACGAACGTCTCTCCACTTGCTCTGTTCTGTGAGATAAGTGTGTGTGAAAGCCGTCCTTCACCTATCTTGTTGGGAAAACAAAGTTTCTTTTCAGTTGCAAACTCCATTCCATACATATATATGGGGAGGTAGAAGCTCCAACTCGGTTTTACAGTGAAAACTGCAGGAGCTTCAAACCGCCACTAGGAAACATACTGAGAAAGCAGAGGAAAAGTGTCTACTGCAACCCGTTCCCTTGGTGCTAGATGAACGAACGTCTCTCCACTTGCTCAGTTCTGAGAGATAAGTGTGTGTGAAAGCCGTCCTTCAACTAGCTTGTTGGGAACACAAAGTTTCTTTTCAGTTGCAAACTCCATTCCATACATATATATGGGGAGGTACTAGCTCCAACTCTGTTTGACAGTGAAAATTGCAGGAACTTCAAACCGGCACTAGGAAACAGACTGAGAAAGCAGAGTAAAAGTGTCCCCTGCAACCCGTTCCCTTGGTGCTAGAAGAACGAACGTCTCTACACTTGCTCAGTTCTGAGAGATAAGTGTGTGTGAAAGCCGTCCTTCAACTAGCTTTTTGGGAAAACAAAGTTTCTTTTCAGTTGCAAACTCCATTCCATACATATATATGGGGAGGTACTTGCTCCAACACGGTTTTACACAGAAAACTGCAGGAACTTCAAACCGGCACTAGGAAACAGACTGAGAAAGCAGAGAAAAGTGTCTCCTGCAACCCGTTCCCTTGGTGCTGGATGAAAGAACGTCTCTCCGCTTGCTCAGTTCTGAGAGATAAGTGTGTGTGAAAGCCCTTCTTCAACTAGCTTGTTGGGATCACAAAGATTCTTTTCAGTTGCAAACCCCATTCCATACATATATATGGGGAGGTACAAGCTCCAACACGGTTTTACAGTGAAAACTGCAGGAACTTCAAACTGGCACTAGGAAACAGACTGAGAAAGCAGAGAAATAGTGTCTCCTTCAACCCGTTCCCTTGGTGCTAGATGAACGAACGTCTCTCCACTTGCTCAGTTCAGAGAGATAAGTGTGTGTGAAAGCCGTCCTTCACCTAGCTTGTTGGGAACAGAAAGTTTCTTTTCAGTTGCAAACTCCATTCCATACATATATATGGGGAGGTACTAGCTCCAACCCGGTTTGACAGTGAAAACTGCAGGAACTTCAAACCGGCACTAGGAAACAGACTGAGAAAGCAGAGAAAAAGTGTCTCCTGCAACCCGTTCCCTTGGTGCTAGATGAACGAACGTCTCTCAACTTGCTCAGTTCTGAGAGATAAATGTGTGTGAAAGCCGTCCTTCAACTAGCTTGTTGGGAACACAAAGTTTCTTTTCAGTTGCAAACTCCATTCCATACATATATATGGGGAGGTACTAGCTCCAACTCGGTTTGACAGTGAAAACTGCAGGAACTTCAAACCGGCACTAGGAAACAGACTGAGAAAGCAGAGAAAAAGTGTCTCCTGCAACCCGTTCCCTTGGTGCTAGATGAACGAACGTCTCTCCACTTGCTCAGTTCTGAGAGATAAGTGTGTGTGAAAGCCGTCCTTCACCTAGCTTGTTGGGAACACAAAGTTTCTTTTCAGTTGCAAACTCCAATCCATACATACATATGGGGAGGTAGAAGCTCCAACTCTGTTTTACAGTGAAAACTGCAGGAACTTCAAACCGGCACTAGGAAACAGACTGAGAAAGCAGAGAAAAGTTTCTCCTGCCACCCTTTCCCTTGGTGCTAGATGAACGAACGTCTCTCCACTTGCTCTGTTCTGAGAGATAAGTGTGTGTGAAAGCCGTCCTTCACCTAGCTTGTTGGGAACACAAAGTTTCTTTTCAGTTGCAAACTCCATTCCATAGATATATATGGGGAGGTAGAAGCTCCAACTCGGTTTTACAGGGAAACTGCAGGAGCTTCAAACCGGCACTAGGAAACAGACTGAGAAAGCAGAGTAAAAGTGTCTCCTGCAACCCGTTCCCTTGGTGCTAGATGAACGAACGTCTCTCAACTTGCTCAGTTCTGAGAGATAATTGTGTGTGAAAGCCGTCCTTCACCTAGCTTGTTGGGAACACAAAGATTCTTTTCAGTTGCAAACTTCATTTCATACATATATATGGAGAAGTACAAGCTCCAAATCGGTTTTACAGTGTAAACTGCAGGAACTTCAAACCGGCACTTGGAAACAGACTGAGGAAGCAGAGAAAAAGTGTCTCCTGCAACCCGTTCCCTTGGTGCTAGATGAACGAACGTCTCTCCACTTGCTCAGTTCTGAGAGATAAGTGTGTGTGAAAGCCGTCCTTCACCTAGCTTGTTGGGAACACAAAGTTTCTTTTCAGTTGCAAACCCCATTCCATACATATATATGGGGATGTAGAAGCTCCAACTCGGATTTACAGTGAAAACTGCAGGAACTTCAAACCGGCACTAGGAAACAGACTGAGAAAGAAGAGAAAATGTGTCTCCTGCAACCCGTTCCCTTGGTGCTAGATGAACGAACGTCTCTCCACTTGCTCAGTTCTGAGAGATAAGTGTGTGTGAAACCCGTCCTTCACCCAGCTTGTTGGGAACAAAAAGTTTCTTTTCAGGTGCAAACTTCATTTCATACATTTATATGGAGAGGTACAAGCTCCAACTCGGTTTTACAGTGAAAACTGCAGGAACTTCAAAACGGCACTAGGAAACAGACTGAGGAAACTGAGAAAAAGTGTCTCCTGCAACCCGTTCCCTTGGTGCTAGATGAACGAACGTCTCTCCACTTGCTCTGTTCTGAGAGATAAGTGTGTGTGAAAGCCGTCCTTCACCTAGCTTGTTGGGAACACAAAGTTTCTTTTCAGTTGCAAACTCCATTCCATACATATATATGCGGAGGTAGAAACTCCAACTCGGTTTTACAGTGAAAACTGAAGGAACTTCAAAGCGGCACTAGGAAACAGACTGAGAAAGCAGAGAAAAAGTGTTTCCTGCAACCCGTTCCCTTGGTGCTAGATGAACGAACGTCTCTCCACTTGCTCTGTTCTGTGAGATAAGTGTGTGTGAAAGCCGTCCTTCACCTAGCTTGTTGGGAAAACAAAGTTTCTTTTCAGTTGCAAACTCCATTCCATACATATATATGGGGAGGTAGAAGCTCCAACTCGGTTTTACAGTGAAAACTGCAGGAGCTTCAAACCGCCACTAGGAAACATACTGAGAAAGCAGAGAAAAAGTGTCTACTGCAACCCGTTCCCTTGGTGCTAGATGAACGAACGTCTCTCCACTTGCTCAGTTCTGAGAGATAAGTGTGTGTGAAAGCCGTCCTTCAACTAGCTTGTTGGGAACACAAAGTTTCTTTTCAGTTGCAAACTCCATTCCATACATATATATGGGGAGGTACTAGCTCCAACTCTGTTTGACAGTGAAAATTGCAGGAACTTCAAACCGGCAATAGGAAACAGACTGAGGAAGCAGAGAAAAAGTGTCTCCTGCAACTAGTTCCGTTGGTGCTAGATGAACGAACGTCTCTCCACTTGCTCAGTTCTGAGAGATAAGTGTGTGTGAAAGCCGTCCTTCAACTAGCTTGTTGGGAACACAAAGTTTCTTTTCAGTTGCAAACTCCATTCCATACATATATATGGGGAGGTACAAGTTCCAACTCTGTTTTACAGTGAAACTGCAGGAACTTCAAACCGGCACTAGGAAACAGACTGAGAAAGCAGAGTAAAAGTGTCCCCTGCAACCCGTTCCCTTGGTGCTAGAAGAACGAACGTCTCTACACTTGCTCAGTTCTGAGAGATAAGTGTGTGTGAAAGCCGTCCTTCAACTAGCTTTTTGGGAAAACAAAGTTTCTTTTCAGTTGCAAACTCCATTCCATACATATATATGGGGAGGTACTTGCTCCAACACGGTTTTACACAGAAAACTGCAGGAACTTCAAACCGGCACTAGGAAACAGACTGAGAAAGCAGAGAAAAGTGTCTCCTGCAACCCGTACCCTTGGTGCTAGATGAAAGAACGTCTCTCCGCTTGCTCAGTTCTGAGAGATAAGTGTGTGTGAAAGCCCTTCTTCAACTAGCTTGTTGGGATCACAAAGATTCTTTTCAGTTGCAAACCCCATTCCATACATATATATGGGGAGGTACAAGCTCCAACACGGTTTTACAGTGAAAACTGCAGGAACTTCAAACTGGCACTAGGAAACAGACTGAGAAAGCAGAGAAATAGTGTCTCCTGCAACCCGTTCCCTTGGTGCTAGATGAACGAACGTCTCTCCACTTGCTCAGTTCAGAGAGATAAGTGTGTGTGAAAGCCGTCCTTCACCTAGCTTGTTGGGAACAGAAAGTTTCTTTTCAGTTGCAAACTCCATTCCATACATATATATGGGGAGGTACTAGCTCCAACCCGGTTTGACAGTGAAAACTGCAGGAACTTCAAACCGGCACTAGGAAACAGACTGAGAAAGCAGAGAAAAAGTGTCTCCTGCAACCCGTTCCCTTGGTGCTAGATGAACGAACGTCTCTCAACTTGCTCAGTTCTGAGAGATAAATGTGTGTGAAAGCCGTCCTTCAACTAGCTTGTTGGGAACACAAAGTTTCTTTTCAGTTGCAAACTCCATTCCATACATATATATGGGGAGGTACTAGCTCCAACTCGGTTTGACAGTGAAAACTGCAGGAACTTCAAACCGGCACTAGGAAACAGACTGAGAAAGCAGAGAAAAAGTGTCTCCTGCAACCCGTTCCCTTGGTGCTAGATGAACGAACGTCTCTCCACTTGCTCAGTTCTGAGAGATAAGTGTGTGTGAAAGCCGTCCTTCACCTAGCTTGTTGGGAACACAAAGTTTCTTTTCAGTTGCAAACTCCAATCCATACATACATATGGGGAGGTAGAAGCTCCAACTCGGTTTTACAGTGAAAACTGCAGGAACTTCAAACCGGCACTAGGAAACAGACTGAGAAAGCAGAGAAAAGTTTCTCCTGCCACCCTTTCCCTTGGTGCTAGATGAACGAACGTCTCTCCACTTGCTCTGTTCTGAGAGATAAGTGTGTGTGAAAGCCGTCCTTCACCTAGCTTGTTGGGAACACAAAGTTTCTTTTCAGTTGCAAACTCCATTCCATAGATATATATGGGGAGGTAGAAGCTCCAACTCGGTTTTACAGGGAAACTGCAGGAGCTTCAAACCGGCACTAGGAAACAGACTGAGAAAACAGAGTAAAAGTGTCTCCTGCAACCCGTTCCCTTGGTGCTAGATGAACGAACGTCTCTCAACTTGCTCAGTTCTGAGAGATAAGTGTGTGTGAAAGCCGTCCTTCACCTAGCTTGTTGGGAACACAAAGATTCTTTTCAGCTGCAAACTTCATTTCATACATATATATGGAGAAGTACAAGCTCCAAATCGGTTTTACAGTGTAAACTGCAGGAACTTCAAACCGGCACTTGGAAACAGACTGAGGAAGCAGAGAAAAAGTGTCTCCTGCAACCCGTTCCCTTGGTGCTAGATGAACGAACGTCTCTCCACTTGCTCAGTTCTGAGAGATAAGTGTGTGTGAAAGCCGTCCTTCACCTAGCTTGTTGGGAACACAAAGTTTCTTTTCAGTTGCAAACTCCATTCCATACATATATATGGGGAGGTTCAAGCTCCAACTCGGTTTTACAGTGAAAACTGCAGGAACTTCAAACCGGCACTAGGAAACAGACTGAGGAAGCAGAGAAAAAGTGTCTCCTGCATCCCGTTCCCTTGGTGCTAGATGAACGAAAGTCTCTCCACTTGCTCTCTTCTGAGAGATAAGTGTGTGTGAAAGCCGACCTTCAACTAGCTTGTTGGGAACACAAAGATACTTTTCAGTTGCAAACCCCATTCCATACATATATATGGGGAGGTAGAAGCTCCAACTCGGATTTACAGTGAAAACTGCAGGAACTTCAAACCGGCACTAGGAAACAGACTGAGAAAGCAGAGAGAAAGTGTCTCCTGCAACCCCTTCCCTTGGTGCTAGATGAACGAACGTCTCTCCACTTGCTCAGTTCTGAGAGATAAGTGTGTGTGAAAGCCGTCCTTCACCTAGCTTGTTGGGAACACAAAGTTTCTTTTCAGGTGCAAATTCAATTTCATACATATATATGGAGAGGTACAAGCTCCAACTCGGTTTTACAGTGAAAACTGCAGGAACTTCAATCCCGGACTAGGAACAGACTGAGAAAGCAGAGAAAAAGTGTTTCCTGCAACCCGTTCCCTTGGTGCTAGATGAACGAACGTCTCTCCACTTGCTCTGTTCTGAGAGATTAATGTGTGGGAAAGATGTCCTTCACCTAGCTTGTTGGGAACACAAAGTTTCTTTTCAGTTGCAAACTCCATTCCATACATATATATGGGGAGGTAGAAGCTCCAACTCGGTTTTACAGTGAAAACTGCAGGAACTTCAAACCGGCACTAGGAAACAGACTGAGAAAGCAGAGAAAAAGTGTCTCCTGCAACCCGTTCCCTTGGTGCTAGATGAACGAACGTCTCTCCACTTGCTCAGTTCTGAGAGATAAGTGTGTGTGAAACCCGTCCTTCACCCAGCTTGTTGGGAACACAAAGTTTCTTTTCAGGTGCAAACTCCATTTCATACATTTATATGGAGAGGTACAAGCTCCAACTCGGTTTTAAAGTGAAAACTGCAGGAACTTCAAAACGGCACTAGGAAACAGACTGATGAAGCAGAGAAAAAGTGTCCCCTGCAACCCGTTCCCTTGGTGCTAGATGAACGAACGTCTCTCCACTTGCTCTGTTCTGAGAGATAAGTGTGTGTGAAAGCCGTCCTTCACCTAGCTTGTTGGGAACACAAAGTTTCTTTTCAGTTGCAAAGTCCATTCCATACATATATATGCGGAGGTAGAAGCTCCAACTCGGTTTTACAGTGAAAACTGCAGGAACTTCAAACCGGCACTAGGAAACAGACTGAGAAAGCAGAGAAAAAGTGTCTCCTGCAACCCGTTCCCTTGGTGCTAGATGAACGAACGTCTCTCCACTTGCTCAGTTCTGAGAGATAATTGTGTGTGAAAGCCGTCCTTCACCTAGCTTGTTGGGAACACAAAGTTTCTTTTCAGTTGCAAACTCCATTCCATACATATATATGGGGAGGTAGAAGCTCCAACTCGGTTTTACAGTGAAAACTGCAGGAACTTCAAACCGGCACTAGGAAACAGACTGACAAAGCAGAGAAAAAGTGTCTCCTGCAACCCGTTCCCTTGGTGCTAGATGAACGAATGTCTCTCCACTTGCTCAGTTCTGAGAGATAAGTGTGTGTGAAAGCCGTCCTTCACCTAGCTTGTTGGGAACACAAAGTTTCTTTTCAGTTCCACACCCCATTCCATACATATATATGGGGAGGTACTAGCTCCAACTCGGTTTTACAGTGAAAACTGCAGGAACTTCTATCCGGCACTAGGAAACAGACTGAGAAAGCAGAGAAAAAGTGTCCCCTGCAACCCGTTCCCTTGGTGCTAGATGAACGAACGCCTATCCACTTGCTCTGTTCTGAGAGATTAATGTGTGGGAAAGCCGTTCTTCACCTAGCGTGTTGGGAACACAAAGTTTCTTTTCAGTTGCAAACTCCATTCCATACATATATATGGGGAGGTAGAAACTCCAACTCGATTTTACAGTGAAAACTGCAGGAACTTCAAACCGGCACTAGGAAACAGACTGAGAAAGCAGAGAAAAAGTGTCTCCTGCAACCCGTTCCCTTGGTGCTAGATGAACGAACGTCTCTCCACTTGCTCAGTTCTGAGATATAAGTGTGTGTGAAACCCGTCCTTCACCCAGCTTGTTGGGAACACAAAGTTTCTTTTCAGGTGCAAACTCCATTTCATACATTTATATGGAGAGGTACAAGCTCCAACTCGGTTTTACAGTGAAAACTGCAGGAACTTCAAAACGGCACTAGGAAACAGACTGAGGAAGCAGAGAAAAAGTGTCTCCTGCAACCCGTTCCCTTGGTGCTAGATGAACGAACGTCTCTCCACTTGCTCTGTTCTGAGAGATAAGTGTGTGTGAAAGCCGTCCTTCACCTAGCTTGTTGGGAACACAAAGTTTCTTTTCAGTTGCAAACTCCATTCCATACATATATTTGGGGAGGTAGAAGCTCCAACTCGGTATTACAGTGAAAACTGCAGGAACTTCAAACCGGCACTAGGAAACAGAATGAGAAAGCAGAGAAAAAGTGTCTCCTGCAACCCTTTCCCTTGGTGCTAGATGAACGAACGTCTCTCCACTTGCTCAGTTCTGAGAGATAAATGTGTTTGAATGCCGTCCTTCACCTAGCTTGTTGGGAACACAAAGTTTCTTTTCAGTTGCAAACTCCATTCCATACATATATATGGGGAGGTAGAAGCTCCAACTCGGTTTTACAGTGAAAACTGCAGGAACTTCAAACCGGCACTAGGAAACAGACTGACAAAGCAGAGAATAAGTGTATCCTGCAACCCGTTCCCTTGGTGCTAGATGAACGAACGTCTCTCCACTTGCTCAGTTCTGAGAGATAAGTGTGTGTGAAAGCCGTCCTTCACCTAGCTTGTTGGGAACACAAAGTTTCTTTCCAGTTGCAAACTCCATTCCATACATATATATGGGGAGGTACAAGCTCCAACTCGGTTTTACAGTGATAACTGCAGGAACTTCAAACCGGCACTTGGAAACAGACTGAGAAAGCAGAGAAAAAGTGTCTCCTGCAAACCGTTCCCTAGGTGCTTGATGAACGAACGTCTCTCCACTTGCTCAGTTCTGAGAGATAAGTGTGTGTGAAAGCCGTCCTTCACCTAGCTTGTTGGGAACACAAAGTTTCTTTTCAGTTCCATACCCCATTCCATACATATATATGGGGAGGTACTAGCCCCAACTCGGTTTTACAGTGAAAACTGCAGGAACTTCTATCCGGCACTAGGAAACAGACTGAGAAAGCAGAGAAAAAGTGTCCCCTACAACCCGTTCCCTTGGTGCTAGATGAACGAACGTCTCTCCACTTGCTCTGTTCTGAGAGATATGTGTTTGTGAAAGCCGTCCTTCACCTAGCTTGTTGGGAACACAAAGTTTCTTTTCAGTTGCAAACTCCATTCCATACATATATATGGGGAGGTAGAAGCTCCAACTCGGTTTTACAGTGAAAACTGCAGGAACTTCAAACCGGCACTAGGAAACAGACTGAGAAAGCAGAGAAAAAATGTCTCCTGCAACCCGTTCCCTTGGTGCTAGATGAACGAACGTCTCTCCACTTGCTCAGTTCTGAGAGATAAGTGCGTGAGAAAGCCGTCCTTCACCTAGCTTTTTGGGAACACAAAGTTTCTTTTCAGTTGCAAACACCATTCTATACATATATATGGGGAGGTACTAGCTCCAACTCGGTTTTACAGTGAAAACTGCAGGAAATTCAAACCGGCACTAGGAAAGAGATTGAGAAAGCAGAGAAAAAGTTTCCCCTGCAACCCGTTCCCTTGGTGATAGATGAACGAACGTCTCTCCACTTGCTCAGTTCTGAGAGATAAGTGTGTGTGAAATCCGTCCTTCAACTAGCTTGTTGGGAACACAAAGTTTCTTTTCAGTTGCAAACTCCATTCCATACATATATATGGGGAGGTTCTAGCTCCAACTCGGTTTTACAGTGAAAACTGCAGGAACTTCAAACCGGCAATAGGAAACAGACTGAGAAAGCAGAGAAAAAGTTTCTCCTGCAACCCGTTCCCTTGGTGCTAGATGAACGAACGTCTCTCCACTTGCTCAGTTCTGAGGATAAGTGTGTGTGAAAGCCACTCTTCACATAGCTTGTTGGGAACACAAAGTTTCTTTTCAGTTGTAAACTCCATTCCATACTTATATATGGGGAGATACTAGCTCCAAATCGGTTTGACAGTGAAAACTGCAGGAACTTCAAACCGGCACTAGGAAACAGACTGAGAAAGCAGAGAAAAAGTGTCTCCTACAAACCGTTCCCTTGGTGCTAGATGAACGAACGTCTCTCCACTTGCTCAGTTCTGAGATATAAGTGCGTGTGAAAGCCGTCCTTCACCTAGGTTGTTGGAAACACAAAGTTTCTTTTCAGTTGCAAACTCCATTCCATACATATATATGGGGAGTTAGAAGCTCCAAATCGGTTTGACAGTGAAAACTGCAGGAACTTCAAAACGGCACTAGGAAACCGACTGAGAAAGCAGAGAAAAAGTGTCTCCTACAAACCGTTCCCTTGGTGCTAGATGAACGAACGTCTCTCCACTTGCTCAGTTCTGAGAGATAAGTGTGTGTGAAAGCCGTCCTTCACCTAGCTTGTTGGGAACACAAAGTTTCTTTTCTGTTGCAAACTCCATTCCATACATATATATGGGGAGGTAGAAGCTCCAACTCGGTTTTACAGTGAAAACTGCAGGAACTTCAATCCGGCACTAGGAAACAGACTGAGAAAGCAGAGAAAAAGTGTCTCCTGCAAACCGTTCCCTTGGTGCTGGATGAACGAACGTCTCTCCACTTGCTCAGTTCTGAGAGATAAGTGTGTGTGAAAGCCGTCCTTCACATAGCTTGTTGGGAACACAAAGTTTCTTTTCAGTTGTAAACTCCATTCCATACATATATATGGGGAGATACTAGCTCCAAATCTGTTTGACAGTGAAAACTGCAGGAACTTCAAACCGGCACTAGGAAACAGACTGAGAAAGCAGAGAAAAATTGTCTCCTGCAACCCGTTCCCTTGGTGCTAGATGAACGAACGTCTCTCCACTTGCTCAGTTCTGAGAGATAAGTGTGTGTGAAGGCCGTCCTTCACCTAGCTTGTTGGGAACACAAAGTTTCTTTTCAGTTGCAAGCTACTTTCCATACATATATATGGGGAGGTACTAGCTCCAACTCGGTTTTAAAGTGAAAACTGCAGGAACATCAAACCGGCAGTAGGAAACAGACTGAGAAAGCAGAGAAAAAGTGTCTCCTGCAACAAGTTCCCTTGGTGCTAGATGAACGAACGTGTCTCCACTTGCTCAGTTCTGAGAGATAAGTGTGTGTGAAAGCCGTTCTTCACCTAGCTTGTTGGGAACACAAAGTTTCTTTTCAGTTGCAAACTCCTTTCCATACATATATATGGGGAGGTAGAAGCTCCAACTCGGTTTTACAGTGAAAACTGCAGGAACTTCAAACCGGCACTAGGAAAAAGACTGAGAAAGCAGAGAAAAGTGTCTCCTGCAACCCGTTCCCTTGGTGCTAGATGAACGAACGTCTCTCCACTTGCTCAATTCTGAGAGATAAGTGTGTGTGAAAGCCGTCCTTCACCTAGATTGTTGGGAACACAAAGTTTCTTTTCAGTTGCAAACTCCGTTCCATACATATATATGGGGAGGTACTAGCTCCAACTCGGTTTTACAGTGAAAACTGCAGGAACATCAAACCGGCACTAGGAAACAGACTGAGAAAGCAGAGAAAAAGTGTCTCCTGCAACAAGTTCCCTTGGTGCTAGATGAACGAACGTCTCTCCACTTGCTCAGTTCTGAGAGATAAGTGTGTGTGAAAGCCGTCCTTCACCTAGCTTGTTGGGAACACAAAGTTTCTTTTCAGTTGCAAACTCCATTCCATAAATATATATGGGGAGGTACTATCTCCAACTCGTTTTGACAGTGAAAACTGCAGGAACTTCAAACCGACACTAGGAAACAGACTGAGAAAGCAGAGAAAAAGTGTCTCCTGCAACCCGTTCCCTTGGTGCTAGATGAACGAACGTCTCTCCACTTGCTCAGTTCTGAGAGATAAGTGTGTGTGAAAGCCGTCCTTCACCTAGCTTGTTGGGAACACAAAGTTTCTTTTCAGTTGCAAACTCCATTCCATACATATATATGGGGAGGTAGAAGCTCCAACTCGGTTTTACAGTGAAAACTGCAGGAACTTCAAACCGGCACTAGGAAACAGACTGAGAAAGCAGAGAAATAGTGTCACCTGCAACCCGTTCCCTTAGTGCTAGATAAACGAACGTCTCTCCACTTGCTCAGTTCTGAGAGATAAGTGTGTGTGAATGCCGTCCTTCACCTACCTTGTTGGGAACACAAAGTTTCTTTTCAGTTGCAAACTCCATTCCATACATATATATGGGGAGGTACTAACTCCAACTCGATTTTACAGTGAAAAATGCAGGAACATCAAACCGGCACTGGGAAACAGACTGAGAAAGCAGAGAAAAAGTGTCTCCTGCAACAAGTTCCCTTGGTGCTAGATGAACGAACGTCTCTCCACTTGCTCAGTTCTGAGAGATAATTGCGTGTGAAAGCCGTCCTTCACCTAGCTTTTTGGGAACACAAAGTTTCTTTTCAGTTGCAAACTCCATTCCATACATATATATGGGGAGGTACTAGCTCCAACTCGGTTTGACAGTGAAAACTACACGAACTTCAAACCGGCACTAGGAAACAGACTGAGAAAGCAGAGAAAAAGTGTCTCCTGCAACCCGTTCCCTTGGTGCTAGATGAACGAACGTCTCTCCCCTTGCTCAGTTCTGAGAGATAAGTGTGTGTGAAAGCCGTCCTTCACCTAGCTTGTTGGGAACACAAAGTTTCTTTTCAGTTGCAAACTCCGTTCCATACATATATATGGGGAGGTACTAGCTCCAACTCGGTTTTACAGTGAAAACTGCAGGAACATCAAACCGGCACTAGAAAACAGACTGAGAAAGCAGAGAAAAAGTGTCTCCTGCAACAAGTTCCCTTGGTGCTAGATGAACGAACGTCTCTCCACTTGCTCAGTTCTGAGAGATATGTGTGTGTGAAAGCCGTCCTTCACCTAGCTTGTTGGGAACACAAAATTTCTTTTCAGTTGCAAACTCCATTCCATACATATATATGGGGAGGTACTAGCTCCAACTCGGTTTGACAGTGAAAACTGCAGGAACTTCAAACCGACACTAGGAAACAGACTGAGAAAGCAGAGAAAAAGTGTCCACTGCAACCCGTTCCCTTGGTGCTAGATGAACGAACGTCTCTCCACTTGCTCAGTTCTGAGAGATAAGTGTGTGTGAAAGCCGTCGTTCACCTAGCTTGTTGGGAACACAAACTTTCTTTTCAGTTGCAAACTCCATTCCATACATATATATGGGGAGGTAGAAGCTCCAACACCGTTTTACAGTGAAAACTGCAGGAAATTCAAACCGGAACTAGGAAACAGACTGAGAAAGCAGAGAAAAAATGTCTCCTGCAACCCGTTCCCTTGGTGCTAGATGAACGAACGTCTCTCCACTTGCTCAGTTCTGAGAGATAAGTGTGTGTGAAAGCCGTCCTTCACCTAGCTTGTTGGGAACACAAAGTTTCTTTTCAGTTGAAAACTCCATTCCATACATATATATGGGGAGGTAGAAGCTCCAACTCGGTTTTACAGTGAAAACTGCAGGAACTTCAAACCGGCACTAGGAAACAGTCTGAGGAAGCAGAGAATAAGTGTCTCCTGCATCCCGTTCCTTGGTGCTAGATGAACGAACGTCTCTCCACTTGCTCAGTTCTGAGAGATATGTGAGAGTGAAAGCCGCCATTCACCTAGCTTGTTGGGAACACAAAGTTTCTTTTCAGTTGCAAACTCCATTCCATACATATATATGGGTAGGTACAAGCTCCAACTCGGTTTGACAGTGAAATCTGCAGGAACTTCAAACCGGCACTAGGAAACAGACTGAGAAAGCAGAGAAAAAGTGTCTCCTAAAAACCGTTCCCTTGGTGCTAGATGAACGAACGTCTCTCCACTTGCTCAGTTCTGAGAGATAAGTGTGTGTGAAAGCCGTCCTTCACCTAGCTTGTTGAGAACACAAAGTTTCTTTTCAGTTGCAAACTCCATTCCATACATATATATGGGAGGTACTAGCTCCAACTCGGTTTTACAGTGTAAACTGCAGGAACTTCAATCCGGCCCTAGGAAACAGACTGAGAAAGCAGAGAAAAAGTGTCTCCTGCAACCCGTTCCCTTGGTGCTAGATGAACGAACGTCTCTCCACTTGCTCTGTTCTGAGAGATAAGTGTGTGTGAAAGCCGTTCTTCACCTAGCTTGTTGGGAACACAAAGTTTCTTTTCAGTTGCAAACTCCATTCCATACATATATATGGGGAGGTAGAAGCTCCAACTCGGTTTTACAGTGAAAACTGCAGGAACTTCAAACCGGCACTAGGAAACAGACTGAGAAAGCAGAGAAAATTGTCTCCTACAAACCGTTCCCTTGGTGCTAGATGAACGAACGTCTCTCCACTTGCTCAGTTCTGAGAGATAAGTGTGTGTGAAAGCCGTCCTTCACCTAGCTTGTTGGGAACACAAAGTTTCTTTTCTGTTGCAAACTCCATTCCATACATATATATGGCGAGGTAGAAGCTCCAACTCGGTTTTACAGTGAAAACTGCAGGAACTTCAATCCGGCACTAGGAAACAGACTGAGAAACAGAGAAAAAGTGTCTCCTGCAAACCGTTCCCTTGGTGCTAGATGAACGAACGTCTCTCCACTGGCTCAGTTCTGAGAGATAAGTGTGTGTGAAAGCCGTCCTTCACCTAGCTTGTTGGGAACACAAAGTTTCTTTTCAGTTGTAAACTCCATTCCATACATATATATGGGGAGATACTAGCTCCAAATCAGTTTGACAGTGAAAACTGCAGGAACTTCAAACCGGCACTAGGAAACAGACTGAGAAAGCAGAGAAAAAGTGTCTCCTGCAACCCGTTCCCTTGGTGCTAGATGAACGAACGTCTCTCCACTTGCTCAGTTCTGAGAGATAAGTGTGTGTGAAAGCCGTCCTTCACCTAGCTTGTTGGGAACACAAAGTTTCTTTTCAGTTGCAAGCTCCATTCCATACATATATATGGGGAGGTACTAGCTCCAACTCGGTTTTAAAGTGAAAACTGCAGGAACATCAAACCGGCACTAGGAAACAGACTGAGAAAGCAGAGAAAAAGTGTCTCCTGCAACAAGTTCCCTTGGTGCTAGATGAACGAACGTGTCTCCACTTGCTCAGTTCTGAGAGATAATTGCGTGTGAAAGCCGTACTTCACCTAGCTTTTTGGGAACACAAAGATTCTTTTCAGTTGCAAACTCCATTCCATACATATATATCGGGAGGTACTAGCTCCAACAAGGTTTGACAGTGAAAACTGCAGGAACTTCAAACCGGCACTAGGAAACAGTCTGAGAAAGCAGAGAAATGTGTCTCCTGCAAACCGTTCCCTTGGTTCTAGATGAACGAACGTCTCTCCACTTGCTCAGTTCTGAGAGATAAGTGTGTGTGAAAGCCGTCCTTCACCTAGCTTGTTGGGAACACAAAGTTTCTTTTCAGTTGCAAACTCCATTCCATAGATATATATGGGGAGTTAGAAGCTCCAACTCGGTTTTACAGTGAAAACTGCAGGAACTTCAAACCGGCACTAGGAAACAGACTGAGAAAGCAGAGAAAAAGTGTCTCCTGCAACCCGTTCCCTTGGTGCTAGATGAACGAACGTCTCTCCACTTGCTCAGTTCTGAAAGATAATTGTGTGTGAAAGCCATCCTTCACCTATCTTTTTGGGAACACAAAGTTTCTTTTCAGTTGCAAACTCCATTCCATACATATTTATGGAGAGGTACTAGCTCCAACTCGGTTTGACAGTGAAAACTGCAGGAACTTCAAACCGGCACTAGGAAACAGACTGAGAAAGCAGAGAAAAAGTGTCTCCTGCAACCCGTTCCCTTGGTGCTAGATGAACGAACGTCTCTCCACTTGCTCAGTTCTGAGAGATAATTGTGTGTGACAGCCGTCCTTCACCTAGCTTGTTGGGAACACAAAGTTTCTTTTCAGTTGCAAACTCCATTCCATACATATATATGGGGAGGTACTAGCTCCAACTCGGTTTTTCAGTGAAAACTGCAGGAACATCAAACCGGCACTAGGAAACAGACTGAGAAAGCAGAGAAAATGTGACCCCTGCAAAAAGTTCCCTTGGTGCTAGATGAACGAACGTCTCTCCACTTGCTCAGTTCTGAGAGATAATTGCGTGTGAAAGCCGTCCTTCACCTAGCTTTTTGGGAACACAAAGTTTCTTTTCAGTTGCAAACTCCATTCCATACATATATATGGGGAGGTACAAGCTCCAACTCGGTTTGACAGTGAAAACTGCAGGAACTTCAAACCGGCACTAGGAAACAGTCTGAGAAAGCAGAGAAAAAGTGTCTCCTGCAACTCGTTCCTTTGGTGCTAGATGAACGAACGTCTCTCCACTTGCTCAGTTCTGAGAGATAAGTGTGTGTGAAAGCCGTTCTTCACCTAGCTTGTTGGGAACACAAAGTTTCTTTTCAGTTGCAAACTCCTTTCCATACATATATAAGGGGAGGTAGAAGCTCCAACTCGGTTTTACAGTGAAAACTGCAGGAACTTCAAACCGGCACTAGGAAACAGACTGAGAAAGCAGAGAAAAGTGTCTCCTGCAACCCGTTCCCTTGGTGCAAGATGAACGAACGTCTCTCCACTTGCTCAATTCTGAGAGATAATTGTGTGTGAAAGCCGTCCTTCACCTAGATTGTTGGGAACACAAAGTTTCTTTTCAGTTGCAAACTCCGTTCCATACATATATATGGGGAGGTACTAGCTCCAACACGGTTTTACAGTGAAAACTGCAGGAACATCAAACCGGCACTAGGAAACAGACTGAGAAAGCAGAGAAAAAGTGTCTCCTGTAACAAGTTCCCTTGGTGCTAGATGAACGAACGTCTCTCCACTTGCTCAGTTCTGAGAGATAAATGTGTGTGAAAGCCGTCCTTCACCTAGCTTGTTGGGAACACAAAGTTTCTTTTCAGTTGCAAACTCCATTCCATAAATATATATGGGGAGGTACTAGCTCCAACTCGTTTTGACAGTGAAAACTGCAGGAACTTCAAACCGACACTAGGAAACAGACTGAGAAAGCAGAGAAAAAGTGTCTCCTGCAACCCGTTCCCTTGGTGCTAGATGAACGAACGTCTCTCCACTTGCTCAGTTCTGAGAGATAAGTGTGTGTGAAAGCCGTCCTTCACCTAGCTTGTTGGGAACACAAAGTTTCTTTTCAGTTGCAAACTCCATTCCATACATATATATGGGGAGGTAGAAACTCCAACTCGGTTTTACAGTGAAAACTGCAGGAACTTCAAACCGGCACTAGGAAACAGACTGAGAAAGCAGAGAAATAGTGTCACCTGCAACCCGTTCCCTTGGTGCTAGATGAACGAACGCTTCTCCACTTACTCATTTCTGAGAGATAAGTGTGTGTGAAAGCCGCTCTTCACCTAGCTTGTTGGGAACACAAAGTTTCTTTTCAGTTGTAAACTCCATTCCATACGTATATATGGGGAGATACTAGCTCCAAAGCTGTTTGACAGTGAAAACTGCAGGAACTTCAAACCGGCACTAGGAAACAGACTGAGAAAGCAGAGAAAAAGTGTCACCTGCAACCCGTTCCCTTGGTGCTAGATGAACGAACGTCTCTCCACTTGCTCAGTTCTGAGAGATAATTGTGTGTGAAAGCCGTCCTTCACCTAGCTTGTTGGGAACACTAAGTTTCTTTTCAGTTGCAAACTCCATTCCATACATATATATGGGGAGGTACTAGCTCCAACTCGGTTTTACAGTGAAAACTGCAGGAACATCAAACCGGCACTAGGAAAAGACTGAGAAAGCAGTGAAAAAGTGTCTCATGCAACAAGTTCCCTTGGTGCTAGATGAACGAAGGTCTCTCCACTTGCTCAGTTCTGAGAGATAAGTGTGTCTGAAAGCCGTCATTCACCTATCTTGTTGGGAACACAAAGTTTCTTTTCAGATGCAAACTCCATTCCATACATATATATGGGGAGGTATTAGCTCCAAATCGGTTTGACAGTGAAAACTGCAGGAACTTCAAACAGGCACTAGGAAACAGTCTGAGAAAGCAGAGAAAAAGTATCTCCTGCAACCCGTTCCCTTAGTGCTAGATAAACGAACGTCTCTCCACTTGCTCAGTTCTGAGAGATAAGTGTGTGTGAATGCCGTCCTTCACCTACCTTGTTGGGAACACAAAGTTTCTTTTCAGTTGCAAACTCCATTCCATACATATATATGGGGAGATACGAGCTCCAACTCGGTTTTACAGTGAAAACTGCAGGAACTTCAAAACGGCACTAGGAAACAGACTGAAAATCAGAGAAAAATTGTCTCCTGCAAACCGTTCCCTTGGTGCTAGATGAACGAACGTCTCACCACTTGCTCAGTATTGAGAGATAAGTGTGTGTGAAAGCCGTCCTTCACCTCGCTTGTTGGGAACACAAAGTTTCTTTTCAGTTGCAAACTCCATTCCATACATATATATGGGGATTTAGAAGCTCCAACTCGGTTTTACAGTGAAAACTGCAGGAACTTCAAACCGGCACTAGGAAACAGACTGAGAAAGCAGAGAAAAAGTGTCTCCTGCAACCCGTTCGCCTGGTGCTAGATGAACGAACGTCTCTCCACTTGCTCAGTTCCGAGAGATAAGTGTGTGTGAAAGCCGTCCTTCAACTAGCTTGTTGGGAACACAAAGTTTCTTTTCAGTTGCAAACTCCATTCCATACATATATATGGGGAGGTACTAGCTCCAACTCGCTTTTACAGTGAAAACTGCAGGAACTTCAATCCCGCACTAGGAAACAGACAGAGAAAGCAGAGAAAAAGTGTCTCCTGCAACCCGTTCCCTTGGTGCTAGATGAAAGAACGTCTCTCCACTTGCTCAGTTCTGAGAGATAAATGTGTGTGAAAGCCGCACTTCACCTAGCTTGTTGGGAACACAAAGTTCCTTTTCAGTTGTAAACTCCATTCCATAAGTATATATGGGGAGATACAAGCTCCAAATCGGTTTGACAGTGAAAACTGCAGGAACTTCAAACCGGCACTAGGAAACAGACTGAGAATGCAGAGAAAAAGTGTCTCCTGCAACCCGTTCCCTTGGTGCTAGATGAACGAACGTCTCTCCACTTGCTCAGTTCTGAGAGATAAGTGTGTGTGAAAGCCGTCCTTCACCTAGCTTGTTGGGAACACAAAGTTTCTTTTCAATGCAAACTCCTTTCCATACATATATATTGGGAGTTACTAGCTCCAACTCGATTTTACAATGAAAACTGCAGGAACATCAAACCGGCACTAGGAAAAGACTGAGAAAGCAGAGAAACAGTGTCTCATGCAACAAGTTCCCTTGGTGCTAGATGAACGAACGTCTCTCCACTTGCTCAGTTCTGAGAGATAAGTGTGTGTGAAAGCCGTCCTTCACCTAGCTTGTTGGGAACACAAAGTTTCTTTTCAGATGCAAACTCCATTCCATACATATATATGGGGAGGTATTAGCTCCAACTCGGTTTGACAGTGAAAACTGCAGGAACTTCAAACCGGCACTAGGAAACAGACTGAGAAAGCAGAGAAAAAGTGTCTCCTGCAACCCGTTCCCTTAGTGCTAGATAAACGAACGTCTCTCCACTTGCTCAGTTCTGAGAGATAAGTGTGTGTGAAAGCCGTCCTTCACCTAGCTTGTTGGGAACACAAAGTTTCTTTTCAGTTGCAAACTCCATTCCATCTATATATATGGGGAGATACGAGCTCCAACTCGGTTTTACAGTGAAAACTGCAGGAACTTCAAACCGGCACTAGGAAACAGACTGAAAATCAGAGAAAAATTGTCTCCTGCAAACCGTTCCCTTGGTGCTAGATGAACGAACGTCTCACCACTTGCTCAGTATTGAGAGATAAGTGTGTGTGAAAGCCGTCCTTCACGTCGCTTGTTGGGAACACAAAGTTTCTTTTCAGTTGCAAACTCCATTCCATACATATATATGGGGATTTAGAAGCTCCAACTCGGTTTTACCGTGAAAACTGCAGGAACTTCAAACCGGCACTAGGAAACAGACTGAGAAAGCAGAGAAAAAGTGTCTCCTGCAACCCGTTCCCTTGGTGCTAGATGAACGAACGTCTCTCCACTT
Organism: Camelus dromedarius; assembly: GCF_036321535.1. NCBI lineage: Eukaryota > Metazoa > Chordata > Mammalia > Artiodactyla > Camelidae > Camelus > Camelus dromedarius. The sequence goes on along the minus strand of NW_026989811.1, from coordinate 369,106 downwards.
GCTCAGTTCCGAGAGATAAGTGTGTGTGAAAGCCGTCCTTCAACTAGCTTGTTGGGAACACAAAGTTTCTTTTCAGTTGCAAACTCCATTCCATACATATATATGGGGAGGTACTAGCTCCAACTCGCTTTTACAGTGAAAACTGCAGGAACTTCAAACCGGCACTAGGAAACAGACTGAGAAAGCAGAGAAAAAGTGTCTCCTGCAACCCGTTCCCTTGGTGCTAGATGAAAGAACGTCTCTCACTTGCTCAGTTCTGAGAGATAAATGTGTGTGAAAGCCGCTCTTCACCTAGCTTGTTGGGAACACAAAGATTCTTTTCAGTTGCAAACTCCATCCCATCTATATATATGGGGAGATACGAGCTCCAACTCGGTTTTACAGTGAAAACTGCAGGAACTTCAAACCGGCACTAGGAAACAGACTGAAAATCAGAGAAAAATTGTCTCCTGCAAACCGTTCCCTTGGTGCTAGATGAACGAACGTCTCACCACTTGCTCAGTATTGAGAGATAAGTGTGTGTGAAAGCTGTCCTTCATCTCGCTTGTTGGGAACACAAAGTTTCTTTTCAGTTGCAAACTCCATTCCATCTATATATATGGTGAGATACGAGCTCCAACACGGTTTTACAGTGAAAACTGCAGGAACTTCAAACCGGCACTAGGAAACAGACTGAAAATCAGAGAAAAATTGTCTCCTGCAAACCGTTCCCTTGGTGCTAGATGAACGAACGTCTCACCACTTGCTCAGTATTGAGAGATAAGTGTGTGTGAAAGCTGTCCTTCATCTCGCTTGTTGGGAACACAAAGTTTCTTTTCAGTTGCAAACTCCATTCCATCTATATATATGGTGAGATACGAGCTCCAACACGGTTTTACAGTGAAAACTGCAGGAACTTCAAACCGGCACTAGGAAACAGACTGAAAATCAGAGAAAAATTGTCTCCTGTAAACCGTTCCCTTGGTGCTAGATGAACGAACGTCTCTCCACTTGCTCAGTATTGAGAGATAAGTGTGTGTGAAAGCCGTCCTTCACCTCTGTTGTTGGGAACACAAAGTTTCTTTTCAGTTGCAAACTCCAATTCATACATATATATGGGGATTTAGAAGCTCCAACTCGGTTTTACAGTGAAAACTGCAGGAACTTCAAACCGGCACTAGGAAACAGACTGAGAAAGCAGAGAAAAAGTGTCTCCTGCAACCCGTTCCCTTGGTGCTAGATGAACGAACGTCTCTCCACTTGCTCATTTCCGAGAGATAAGTGTGTGTGAAAGCCGTCCTTCAACTAGCTTGTTGGGAACACAAAGTTTCTTTTCAGGTGCAAACTCCATTCCATACATATATATGGGGAGTTACTAGCTCCAACTCGCTTTTACAGTGAAAACTGCAGGAACTTCAAACCGGCACTAGGAAACAGACTGAGAAAGCAGAGAAAAAGTGTCTCCTGCAACCCGTTCTCTTGGTGCTAGATGAAAGAACGTCTCTCACTTGCTCAGTTCTGAGAGATAAATGTGTGTGAAAGCCGCTCTTCACCTAGCTTGTTGGGAACACAAAGTTTCTTTTCAGTTGCAAACTCCATTCCATCTATATATATGGGGAGATACGAGCTCCAACTCGGTTTTACAGTGAAAACTGCAGGAACTTCAAACCGGCACTAGGAAACAGACTGAAAATCAGAGAAAAATTGTCTCCTGCAAACCGTTCCCTTGGTGCTAGATGAACGAACGTCTCACCACTTGCTCAGTTCTGAGAGATAAGTGTGTGTGAAAGCCGTCCTTCACCTCGCTTGTTGGGAACACAAAGTTTCTTTTCAGTTGCAAACTCCATTCCATACATATATATGGGGATTTAGAAGCTCCAACTCGGTTTTACAGTGAAAACTGCAGGAACTTCAAACCGGCACTATGAAACAGTCTGAAAATCAGAGAAAAATTGTCTCCTGCAAACCGTTCCCTTGGTGCTAGATGAACGAACGTCTCACCACTTGCTCAGTATTGAGAGATAAGTGTGTGTGAAAGCCGTCCTTCACCTCGCATGTTGGGAACACAAAGTTTCTTTTCAGTTGCAAACTCCATTCCATACATATATATGGGGATTTAGAAGCTCCAACTCGGTTTTACAGTGAAAACTGCAGGAACTTCAAACCGGCACTAGGAAACAGACTGAGAAAGCAGAGAAAAAGTGTCTCCTGCAACCCGTTCCCTTGGTGCTAGATGAACGAACGTCTCTCCACTTGCTCAGTTCCGAGAGATAAGTGTGTGTGAAAGCCCTTCTTCAACTAGCTTGTTGGGAACACAAAGTTTCTTTTCAGTTGCAAACTCCATTCCATACATATATATGGGGAGGTACTAGCTCCAACTCGCTTTTACAGTGAAAACTGCAGGAACTTCAAACCGGCACTAGGAAACAGACTGAGAAAGCAGAGAAAAAGTGTCTCCTGCAACCCGTTCCCTTGGTGCTAGATGAAAGAACGTCTCTCACTTGCTCAGTTCTGAGAGATAAATGTGTGTGAAAGCCTCTCTTCACCTAGCTTGTTGGGAACACAAAGTTTCTTTTCAGTTGTAAACTCCATTCCATACGTATATATGGGGAGATACAAGCTCCAAATCGGTTTGACAGTGAAAACTGCAGGAACTTCAAACCGGCACTAGGAAAAAGACTGAGAAGGCAGAGAAAAAGTGTCTCCTGCAACCCGTTCCCTTGGTGCTAGATGAACGAACGTCTCTCCACTTGCTCAGTTCTGAGAGATAAGTGTGTGTGAAAGCCGTCCTTCACCTAGCTTGTTGGGAACACAAAGTTTCTTTTCAGTTGCAAACTCCATTCCATACATATATATGGGGATTTAGAAGCTCCAACTCGGTTTTACAGTGAAAACTGCAGGAACTTCAAACCGGCACTAGGAAACAGACTGAGAAAGCAGAGAAAAAGTGTCTCCTGCAACCAGTTCCCTTGGTGCTAGATGAACGAACGTCTCTCCACTTGCTCAGTTCCTAGAGATAAGTGTGTGTGAAAGCCGTCCTTCAACTACCTTGTTGGGAACACAAAGTTTCTTTTCAGTTGCAAACCCCATTCCATACATATATATGGGGAGGTACTAGCTCCAACTCGCTTTTACAGTGAAAACTGCAGGAACTTCCAACCGGCACTAGGAAACAGTCTGAGAAAGCAGAGAAAAAGTGTCTCCTGCAACCCGTTCCCTTGGTGCTAGATGAAAGAACGTCTCTCCACTTGCTCAGTTCTGAGAGATAAATGTGTGTGAAAGCCGCACTTCACCTAGCTTGTTGGGAACACAAAGTTTCTTTTCAGTTGTAAAATCCATTCCATACGTATATATGGGGAGATACAAGCTCCAAATCGGTTTGACAGTGAAAACTGCAGGAAATTCAAACCGGCACTAGGAAACAGACTGAGAAAGCAGAGAAAAAGTATCTCCTGCAACCCGTTCCCTTGGTGCTAGATGAACGAACGTCTCTCCACTTGCTCAGTTCTGAGAGATAAGTGTGTGTGAAAGCCGTCCTTCACCTAGCTTGTTGGGAACACAAAGTTTCTTTTCAGTTGCAAACTCCATTCCATACATATATATTGGGAGGTACTAGTTCCAACTCGATTTTACAATGAAAACTGCAGGAACATCAAACCGGCACTAGGAAAAGACTGAGAAAGCAGAGAAACTGTGTCTCATGCAACAAGTTCCCTTGGTGCTAGATGAACGAACGTCTCTCCACTTGCTCAGTTCTGAGAGATATGTGTGTGTGTAAGCCGTCCTTCACCTAGCTTGTTGGGAACACAAAGTTTCTTTTCAGATGCAAACTCCATTCCATACATATATATGGGGAGGTATTAGCTCCAACTCGGTTTGACAGTGAAAACTGCAGGAACTTCAAACCGGCACTAGGAAACAGACTGAGAAAGCAGAGAAAAAGTGTCTCCTGCAAACCGTTCCCGTAGTGCTAGATAAACGAACGTCTCTCCACTTGCTCAGTTCTGAGAGATAAGTGTGTGTGAAAGCCGTCCTTCACCTAGCTTGCTGGGAACACAAAGTTTCTTTTCAGTTGCAAACTCCATTCCATCTATATATATGGGGAGATTCGAGCTCCAACTCGGTTTTACAGTGAAAACTGCAGGAACTTCAAACCGGCACTAGGAAACAGACTGAAAATCAGAGAAAAATTGTCTCCTGCAAACCGTTCCCTTGGTGCTAGATGAACGAACGTCTCACCACTTGCTCAGTATTGAGAGATAAGTGTGTGTGAAAGCCGTCCTTCACCTCGCTTGTTGGGAACACAAAGTTTCTTTTCAGTTGCAAACTCCATTCCATACATATACATGGGGATTTAGAAGCTCCAACTCGGTTTACAGTGAAAACTGCAGGAACTTCAAACCGGCACTAGGAAACAGACTGAGAAAGCAGAGAAAAAGTGTCTCCTGCAACCCCTTCCCTTGGTGCTAGATGAAAGAACGTCTCTCCACTTGCTCAGTTCTGAGAGATAAATGTGTGTGAAAGCCGCTCTTCACCTAGCTTGTTGGGAACACAAAGTTTCTTTTCAGTTGTAAACTCCATTCCATACGTATATATGGAGAGATACAAGCTCCAAATCGGTTTGACAGTGAAAACTGCAGGAACTTCAAACCGGCACTAGGAAACAGACTGAGAAAGCAGAGAAAAAGTGTCTCCTGCAACCCGTTCCCTTGGTGGTAGATGAACGAACGTCTCTCCACTTGCTCAGTTCTGAGAGATATGTGTGTGTGAAAGACGTCCTTCACCTAGCTTGTTGGGAACACAAAGTTTCTTTTCAGTTGCAAACTCCATTCCATACATATATATTGGGAGGTACTAGCTCCAACTCGATTTTACAATGAAAACTGCAGGAACATCAAACCGGCACTAGGAAAAGACTGAGAAAGCAGAGAAACAGTGTCTCATGCAACAAGTTCCCTTGGTGCTAGATGAACGAACGTCTCACCACTTGCTCAGTTCTGAGAGATAAGTGTGTGTGAAAGCCGTCCTTCACCTAGCTTGTTGGGAACACAAAGTTTCTTTTCAGTTGCAAACTCCATTCCATACATATATATGGGGATTTAGAAGCTCCAACTCGGTTTTACAGTGAAAACTGCAGGAACTTCAAACCGGCACTAGGAAACAGACTGAGAAAGCAGAGAAAAAGTGTCTCCTGCATCCCGTTCCCTTGGTGCTAGATGAACGAACGTCTCTCCACTTGCTCAGTTCCGAGAGATAAGTGTGTGTGAAAGCCGTCCTTCAACTAGCTTGTGGGGAACACAAAGTTTCTTTTCAGTTGCAAACTCAATTCCATACATATATATGGGGAGGTACTAGCTCCAACTCACTTTTACAGTGAAAACTGCAGGAACTTCAAACCGGATCTAGGAAACAGACTGAGAAAGCAGAGAAAAAGTGACTCCTGCAACCCGTTCCCTTGGTGCTAAATGAAAGAACGTCTCTCCACTTGCTCAGTTCTGAGAGATAAGTGTGTGTGAAAGCCGTCCTTCAACTAGCTTGTTGGGAACACAAAGTTTCTTTTCAGTTGCAAACTCCATTCCATACATATATATGGGGAGGTACAAGCTCCAACTCGGTTTTACAGTGAAAACTGCAGGAACTTCAAACCGGCACTAGGAAACAGACTGAGAAAGTAGAGAAATAGTGTCTCCTGCAACCCGTTCCCTTGGTGCTAGATGAACGAACGTCTCTCCACTTGCTCAGTTCTGAGAGATAAGTGTGTGTGAAAGCCGTCCTTCCCCTAGCTTGTTGGGAACACAAAGTTTCTTTTCAGTTGCAAACTCCATTCCATACATATATATGGGGATTTAGAAGCTCCAACTCGGTTTTACAGTGAAAACTGCAGGAACTTCAAACCGGCACTAGGAAACAGACTGAGAAAGCAGAGAAAAAGTGTCTCCTGCAACCCGTTCCCTTGGTGCTAGATGAACGAACGTCTCTCCACTTGCTCAGTTCCTAGAGATAAGTGTGTGTGAAAGCCGTCCTTCAACTACCTTGTTGGGAACACAAAGTTTCTTTTCAGTTGCAAACCCCATTCCATACATATATATGGGGAGGTACTAGCTCCAACTCGCTTTTACAGTGAAAACTGCAGGAACTTCCAACCGGCACTAGGAAACAGTCTGAGAAAGCAGAGAAAAAGTGTCTCCTGCAACCCGTTCCCTTGGTGCTAGATGAAAGAACGTCTCTCCACTTGCTCAGTTCTGAGAGATAAATGTGTGTGAAAGCCGCTCTTCACCTAGCTTGTTGGGAACACAAAGTTTCTTTTCAGTTGTAAACTCCATTCCATACGTATATATGGGGAGATACAAGCTCCAAATCGGTTTGACAGTGAAAACTGCAGGAAATTCAAACCGGCACTAGGAAACAGACTGAGAAAGCAGAGAAAAAGTATCTCCTGCAACCCGTTCCCTTGGTGCTAGATGAACGAACGTCTCTCCACTTGCTCAGTTGTGAGAGATAAGTGTGTGTGAAAGCCGTCCTTCACCTAGCTTGTTGGGAACACAAAGTTTCTTTTCAGTTGCAAACTCCATTCCATACATATATATTGGGAAGTACTAGTTCCAAATCGATTTTACAATGAAAACTGCAGGAACATCAAACCGGCACTAGGAAAAGACTGAGAAAGCAGAGAAACTGTGTCTCATGCAACAAGTTCCCTTGGTGCTAGATGAACGAACGTCTCTCCACTTGCTCAGTTCTGAGAGATATGTGTGTGTGTAAGCCGTCCTTCACCTAGCTTGTTGGGAACACAAAGTTTCTTTTCAGATGCAAACTCCAATCCATACATATATATGGGGAGGTATTAGCTCCAACTCGGTTTGACAGTGAAAACTGCAGGAACTTCAAACCGGCACTAGGAAACAGACTGAGAAAGCAGAGAAAAAGTGTCTCCTGCAAACCGTTCCCTTAGTGCTAGATAAACGAACGTCTCTCCACTTGCTCAGTTCTGAGAGATAAGTGTGTGTGAAAGCCGTCCTTCACCTAGCTTGCTGGGAACACAAAGTTTCTTTTCAGTTGCAAACTCCATTCCATCTATATATATGGGGAGATACGAGCTCCAACTCGGTTTTACAGTGAAAACTGCAGGAACTTCAAACCGGCACTAGGAAACAGACTGAAAATCAGAGAAAAATTGTCTCCTGCAAACCGTTCCCTTGGTGCTAGATGAACGAACGTCTCACCACTTGCTCAGTATTGAGAGATAAGTGTGTGTGAAAGCCGTCCTTCACCTCACTTGTTGGGAACACAAAGTTTCTTTTCAGTTGCAAACTCCATTCCATACATATATATGGGGATTTAGAAGCTCCAACTCGGTTTACAGTGAAAACTGCAGGAACTTCAAACCGGCACTAGGAAACAGACGGAGAAAGCAGAGGAAAAGTGTCTCCTGCAACACGTTCCATTTGTGCTAGATGAACGAACGTCTCTCCACTTGCTCAGTTCCTAGAGATAAGTGTGTGTGAAAGCCGTCCTTCAACTAGCTTGTTGGGAACACAAAGTTTCTTTTCAGTTGCAAACTCCATTCCATACATATATATGGGGAGGTACTAGCTCCAACTCGCTTTTACAGTGAAAACTGCAGGAACTTCCAACCGGCACTAGGAAACAGACTGAGAAAGCAGAGAAAAAGTGTCTCCTGCAACCCCTTCCCTTGGTGCTAGATGAAAGAACGTCTCTCCACTTGCTCAGTTCTGAGAGATAAATGTGTGTGAAAGCCGCTCTTCACCTAGCTTGTTGGGAACACAAAGTTTCTTTTCAGTTGTAAACTCCATTCCATACGTATATATGGAGAGATACAAGCTCCAAATCGGTTTGACAGTGAAAACTGCAGGAACTTCAAACCGGCACTAGGAAACAGACTCAGAAAGCAGAGAAAAAGTGTCTCCTGCATCCCGTTCCCTTGGTGCTAGATGAACGAACGTCTCTCCACTTGCTCAGTTCCGAGAGATAAGTGTGTGTGAAAGCCGTCCTTCAACTAGCTTGTGGGGAACACAAAGTTTCTTTTCAGTTGCAAACTCAATTCCATACATATATATGGGGAGGTACTAGCTCCAACTCACTTTTACAGTGAAAACTGCAGGAACTTCAAACCGGATCTAGGAAACAGACTGAGAAAGCAGAGAAAAAGTGACTCCTGCAACCCGTTCCCTTGGTGCTAAATGAAAGAACGTCTCTCCACTTGCTCAGTTCTGAGAGATAAGTGTGTGTGAAAGCCGTCCTTCAACTAGCTTGTTGGGAACACAAAGTTTCTTTTCAGTTGCAAACTCCATTCCATACATATATATGGGGAGGTACAAGCTCCAACTCGGTTTTACAGTGAAAACTGCAGGAACTTCAAACCGGCACTAGGAAACAGACTGAGAAAGCAGAGAAATAGTGTCTCCTGCAACACGTTCCCTTGGTGCTAGATGAACGAACGTCTCTCCACTTGCTCAGTTCTGAGAGATAAGTGTGTGTGAAAGCCGTCCTTCCCCTAGCTTGTTGGGAACACAAAGTTTCTTTTCAGTTGCAAACACCATTCCATACATATATATGGGGAGGTACGAGCTCCAACTCGGTTTTACAGTGAAAACTGCAGGAAATTCAAACCGGCACTAGGAAACAGACTGAGATAGCAGAGAAAAAGTGTCTCCTGCAACCCGTTCCCTTGGTGCTAGATGAACGAAAGTCTCTCCACTTGCTCAGTTCTGAGAGATAAGTGTGTGTGAAAGCCGTCCTTCACCTAGCTTGTGGGGAACACAAAGTTTCTTTTCAGTTGCAAACTCCATTCCATACATATATATGGGGAGGTACTAGCTCCAACTCGGTTTGACAGTGAAAACTGCAGGAACTTCCAACCGGCACTAGGAAACAGACTGAGAAAGCAGAGAAAAGTGTCTCCTGCAACCCGTTCCCTTGGTGCTAGATGAACGAACGTCTCTCCACTTGCTCAGTTCTGAGAGATAAGTGTGTGTGAAAGCCGTCCTTCACCTAGCTTGTTGGGAACACAAAGTTTCTTTTCAGTTGCAAACTCCATTCCATACATATATATGGGGAGGTACTAGCTCCAACTCGGTTTTACAGTGAAAACTGCAGGAACTTCAACCGGCACTAGGAAACAGACTGAGAAAGCAGAGAAAAAGTGTCTCCTGCAACCCGTTCCCTTGGTGCTAAATGAACGAACGTCTCTCCACTTGCTCAGTTCTGAGAGATAAGTGTGTTTGAAAGCCGTACTTCCCCTAGCTTGTTGGGAACACAAAGTTTCTTTTCAGTTGCAAACTCCATTCCATACATACATAAGGGGAGGTACAAGCTCCAACTCGGTTTTACAGTGAAAACTGCAGGAACTTCAAACCGGCACTAGGAAACAGACTGAGAAAGCAAAGAAAAAGTGTCTCCTGCAACCCGTTCCCTTGGTGCTAGATGAACGAACGTCTCTCCACTTGCTCAGTTCTGAGAGATAAGTGTGTGTGAATGCCGTCCTTCACCTAGCTTGTTGGGAACACAAAGTTTCTTTTCAGTTGCAAACTCCATTCCATATATATATGGGGAGGTACTAGCTCCAACTCGGTTTCACAGTGAAAACTGCAGGAACTTCAAACCGGCACTAGGAAACAGACTGGGAAAGCAGAGAAAAAGTGTCTCCTGCATCCCGTTCCCTTGGTGCTAGATGAACGAACGTCTCTCCACTTGCTCAGTTCTGAGACATAAGTGTGTGTGAAAGCCGTCCTTCAACTAGCTTGTTGGGAACACAAAGTTTCTTTTCAGTTGCAAACTCCATTCCATACTTATAAATGGGGAGGTGCTAGCTCCAACTCCTTTTGACAGTGAAAACTGCAGGAACTTCAAACCGGCACTAGGAAACAGACTGAGAAAGCAGAGAAAAAGTGTCTCCTGCAACCCGTTCCCTTGGTGCTAGATGAACGAACGTCTCTCCACTTGCTCAGTTCTGAGAGATAAGTGTGTGTGAAAGCCGTCCTTCACCTAGCTTGTTGGGAACACAAAGTTTCTTTTCAGTTGCAAACTCCATTCCATACATATATATGGGGAGGTACTAGCTCCAACTCGGTTTTACAGTGAAAACTGCAGGAACTTCAAACCGGCACTAGGAAACAGACTGAGAAAGCAGAGAAAAAGTGTCTCCTGCAACCCTTTCCCTTGGTGCTAGATGAACGAACGTCTCTCCACTTGCTCAGTTCTGAGAGATAAGTGTGTGTGAAAGCCGTCCTTCACCTAGCTTGTTGGGAACACAAAGTTTCTTTTCAGTTGCAAACTCCATTCCATACATATATAAGGGGAGGTACTAGCTCCAACTCCTTTTTACAGTGAAAACTGCAGGATCTTCAAACCGGCACTAGGAAACAGACTGAGAAAGCAGAGTAAAAGTGTTTCCTGCAACCCGTTCCCTTGGTGCTAGATGAACGAACGTCTCTCCACTTGCTCTGTTCTGAGAGATAAGTGTGTGTGAAAGCCGTCCTTCACCTAGCTTGTTGGGAACACAAAGTTTCTTTTCATTTGCAAACTCCATTCCATACATATATATGGGGAGGTAAAAGCTCCAAATCGGTTTGACAGTGAAAACTGCTGGAACTTCAAAACGGCTCTAGGAAACAGACTGAGAAAGCAGAGATAAAGTGTCTCCTGCATCCCGTTCCCTTGGTGCTAGATGAACGAAAGGCTCTCCACTTGCTCAGTTCTGAGAGATAAGTGTGTGTGAAAGCCGTCCTTCACCTAGCTTGTTGGGAACACAAAGTTTCTTTTCAGTTGCAAACTCCATTCCATACATATATATGGAGAGGTACTAGCTGCAACTCGGTTTTACCGTGAAAACTGCAGGAACTTCAAACCGGCACTAGGAAACAGACTGAGAAAGCAGAGAAATAGTGTCTCCTGCAAACAGTTCCCTTGGTGCTAGATGAACAAAAGTCTCTCCACTTGCTCAATTCTGAGAGATATGTGTGTGTGAAAGCCGTCATTCACCTAGCTTGTTGGGAACACAAAGTTTCTTTTCAGTTGCCAACTCCATTCCATACATATATATGGGGAGGTACAAGCTCCAACTCGGTTTTACAGTGAAAACTGAAGGAACTTCAAACCGGCACTTGGAAACAGACTGAGAAAGCAGAGAAAAATTGTCTCCTGCAACCCGTTCCCTTGGTGCTAGATGAACGAACGTCTCTTCACTTGCTCAGTTCTGAGAGATAAGTGTGGGTGAAAGCAGGCCTTCACATAGCTTGTTGGGAACACAAAGTGTCTTTTCTGTTGCAAACTCCATTCCATACATATATATGGGGAGGTACAAGCTCCAACTCGGTTTTACAGTGAAAACTGCAGGAACTTCAAACCGGCACTAGGAAACAGACTGAGAAAGCAGAGAAAAAGTGTCTCCTGCATCCCGTTCCCTTGGTGCTAGTTGAACGAACTTCTCTCCACTTGCTCAGTTCTGAGAGACAAGTGTGTGTGAAAGCCGTCCTTCACCTAGATTGTTGGGAACACAAAGATTCTTTTCAGTTGCAAACTCCATTCCATACTTATATATGGGGAGGTACTAGCTCCAACTCGGTTTGACAGTGAAAACTGCAGGAACTTCAAACCGGCACTAGGAAACGGACTGAGAAAGCAGAGAAAAAGTGTCTCCTGCAACCCGTTCCCTTGTTGCTAGATGAACGAACGTCTCTCCACTTGCTCAGTTCTGAGAGATAAGTGTGTGTGAAAGCCGTCCTTCACCTAGCTTGTTGGGAACACAAAGTTTCTTTTCAGTTGCAAACTCCATTCCATACATATATATGGGGAGGTACTAGCTCAAACTCGGTTTTACAGTGAAAACTGCAGGATCTTCAAACCGGCACTAGGAAACAGACTGAGAAAGCAGAGAAAAAGTGTCTCCTGCAAACCGTTCCCTTGGTGGTAGATGAACGAACGTCTCTCCACTTGCTCTGTTCTGAGAGATATGTGTGTGTGAAAGCCGATCTTCACCTAGCTTGTTGGGAACACAAAGTTTCTTTTCAGTTGCAAACTCCATTCCATACATATATATGGGGAGGTACAAGCTCCAACTCGGTTTGACAGTGAAAACTGCAGGAACTTCAAACCGGCACTAGGAAACAGACTGAGAAAGCAGAGAAAAAGTGTCTCCTGCAACCCGTTCCCTTGGTTCTACAAGAACGAACGTCTCTCCACTTGCTCCGTTCTGAGAGATAAGTGTGTGTGAAAGCCGTCCTTCACCTAGCTTGTTGGGAACACAAAGTTTCTTTTCAGTTGCAAACTACATTCCATACATATATATGGGGAGGTACTAGCTCCAACACCGTTTGACAGTGAAAACTGCAGGAACTTCAAACCGGCACTAGGAAACAGACTGAGAAAGCAGAGAAAAAGTGTCTCCTGCAACCCGTTCCCTTGGTGCTAGATGAACGAACGTCTCTCCACTTGCTCAGTTCTGAGAGATAAGTGTGTGTGAAAGCCGTCCTTCACCTAGCTTGTTGGGAACACAAAGTTTCTTTTCAGTTGCAAACTCCATTCCATCTATATATATGGGGAGATACTAGCTCCAAACCGTTTTGAAAGTGAAAACTGCAGGAACTTCTAAGCGGCACTAGGAAACAGACTGAGAATGCAGAGAAAAAGTGTCTCCTGCAAACCGTTCCCTTGGTGCTAGATGAACGAACGTCTCTCCACTTGCTCAGTTCTGAGAGATAAGTGTGTGTGAAAGCCGTCCTTCACCTAGCTTGTTGGGAACACAAACTTTCTTTTCAGTTGCAAACTCCATTCCATACATATATATGGGGAGGTACTAGCTCCAACTCCTTTTTACAGTGAAAAATGCAGGATCTTCAAACCGGCACTAGGAAACAGACTGAGAAAGCAGAGTAAAAGTGTTTCCTGCAACCCGTTCCCTTGGTGCTAGATGAACGAACGTCTCTCCACTTGCTCAGTTCTGAGAGATAAGTGTGTGTGAAAGCCGTCCTTCACCTAGCTTGTTGGGAACACAAAGTTTCTTTTCATTTGCAAACTCCATTCCATACATATATATGGGGAGGTAAAAGCTCCAACTCGGTTTGACAGTGAAAACTGCTGGATCTTCAAACCGGCTCTAGGAAACAGACTGAGAATGCAGAGATAAAGTGTCTCCTGCATCCGGTTCCCTTGGTGCTAGATGAACGAACGGCTCTCCACTTGCTCAGTTCTGAGAGATAAGTGTGTGTGAAAGCCGTCCTTCACCTAGCTTGTTGGGAACACAAAGTTTCTTTTCAGTTGCAAACTCCATTCCATACATATATATGGAGAGGTACTAGCTCCAACTCGGTTTTACCGTGAAAACTGCAGGAACTTCAAACCGGCACTAGGAAACAGACTGAGAAAGCAGAGAAAAATTGTCTCCTGCAAACCGTTCCCTTGGTGCTAGATGAACGAACGTCTCTTCACTTGCTCAGTTCTGAGAGATAAGTGTGGGTGAAAGCAGGCCTTCACATAGCTTGTTGGGAACACAAAGTGTCTTTTCTGTTGCAAACTCCATTCCATACATATATATGGGGAGGTACAAGCTCCAACTCGGTTTTACAGTGAAAACTGCAGGAACTTCAAACCGGCACTAGGAAACAGACTGAGAAAGCAGAGAAAAAGTGTCTCCTGCATCCCGTTCCCTTGGTGCTAGATGAACGAACGTCTCTCCACTTGCTCAGTTCTGAGAGATAAGTGTGTGTGAAAGCCGCCCTTCACCTAGATTGTTGGGAACACAAAGATTCTTTTCAGTTGCAAACTCCATTCCATAATTATATATGGGGAGGTACTTGCTCCAACTCCGTTTGACAGTGAAAACTGCAGGAACTTCAAACCGGCACTAGGAAACAGACTGAGAAAGCAGAGAAAAAGTGTCTCCTGCAACCCGTTCCCTTGGTGCTAGATGAACGAACGTTTCTCCACTTGCTCAGTTCTCAGAAATAAGTGTGTGTGAAAGCCGTCCTTCACATAGCTTGTTGGGAACACAAAGTTTCTTTTCAGTTGCAAACTCCATTCCATACATATATATGGGGAGGTACAAGCTCCAACTCGGTTTTACAGTGAAAACTGCAGGAACTTCAAACCGGCACTAGGAAACAGACTGAGAAAGCAGAGAAAAAGTGTCTCCTGCATCCCGTTCCCTTGGTGCTAGATGAACGAACGTCTCTCCACTTGCTCAGTTCTGAGACATAAGTGTGTGTGAAAGCCGTCCTTCACATAGCTTGTTGGGAACACAAAGTTTCTTTTCAGTTGCAAACTCCATTCCATACTTATATATGGGGAGGTGCTAGCTCCAACTCCGTTTGACAGTGAAAACTGCAGGAATTTCAAACCGGCACTAGGAAACAGACTGAGAAAGCAGAGAAAAAGTGTGTCCTGCAACCCGTTCCCTTGGTGCTAGATGAACGAACGTCTCTCCACTTGCTCAGTTCTGAGAGATAAGTGTGTGTGAAAGCCGTCCTTCACGTAGCTTGTTGGGAACACAAAGTTTCTTTTCAGTTGCAAACTCCATTCCATACATATATATGGGGAGGTACTAGCTCCAACTCGGTTTTACAGTGAAAACTGCAGGAACTTCAAACCGGCACTAGGAAACAGACTGAGAAAGCAGAGAAAAAGTGTTTCCTGCAACCCTTTCCCTTGGTGCTAGATGAACGAACGTCTCTCCACTTGCTCAGTTCTGAGAGATAAATGTGTGTGAAAGCCGTCCTTCACCTAGCTTGTTGGGAACACAAAGTTTCTTTTCAGTTGCAAACTCCATTCCATACATATATATGGGGAGGTACTAGCTCCAACTCCTTTTTACAGTGAAAACTGCAGGATCTTCAAACCGGCACTAGGAAACAGACTGAGAAAGCAGAGTAAAAGTGTTTCCTGCAACCCGTTCCATTGGTGCTAGATGAACGAACGTCTCTCCACTTGCTCTGTTCAGAGAGATATGTGTGTGTGAAAGCCGTCCTTCACCTAGCTTGTTGGGAACACAAAGTTTCTTTTCATTTGGAAACTCCATTCCATACATATATATGGGGAGGTAAAAGCTCCAACTCGGTTTGACAGTGAAAACTGCTGGAACTTCAAACCGGCTCTAGGAAACAGACTGAGAAAGCAGAGATAAAGTGTCTCCTGCATCCCGTTCCCTTGGTCCTAGATGAACGAACGGCTCTCCACTTGCTCAGTTCTGAGAGATAAGTGTGTGTGAAAGCCGTCCTTCACCTAGCTTGTTGGGAACACAAAGTTTCTTTCAGTTGCAAACTCCATTCCATACATATATATGGAGAGGTACTAGCTCAAACTCGGATTTACCGTGAAAACTGCAGGAACTTCAAACCGGCACTAGGAAACAGACTGAGAAAGCAGAGAAAATGTTTCTCCTGCAACCAGTTCCCTTGGTGCTAGATGAACGAAAGTCTCTCCACTTGCTCAGTTCTGAGAGATAAGTGTGTGTGAAAGCCGTCCTTCAACTATCTTGTTGGGAACACAAAGTGTCTTTTCTGTTTCAAACTCCATTCCATACATATATATGGGGAGGTACTAGCTCCAACTCGGTTTTACAGTGAAAACTGCAGGATCTTCAAACCGGCACTAGGAATCAGACTGAGAAAGCAGAGAAAAAGTGTCTCCTGCAAACCGTTCCCTTGGTGGTAGATGAACGAACGTCTCTCCACTTGCTCTGTTCTGAGAGATATGTGTGTGTGAAAGCGGTCCTTCACCTAGCTTGTTGGGAACACAAAGTTTCTTTTCAGTTGCAAACTCCATTCCATACATATATATGGGGAAGTACAAGCTCCAACTCGGTTTGACAGTGAAAACTGCAGGAACTTCAAACCGGCACTAGGAAACAGACTGAGAAAGCAGAGAAAAAGTGTGTCCTGCAACCCGTTCCCTTGGTGCTAGATGAACGAACGTCTCTCCACTTGCTCAGTTCTGAGAGATAAGTGTGTGTGAAAGCCGTCCTTCACCTAGCTTGTTGGGAACACAAAGTTTCTTTTCAGTTGCAAACTACATTCCATACATATATATGGGGAGGTACTAGCTCCAACACGGTTTGACAGTGAAAACTGCAGGAACTTCAAACCGGCACTAGGAAACAGACTGAGAAAGCAGAGAAAAAGTGTCTCCTGCAACCCGTTCCCTTGGTGCTAGATGAACGAACGTCTCTCCACTTGCTCAGTTCTGAGAGATAAGTGTGTGTGAAAGCCGCCATTCACCTAGCTTGTTGGGAACACAAAGTTTCTTTTCAGTTGCAAACTCCATTCCATCTATATATATGGGGAGATACTAGCTCCAAACCGGTTTGACAGTGAAAACTGCAGGAACTTCAAACCGGCCCTAGGAAACAGACTGAGAAAGCAGAGAAATAGTGTCTCCTGCAAACCGTTCCCTTGGTGCTAGATGAACGAACGTCTCTCCACTTGCTCAGTTCTGAGAATAAGTGTGTGTGAAAGCCGTCCTTCACCTAGCTTGTTGGGAACACAAAGTTTCTTTTCAGTTGCAAACTCCATTCCATACATATATATGGGGAGGTAGAAGCTCCAACTCGGTTTGACACTGAAAACTGCAGGAAATTCAACCCGGCACTAGGAAACAAACTGAGAAAGCAGAGAAAATGTGTCTCCTGCAACCCGTTCCCTTGGTGCTAGATGAACGAAAGTCTCTCCACTTGCTCAGTTCTGAGAGATAACTGTGTGTGAAAGCCGTCCTTCACGTATCTTGTTGGGAACACAAAGCTTCTTTTCAGTTGCAAACTCCATTCCATACATATATATGGGGAGGTACTAGCTCCAACTCGGTTTTACAGTGAAAACTGCAGGAACTTCAAACCGGCACTAGAAAACAGACTGAGGAACAGAGAAAAAGTGTCTCCTGCAACCCGTTCCCTTGGTGCTAGATGAACGAACGTCTCTCCACTTGCTCAGTTCTGAGAGATAAGTGTGTGTGAAAGCCGTCCTTCACCTAGCTTGTTGGGAACACAAAGTTTCTTTTCAGTTGCAAACTACATTCCATACATATATATGGGGAGGTACTAGCTCCAACACGGTTTGACAGTGAAAACTGCAGGAACTTCAAACCGGCACTAGGAAACAGACTGAGAAAGCAGAGAAAAAGTGTCTCCTGCAACCCGTTCCCTTGGTGCTAGATGAACGAACGTCTCTCCACTTGCTCAGTTCTGAGAGATAAGTGTGTGTGAAAGCCGCCATTCACCTAGCTTGTTGGGATCACAAAGTTTCTTTTCAGTTGCAAACTCCATTCCATCTATATATATGGGGAGATACTAGCTCCAAACCGGTTTGACAGTGAAAACTGCAGGAACTTCAAACAGGCACTAGGAAACAGACTGAGAAAGCAGAGAAAAAGTGTCTCCTGCAAACCGTTCCCTTGGTGCTAGATGAACGAACGTCTCTCCACTTGCTCAGTTCTGAGAATAAGTGTGTGTGAAAGCCGTCCTTCACCTAGCTTGTTGGGAACACAAAGTTTCTTTTCAGTTGCAAACTCCATTCCGAACATATATATGGGGAGGTAGAAGCTGCAACTCGGTTTGACACTGAAAACTGCAGGAAATTCAACCCGGCAATAGGAAACAAACTGAGAAAGCAGAGAAAATGTGTCTCCTGCAACCCGTTCCCTTGGTGCTAGATGAACGAACGTCTCTCCACTTGCTCAGTTCTGAGAGATAACTGTGTGTGAAAGCCGTCCTTCACGTATCTTGTTGGGAACACAAAGATTCTTTTCAGTTGCAAACTCCATTCCATACATATATATGGGGAGTTACAAGCTCCAACTCGGTTTTACAGTGAAAACTGCAGGAACTTCAAACCGGCACTAGAAAACAGACTGAGGAACAGAGAAAAAGTGTCTCCTGCAACCCGTTCCCTTGGTGCTAGATGAACGAACGTCTCTCCACTTGCTCAGTTCTGAGAGATAAGTGTGTGTGAAAGCCGTCCTTCACCTAGCTTGTTGGGAACACAAAGTTTCTTTTCAGTTGCAAACTCCACTCCTTCCATATATATGGGGAGGTAGAAGCTCCAACTCGGTTTTACAGTGAAAATTGCAGGAACTTCAAACCGGCACTAGGAAACAGACTGAGAAAGCAGAGAAAAAGTGTCTCCTGCAACCCGTTCCCTTGGTGCTAGATGAACGAACGTCTCTCCACTTGGTCAGTTCCGAGAGATAGTGTGTGTGTAAGCTGTCCTTCACCTAGCTTGTTGGGAACACAAAATTTCTTTTCAGTTGCAAACTCCCTTCCATACATATATATGGGGAGGTACTAGCTCCAACTCGGTTTGACAGTGAAAACTGCAGGAACTTCACACCGGCACTAGGAAACAGACTGAGAAAGCAGCGAAATAGTGTCTCCTGCAACCCGTTCCCTTGGTGCTAGATGAACGATCGTTTCTCGACTTGCTCAGTTCCGAGAGATATGTGTGTGTGTAAGCCGTCCTTCACCTAGCTTGTTGTGAACACAAAGTTTCTTTTCAGTTGCAAACTCCAATCCATACATATATATGGGGAGGTACTAGCTCCAACTCGGTTTGACAGTGAAAAGTGCAGGAACTTCAAACCGGCACTAGGAAACAGACTGAGAAAGCAGAGAAAAAGTGTCTCCTGCAACCCGTTCCCTTGGTGCTAGATGAACGAACGTCTCTCCACTTGCTCATTTCTGAGAGATAAGTGTGTGTGAAAGCCGTCCTTCACCTAGCTTGATGGGAATACAAAGTTTCTTTTCAGGTGCAAACTCCATTCCATACATATATATGGGGAGGTAGAAGCTCCTACTCGGATTTACAGTGAAAACTGCACGAACTTCAAACCGGCACTAGGAAAAAGACTGAGAAAGCAGAGAAATAGTGTCTCCTGCAACCCGTTCCCTTGGTGCTAGATGAACTAACGTCTCTCCACTTGCTCAGTTCTGAGAGATAAGTGTGTGTGAAAGCCGTCCTTCACCTAGCTTGTTGGGAACACAAAGTTTCTTTTCAGTTGCAAACTCCATTCCATACATATATATGGGGAGGTACTAGCTCCAACTCGGTTTTACAGTGAAAACTGCAGGAACTTCAAACCGACACTAGGAAACAGACTGAGAAAGCAGAGAAAAAGTGTCTCCTGCAACCCGTTCCCTTGGTGCTAGATGAAAGAACGTCTCTCCACTTGCTCAGTTCTGAGAGATATGTGTGTGTGAAAGCCGTCCTTCAACTAGCTTGTTTGGAACACTAAGTTTCTTTTCAGTTGCAAACTCCATTCCATACATATATATGGGGAGGTACTAGCTCCAACTAGGTTTGACAGTGAAAACTGCAGGAACTTCAAACCGGCACTAGGAAACAGACTGAGAAAGCAGAGAAAAAGTGTCTCTTGCAACCCGTTCCCTTGGTGCTAGATGAACGAACGTCTCTCCACTTGCTCAGTTCTGAGAGATAAGTGTGTGTGAAAGCCGTCCTTCACGTATCTTGTTGGGAACACAAAGCTTCTTTTCAGTTGCAAACTACATTCCATATATATATATGGGGAGGTACTATCTCCAAATGGGTTTTACAGTGAAAACAGCAGGAACATCAAACCGGCACTAGGAAACAGACTGAGAAAGCAGAGAAAAAGTGTCTCCTGCAAACCGTTCCCTTGGTGCTAGATGAACGAACGTCTCTCCACTTGCTCAGTTCTGAGAATAAGTGTGTGTGAAAGCCGTCCTTCACCTAGCTTGTTGGGAACACAAAGTTTCTTTTCAGTTGCAAACTCCATTCCATACATATATATGGGGAGGTACAAGCTCCAACTCGTTTTGACACTGAAAACTGCAGGAAATTCAACCCGGCACTAGGAAACAAACTGAGAAATCAGAGAAAATGTGTCTCTTGCAACCCGTTCCCTTGGTGCTAGATGAACGAAAGTCTCTCCACTTGCTCAGTTCTGAGAGATAACTGTGTGTGAAAGCCGTCCTTCACGTATCTTGTTGGGAACACAAAGCTTCTTTTCAGTTGCAAACTCCATTCCATACATATATATGGGGAGGTACAAGCTCCAACTCGGTTTTACAGTGAAAACTGCAGGAACTTCAAACCGGCACTAGAAAACAGACTGAGGAACAGAGAAAAAGTGTCTCCTGCAACCCGTTCCCTTGGTGCTAGATGAACGAACGTCTCTCCACTTGCTCAGTTCTGAGAGATAAGTGTGTGTGAAAGCCGTCCTTCACCTAGCTTGTTGGGAACACAAAGTTTCTTTTCAGTTGCAAACTACATTCCATACATATATATGGGGAGGTACTAGCTCCAACTCTGTTTTACAGTGAAAACTGCAGGAACTTCAAACCGGCACTAGGAAACAGACTGAGAAAGCAGAGAAAAAGTGTCTCTTGCAACCCGTTCCCTTGGTGCTAGATGAACGAACGTCTCTCCACTTGCTCAGTTCTGAGAGATAAGTGTGTGTGAAAGCCGTCCTTCACGTATCTTGTTGGGAACACAAAGCTTCTTTTCAGTTGCAAACTACATTCCATATATATATATGGGGAGGTACTATCTCCAAATGGGTTTTACAGTGAAAACAGCAGGAACTTCAAACCGGCACTAGGAAACAGACTGAGAAAGCAGAGAAAAAGTGTCTCCTGCAAACCGTTCCCTTGGTGCTAGATGAACGAACGTCTCTCCACTTGCTCAGTTCTGAGAATAAGTGTGTGTGAAAGCCGTCCTTCACCTAGCTTGTTGGGAACACAAAGTTTCTTTTCAGTTGCAAACTCCATTCCATACATATATATGGGGAGGTAGAAGCTCCAACTCGGTTTGACACTGAAAACTGCAGGAAATTCAACCCGGCACTAGGAAACAAACTGAGAAATCAGAGAAAATGTGTCTCTTGCAACCCGTTCCCTTGGTGCTAGATGAACGAAAGTCTCTCCACTTGCTCAGTTCTGAGAGATAACTGTGTGTGAAAGCCGTCCTTCACGTATCTTGTTGGGAACACAAAGCTTCTTTTCAGTTGCAAACTCCATTCCATACATATATATGGGGAGGTACAAGCTCCAACTCGGTTTTACAGTGAAAACTGCAGGAACTTCAAACCGGCACTAGAAAACAGACTGAGGAACAGAGAAAAAGTGTCTCCTGCAACCCGTTCCCTTGGTGCTAGATGAACGAACGTCTCTCCACTTGCTAAGTTCTGAGAGATAAGTGTGTGTGAAAGCCGTCCTTCACCTAGCTTGTTGGGAACACAAAGTTTCTTTTCAGTTGCAAACTACATTCCATACATATATATGGGGAGGTACTAGCTCCAACTCTGTTTTACAGTGAAAACTGCAGGAACTTCAAACCGGCACTAGGAAACAGACTGAGAAAGCAGAGAAAAAGTGTCTCCTGCAACCCGTTCCCTTGGTGCTAGATGAACGAACGTCTCTCCACTTGCTCAGTTCTGAGAGATAAGTGTGTGTGAAAGCCGCCATTCACCTAGCTTGTTGGGAACACAAAGTTTCTTTTCAGTTGCAAACTCCATTCCATCTATATATATGGGGAGATACTAGCTCCAAACCGGTTTGACAGTGAAAACTGCAGGAACTTCAAACCGGCACTAGGAAACAGACTGAGAAAGCAGAGAAAAAGTGTCTCCTGCAAACCGTTCCCTTGGTGCTAGATGAACGAACGTCTCTCCACTTGCTCAGTTCTGAGAATAAGTGTGTGTGAAAGCCGTCCTTCACCTAGCTTGTTGGGAACACAAAGTTTCTTTTCAGTTGCAAACTCCATTCCATACATATATATGGGGAGGTAGAAGCTCCAACTCGGTTTGACACTGAAAACTGCAGGAAATTCAACCCGGCACTAGGAAACAAACTGAGAAAGCAGAGAAAATGTGTCTCCTGCAACCCGTTCCCTTGGTGCTAGATGAACGAACGTCTCTCCACTTGCTCAGTTCTGAGAGATAACTGTGTGTGAAAGCCGTCCTTCACGTATCTTGTTGGGAACAGAAAGCTTCTTTTCAGTTGCAAACTCCATTCCATACATATATATGGGGAGGTACTAGCTCCAACTCGGTTTTACAGTGAAAACTGCAGGAACTTCAAACCGGCACTAGAAAACAGACTGAGGAACAGAGAAAAAGTGTCTCCTGCAACCCGTTCCCTTGGTGCTAGATGAACGAACGTCTCTCCACTTGCTCAGTTCTGAGAGATAAGTGTGTGTGAAAGCCGTCCTTCACCTAGCTTGTTGGGAACACAAAGTTTCTTTTCAGTTGCAAACTCCACTCCTTCCATATATATGGGGAGGTAGAAGCTCCAACTCGGTTTTACAGTGAAAATTGCAGGAACTTCAAACCGGCACTAGGAAACAGACTGAGAAAGCAGAGAAAAAGTGTCTCCTGCATCCCGTTCCCTTGGTGCTAGATGAACGAACGTCTCTCCACTTGGTCAGTTCCGAGAGATAGTGTGTGTGTAAGCTGTCCTTCACCTAGCTTGTTGGGAACACAAAATTTCTTTTCAGTTGCAAACTCCCTTCCATACATATATATGGGGAGGGACTAGCTCCAACTCGGTTTGACAGTGAAAACTGCAGGAACTTCACACCGGCACTAGGAAACAGACTGAGAAAGCAGCGAAATAGTGTCTCCTGCAACCCGTTCCCTTGGTGCTAGATGAACGATCGTTTCTCGACTTGCTCAGTTCCGAGAGATATGTGTGTGTGTAAGCCGTCCTTCACCTAGCTTGTTGTGAACACAAAGTTTCTTTTCAGTTGCAAACTCCAATCCATACATATATATGGGGAGGTACTAGCTCCAACTCGGTTTGACAGTGAAAACTGCAGGAACTTCAAACCGGCACTAGGAAACAGACTGAGAAAGCAGAGAAAAAGTGTCTCCTGCAACCCGTTCCCTTGGTGCTAGATGAACGAACGTCTCTCCACTTGCTCATTTCTGAGAGAAAAATGTGTGTGAAAGCCGTCCTTCACCTAGCTTGATGGGAACACAAAGTTTCTTTTCAGGTGCAAACTCCATTCCATACATATATATGGGGAGGTAGAAGCTCCTACTCGGTTTTACAGTGAAAACAGCACGAACTTCAAACCGGCACTAGGAAAAAGACTGAGAAAGCAGAGAAATAGTGTCTCCTGCAACCCGTTCCCTTGGTGCTAGATGAACGAACGTCTCTCCACTTGCTCAGTTCTGAGAGATAAGTGTGTGTGAAAGCCGTCCTTCACCTAGCTTGTTGGGAACACAAAGTTTCTTTTCAGTTGCAAACTCCATTCCATACATATATATGGGGAGGTACTAGCTCCAACTCGGTTTTACAGTGAAAACTGCAGGAACTTCAAACCGACACTAGGAAACAGACTGAGAAAGCAGAGAAAAAGTGTCTCCTGCAACCCGTTCCCTTGGTGCTAGATGAAAGAACGTCTCTCCACTTGCTCAGTTCTGAGAGATATGTGTGTGTGAAAGCCGTCCTTCAACTAGCTTGTTTGGAACACTAAGTTTCTTTTCAGTTGCAAACTCCATTCCATACATATATATGGGGAGGTAGAAGCTCCAACTCGGTTTGACACTGAAAACTGCAGGAACTTCAAACCGGCACTAGGAAACAGACTGAGAAAGCAGAGAAAAAGTATCTCTTGCAACACGTTCCCTTGGTGCTAGATGAACGAACGTCTCTCCACTTGCTCAGTTCTGAGAGATAAGTGTGTGTGAAAGCCGTCCTTCACGTATCTTGTTGGGAACACAAAGCTTCTTTTCAGTTGCAAACTACATTCCATATATATATATGGGGAGGTACTATCTCCAAATGGGTTTTACAGTGAAAACAGCAGGAACTTCAAACCGGCACTAGGAAACAGACTGAGAAAGCAGAGAAAAAGTGTCTCCTGCAAACCGTTCCCTTGGTGCTAGATGAACGAACGTCTCTCCACTTGCTCAGTTCTGAGAATAAGTGTGTGTGAAAGCCGTCCTTCACCTAGCTTGTTGGGAACACAAAGTTTCTTTTCAGTTGCAAACTCCATTCCATACATATATATGGGGAGGTAGAAGCTCCAACTCGGATTGACACTGAAAACTGCAGGAAATTCAACCCGGCACTAGGAAACAAACTGAGAAAGCAGAGAAAATGTGTCTCCTGCAACCCGTTCCCTTGGTGCTAGATGAACGAAAGTCTCTCCACTTGCTCAGTTCTGAGAGATAACTGTGTGTGAAAGCCGTCCTTCACGTATCTTGTTGGGAACACAAAGCTTCTTTTCAGTTGCAAACTCCATTCCATACATATATATGGGGAGGTACTAGCTCCAACTCGGTTTTACAGTGAAAACTGCAGGAACTTCAAACCGGCACTAGAAAACAGACTGAGGAACAGAGAAAAAGTGTCTCCTGCAACCCGTTCCCTTGGTGCTAGATGAACGAACGTCTCTCCACTTGCTCAGTTCTGAGAGATAAGTGTGTGTGAAAGCCGTCCTTCACCTAGCTTGTTGGGAACACAAAGTTTCTTTTCAGTTGCAAACTACATTCCATACATATATATGGGGAGGTACTAGCTCCAACACGGTTTGACAGTGAAAACTGCAGGAACTTCAAACCGGCACTAGGAAACAGACTGAGAAAGCAGAGAAAAAGTGTCTCCTGCAACCCGTTCCCTTGGTGCTAGATGAACGAACGTCTCTCCACTTGCTCAGTTCTGAGAGATAAGTGTGTGTGAAAGCCGCCATTCACCTAGCTTGTTGGGAACACAAAGTTTCTTTTCAGTTGCAAACTCCATTCCATCTATATATATGGGGAGATACTAGCTCCAAACCGGTTTGACAGTGAAAACTGCAGGAACTTCAAACCGGCACTAGGAAACAGACTGAGAAAGCAGAGAAAAAGTGTCTCCTGCAAACCGTTCCCTTGGTGCTAGATGAACGAACGTCTCTCCACTTGCTCAGTTCTGAGAATAAGTGTGTGTGAAAGCCGTCCTTCACCTAGCTTGTTGGGAACACAAAGTTTCTTTTCAGTTGCAAACTCCATTCCATACATATATATGGGGAGGTAGAAGCTCCAACTCGGTTTGACACTGAAAACTGCAGGAAATTCAACCCGGCACTAGGAAACAAACTGAGAAAGCAGAGAAAATGTGTCTCTTGCAACCCTTTCCCTTGGTGCTAGATGAACGAACGTCTCTCCACTTGCTCAGTTCTGAGAGATAACTGTGTGTGAAAGCCATCCTTCACGTATCTTGTTGGGAACACAAAGATTCTTTTCAGTTGCAAACTCCATTCCATACATATATATGGGGAGGTACAAGCTCCAACTCGGTTTTACAGTGAAAACTGCAGGAACTTCAAACCGGCACTAGAAAACAGACTGAGGAACAGAGAAAAAGTGTCTCCTGCAACCCGTTCCCTTGGTGCTAGATGAACGAACGTCTCTCCACTTGCTCAGTTCTGAGAGATAAGTGTGTGTGAAAGCCGTCCTTCACCTAGCTTGTTGGGAACACAAAGTTTCTTTTCAGTTGCAAACTCCACTCCTTCCATATATATGGGGAGGTAGAAGCTCCAACTCGGTTTTACAGTGAAAATTGCAGGAACTTCAAACCGGCACTAGGAAACAGACTGAGAAAGCAGAGAAAAAGTGTCTCCTGCATCCCGTTCCCTTGGTGCTAGATGAACGAACGTCTCTCCACTTGGTCAGTTCCAAGAGATAGTGTGTGTGTAAGCTGTCCTTCACCTAGCTTGTTGGGAACACAAAATTTCTTTTCAGTTGCAAACTCCCTTCCATACATATATATGGGGAGGTACTAGCTCCAACTCGGTTTGACAGTGAAAACTGCAGGAACTTCACACAGGCACTAGGAAACAGACTGAGAAAGCAGCGAAATAGTGTCTCCTGCAACCCGTTCCCTTGGTGCTAGATGAACGATCGTTTCTCGACTTGCTCAGTTCCGAGAGATATGTGTGTGTGTAAGCCGTCCTTCACCTAGCTTGTTGTGAACACAAAGTTTCTTTTCAGTTGCAAACTCCAATCCATACATATATATGGGGAGGTACTAGCTCCAACTCGGTTTGACAGTGAAAACTGCAGGAACTTCAAACCGGCACTAGGAAACAGACTGAGAAAGCAGAGAAAAAGTGTCTCCTGCAACCCGTTCCCTTGGTGCTAGATGAACGAACGTCTCTCCACTTGCTCATTTCTGAGAGATAAATGTGTGTGAAAGCCGTCCTTCACCTAGCTTGATGGGAACACAAAGTTTCTTTTCAGGTGCAAACTCCATTCCATACATATATATGGGGAGGTAGAAGCTCCTACTCGGTTTTACAGTGAAAACTGCACGAACTTCAAACCGGCACTAGGAAACAGACTGAGAAAGCAGAGAAAAAGTGTCTCCTGCAACCCGTTCCCTTGGTGCTAGATGAACGAACGTCTCTCCACTTGCTCAGTTCTGAGAGATAAGTGTGTGTGAAAGCCGTCCTTCACCTAGCTTGTTGGGAACACAAAGTTTCTTTTCAGTTGCAAACTCCATTCCATACATATATATGGGGAGGTACTAGCTCCAACTCGGTTTTACAGTGAAAACTGCAGGAACTTCAAACCGACACTAGGAAACAGACTGAGAAAGCAGAGAAAAAGTGTCTCCTGCAACCCGTTCCCTTGGTGCTAGATGAAAGAACCTCTCTCCACTTGCTCAGTTCTGAGAGATATGTGTGTGTGAAAGCCGTCCTTCAACTAGCTTGTTTGGAACACTAAGTTTCTTTTCAGTTGCAAACTCCATTCCATACATATATATGGGGAGGTACTAGCTCCAACTAGGTTTGACAGTGAAAACTGCAGGAACTTCAAACCGGCACTAGGAAACAGACTGAGAAAGCAGAGAAAAAGTGTCTCTTGCAACCCGTTCCCTTGGTGCTAGATGAACGAACGTCTCTCCACTTGCTCAGTTCTGAGAGATAAGTGTGTGTGAAAGCCGTCCTTCACGTATCTTGTTGGGAACACAAAGCTTCTTTTCAGTTGCAAACTACATTCCATATATATATATGGGGAGGTACTATCTCCAAATGGGTTTTACAGTGAAAACAGCAGGAACTTCAAACCGGCACTAGGAAACAGACTGAGAAAGCAGAGAAAAAGTGTGTCCTGCAACCCGTTCCCTTGGTGCTAGATGAACGAACGTCTCTCCACTTGCTCAGTTCTGAGAGATAACTGTGTGTGAAAGCCGTCCTTCACCTAGCTTGTTGGGAACACAAAGTTTCTTTTCAGTTGCAAACTCCATTCCATACATATATATGGGGAGGTAGAAGCTCCAACTCGGTTTGACACTGAAAACTGCAGGAAATTCAACCCGGCACTAGGAAACAAACTGAGAAAGCAGAGAAAATGTGTCTCCTGCAACCCGTTCCCTTGGTGCTAGATGAACGAACGTCTCTCCACTTGCTCAGTTCTGAGAGATAACTGTGTGTGAAAGCCGTCCTTCACGTATCTTGTTGGGAACACAAAGCTTCTTTTCAGTTGCAAACTCCATTCCATACATATATATGGGGAGGTACTAGCTCCAACTCGGTTTTACAGTGAAAACTGCAGGAACTTCACACCGGCACTAGGAAACAGACTGAGAAAGCAGAGGAAATGTGTCTCCTGCAACCCGTTCCCTTGGTGCTAGATGAAAGAACGTCTCTCCACTTGCTCAGTTCTGAGAGATAAGGGTGTGTGAAAGCCGTCCTTCACCTAGCTTGTTGGGAACACAAAGTTTCTTTTCAGTTGCAAACACCATTCCATACATATATATGGGGAGGTACTAGCTCCAACTCGGTTTTACAGTGAAAACTGCAGGAACTTCAAACCGGCACTAGAAAACAGACTGAGGAACAGAGAAAAAGTGTCTCCTGCAAACCGTTCCCTTGGTGCTAGATGAACGAACGTCTCTCCACTTGCTCAGTTCTGAGAGATAAGTGTGTGTGAAAGCCGTCCTTCACCTAGCTTGTTGGGAACACAAAGTTTCTTTTCAGTTGCAAACTCCACTCCTTCCATATATATGGGGAGGTAGAAGCTCCAACTCGGTTTTACAGTGAAAATTGCAGGAACTTCAAACCGGCACTAGGAAACAGACTGAGAAAGCAGAGAAAAAGTGTCTCCTGCATCCCGTTCCCTTGGTGCTAGATGAACGAAAGTCTCTCCACTTGGTCAGTTCCGAGAGATAGTGTGTGTGTAAGCTGTCCTTCACCTAGCTTGTTGGGAACACAAAATTTCTTTTCAGTTGCAAACTCCCTTCCATACATATATATGGGGAGGTACTAGCTCCAACTCTGTTTGACAGTGAAAACTGCAGGAACATCAAACCGGCACTAGGAAACAGACTGAGAAAGCAGCGAAATAGTGTCTCCTGCAACCCGTTCCCTTGGTGCTAGATGAACGATCGTCTCTCGACTTGCTCAGTTCCGAGAGATATGTGTGTGTGTAAGCCGTCCTTCACCTAGCTTGTTGTGAACACAAAGTTTCTTTTCAGTTGTAAACTCCAATCCATACATATATATGGGGAGGTACTAGCTCCAACTCGGTTTGACAGTGAAAACTGCAGGAACTTCAAACCGGCACTAGGAAACAGACTGAGAAAGCAGAGAAAAAGTGTCTCCTGCAACCCGTTCCCTTGGTGCTAGATGAACGAACGTCTCTCCACTTGCTCAGTTCTGAGAGATAAGTTTGTGTGAAGCCGTCCTTCACCTAGCTTGTTGGGAACACAAAGTTTCTTTTCAGTTGAAACCTCCCTTCCATACATATATATGGGGAAGTACTAGCTCCAACTCGGTTTTACAGTGAAAACTGCAGGAACTTCAAACCGGCAATAGGAAACAGACTGAGAAAACAGAGAAAAAGTGTATCCTGCAACCCGTTCCCTTGGTGCTAGATGAAAGAACGTCTCTCCACTTGCTCAGTTCTGAGAGATATGTGTGTGTGAAAGCCGTCCTTCAACTAGCTTGTTTGGAACACTAAGTTTCTTTTCAGTTGCAAACTCCATTCCATACATATATATGGGGAGGTATTAGCTCCAACTAGGTTTGACAGTGAAAACTGCAGGAACTTCAAACCGGCACTAGGAAACAGACTGAGAAAGCAGAGAAAAAGTGTCTCTTGCAACCCGTTCCCTTGGTGCTAGATGAACGAACGTCTCTCCACTTGCTCAGTTCTGAGAGATAAGTGTGTGTGAAAGCCGTCCTTCACGTATCTTGTTGGGAACACAAAGCTTCTTTTCAGTTGCAAACTCCATTCCATATATATATATGGGGAGGTACTAGCTCCAAATGGGTTTTACAGTGAAAACAGCTGGAACTTCAAACCGGCACTAGGAAACAGACTGAGAAAGCAGAGAAAAAGTGTGTCCTGCAACCCGTTCCTTTGGTGCTAGATGAACGAACGTCTCTCCAATTGCTCAGTTCTGAGAGATAACTGTGTGTGAAAGCCGTCCTTCACCTAGCTTGTTGGGAACACAAAGTTTCTTTTCAGTTGCAAACTCCATTCCATACATATATATGGGTAGGTAGAAGCTCCAACTCGGTTTGACACTGAAAACTGCAGGAAATTCAACCCGGCACTAGGAAACAGACTGAGAAAGCAGAGGAAAAGTGTCTCCTGCAACCCGTTCCCTTGGTGCTAGATGAAAGAACGTCTCTCCACTTGCTCAGTTCTGAGAGATAAGTGTGTGTGAAAGCCGTCCTTCACCTAGCTTGTTGGGAACACAAAGTTTCTTTTCAGTTGCAAACACCATTCCATACATATATATGGGGAGGTACTAGCTCCAACTCGGTTTTACAGTGAAAACTGCAGGAACTTCAAACCGGCACTAGAAAACAGACTGAGGAACAGAGAAAAAGTGTTTCCTGCAACCCGTTCCCTTGGTGCTAGATGAACGAACGACTCTCCACTTGCTCTGTTCTGAGAGTTAAGTGTGTGTGAAAGCCGTCCTTCACCTAGCTTGTTGGGAACACAAAGTTTCTTTTCAGTTGCAAACTCCATTCCATACATATATATGGGGAGGTACAAGCTCCAACTCGGTTTTACAGTGAAAACTGCAGGAACTTCAAACCGGCACTAGGAAACAGACTGAGAAAGCAGAGAAAAAGTGTCTCCTGCATCCCGTTCCCTTGGTGCTAGATGAACGAACGTCTCTCCACTTGCTCAGTTCTGAGACATAAGTGTGTGTGAAAGCCGCCCTTCACCTAGCTTGTTGGGAACACAAAGTTTCTTTTCAGTTGCAAACTCCATTCCATACTTATATATGGGGCGGTACTAGCTCCAACTCCGTTTGACAGTGAAAACTGCAGGAACTTCAAACCGGCACTAGGAAACAGACTGAGAAACCAGAGAAAAAGTGTCTCCTCCAACCCGTTCCCTTGGTGCTAGATGAACGAACGTCTCTCCACTTGCTCAGTTGTGAGAGATAATTGTGTGTGAAAGCCGTCCTTCACATAGCTTGTTGGGAACACAAAGTTTCTTTTCAGTTGGAAACTCCATTCCATACATATATATGGGGAGGTAGAAGCTCCAACTCGGTTTTACAGTGAAAACTGCAGGAACTTCAAACCGGCACTAGGAAACGGACTGAGAAAGCAGAGAAAAAGTACCTTCTGCAACCCTTTCCCTTGGTGCTAGATGAACGAACGTCTCTCCATTTGCTCAGGTCTGAGAGATAAGTGTGTGTGAAAGCCGTCCTTCAACTAGCTTGTTGGGAACACAAAGTTTCTTTTCAGTTGCAAACTCCATTCCATACATATATATGGGAAGGTACTAGCTCCAACTCCTTTTTACAGTGAAAACTGCAGGATCTTCAAACCGGCACTAGGAAACAGACTGAGAAAGCAGAGAAAAAGTGTCTCCTGCAACCAGTTCCCTTGGTGCTAGATGAACGAACGTCTCTCCACTTGCTCTGTTCTGAGAGAAAGTGTGTGTGAAAACCGTCCTTCACTTAGCTTGTTGGGAACACAAACTTTCTTTACTGTTGCAAACTCCATTCCATACATATATATGGGGAGGTACAAGCTCCAACTCGGTTTGACAGTGAAAACTGCAGGAACTTCAAACCGGCTCTAGTAAACAGACTGAGAAAGCAGAGATAAAGTGTCTCCTGCATCCCGTTCCCTTGCTGCTAGATGAACGAACGGCTCTCCACTTGCTAAGTTCTGAGAGATAAATGTGTGTGAAAGCCGTCCTTCACCTAGCTTGTTGGGAACACAAAGTTTCTTTTCAGTTGCAAACTCCACTCCATCCATATATATGGGGAGGTATAAGCTCCAACTCGGTTTTACAGTGAAAACTGCAGGAACTTCAAACCGGCACTAGGAAACAGACTGAGAAAGCAGAGAAAAAGTGTCTCCTGCAACCCGTCCCTTGGTGCTAGATGAACGAACGTCTCTCCACTTGCTCAGTTCTGAGAGATAAGTGTGTGTGAAAGCCGTCCTTCACGTATCTTGTTGGGAACACAAAGCTTCTTTTCAGTTGCAAACTCCATTCCATATATATATATGGGGAGGTACTAGCTCCAAATGGGTTTTACAGTGAAAACTGCAGGAACTTCAAAACGGCACTAGGAAACAGACTGAGAAAGCAGAGAAAAAGTGTCTCCTCCAACCTGTTCCCTTGGTGCTAGATGAACGAACGTCTCTCCACTTGCTGAGTTCTGAGAGATAAGTGTGTGTGAAAGCCGTCCTTCACCTAGCTTGTTGGGAACACAAAGTTTCTTTTCAGTTGCAAACTCCATTCCATACATATATATGGGGAGGTACTAGCTCCAACTCGGTTTTACAATGAAAACTGCAGGAACTTCAAACCGGCACTAGGAAACGGACTGAGAAAGCAGAGAAATAGTATCTCCTGCAACCCTTTCCCTTGGTGCTAGATGAACGAACGTCTCTCCATTTGCTCAGGTCTGAGAGATATGTGTGTGTGAAAGCCGTCCTTCACCTAGCTTGTTGGGAACACAAAGTTTCTTTTCAGTTGCAAACTCCATTCCATACATATATATGGAATGTACTAGCTCCAACTCCTTTTTACAGTGAAAACTGCAGGATTTTCAAACCGGCACTAGGAAACAGACTGAGAAAGCAGAGAAAAAGTGTCTCCTGCAACCCGTTCCCTTGGTGCTAGATGAACGAACGTCTCTCCACTTGCTCTGTTCTGAGAGATAAGTGTGTGTGAAAACCGTCCTTCACCTAGCGTGTTGGGAACACAAACTTTCTTTACAGTTGCAAACTCCATTCCATACATATATATGGGGAGGTACAAGCTCCAACTCGGTTTGACAGTGAAAACTGCAGGAACTTCATACCGGCTCTAGGAAACAGACTGAGAAAGCAGAGATAAAGTGTCTCCTGCATCCCGTTCCCTTGGTGCTAGATGAACGAACGGCTCTCCACTTGCTCAGTTCTCAGAGATAAATGTGTGTGAAAGCCGTCCTTCACCTAGCTTGTTAGGAACACAAAGTTTATTTTCAGTTGCATACTCCACTCCATCCATATATATGGGGAGGTATAAGCTCCAACTCGGTTTTACAGTGAAAACTGCAGGAACTTCAAACCGGCACTAGGAAACAGAATGAGAAAGCAGAGAAAAAGTGTCTCCTGCAACCCGTTCCCTTGGTGCTAGATGAACGAACGTCTCTCCACTTGCTCAGTTCTGAGAGATAAGTGTGTGTGAAAGCCGTCCTTCACGTATATTGTTGGGAACACAAAGCTTCTTTTCAGTTGCAAACTCCATTCCATGCATATATATGGGGAGGTACTAGCTCCAACTCGGTTTGACAGTGAAAACTGCAGGAACTTCAAACCGGCACTAGGAAACAGACTGAGAAAGCAGAGAAAAAGTGTCTCCTGCAACCCGTTCCCTTGGTGCTAGATGAACGTACGTCTCTCCACTTGCTCAGTTCTGAGAGATAAGTGTGTGTGAAGCCGTCCTTCACCTAGCTTGTTGGGAACACAAAGTTTCTTTTCAGTTGAAACCTCCCTTCCATACATATATATGGGGAAGTACTAGCTCCAACTCGGTTTTACAGTGAAAACTGCAGGAACTTCAAACCGGCAATAGGAAACAGACTGAGAAAACAGAGAAAAAGTGTATCCTGCAACCCGTTCCCTTGGTGCTAGATGAAAGAACGTCTCTCCACTTGCTCAGTTCTGAGAGATATGTGTGTGTGAAAGCCGTCCTTCAACTAGCTTGTTTGGAACACTAAGTTTCTTTTCAGTTGCAAACTCCATTCCATACATATATATGGGGAGGTATTAGCTCCAACTAGGTTTGACAGTGAAAACTGCAGGAACTTCAAACCGGCACTAGGAAACAGACTGAGAAAGCAGAGAAAAAGTGTCTCTTGCAACCCGTTCCCTTGGTGCTAGATGAACGAACGTCTCTCCACTTGCTCAGTTCTGAGAGATAAGTGTGTGTGAAAGCCGTCCTTCACGTATCTTGTTGGGAACACAAAGCTTCTTTTCAGTTGCAAACTCCATTCCATATATATATATGGGGAGGTACTAGCTCCAAATGGGTTTTACAGTGAAAACAGCTGGAACTTCAAACCGGCACTAGGAAACAGACTGAGAAAGCAGAGAAAAAGTGTGTCCTGCAACCCGTTCCTTTGGTGCTAGATGAACGAACGTCTCTCCACTTGCTCAGTTCTGAGAGATAACTGTGTGTGAAAGCCGTCCTTCACCTAGCTTGTTGGGAACACAAAGTTTCTTTTCAGTTGCAAACTCCATTCCATACATATATATGGGTAGGTAGAAGCTCCAACTCGGTTTGACACTGAAAACTGCAGGAAATACAACCCGGCACTAGGAAACAGACTGAGAAAGCAGAGGAAAAGTGTCTCCTGCAACCCGTTCCCTTGGTGCTAGATGAAAGAACGTCTCTCCACTTGCTCAGTTCTGAGAGATAAGTGTGTGTGAAAGCCGTCCTTCACCTAGCTTGTTGGGAACACAAAGTTTCTTTTCAGTTGCAAACACCATTCCATACATATATATGGGGAGGTACTAGCTCCAACTCGGTTTTACAGTGAAAACTGCAGGAACTTCAAACCGGCACTAGAAAACAGACTGAGGAACAGAGAAAAAGTGTTTCCTGCAACCCGTTCCCTTGGTGCTAGATGAACGAACGTCTCTCCACTTGCTCTGTTCTGAGAGTTAAGTGTGTGTGAAAGCCGTCCTTCACCTAGCTTGTTGGGAACACAAAGTTTCTTTTCAGTTGCAAACTCCATTCCATACATATATATGGGGAGGTACAAGCTCCAACTCGGTTTTACAGTGAAAACTGCAGGAACTTCAAACCGGCACTAGGAAACAGACTGAGAAAGCAGAGAAAAAGTGTCTCCTGCATCCCGTTCCCTTGGTGCTAGATGAACGAACGTCTCTCCACTTGCTCAGTTCTGAGACATAAGTGTGTGTGAAAGCCGCCCTTCACCTAGCTTGTTGGGAACACAAAGTTTCTTTTCAGTTGCAAACTCCATTCCATACTTATATATGGGGCGGTCCTAGCTCCAACTCCGTTTGACAGTGAAAACTGCAGGAACTTCAAACCGGCACTAGGAAACAGACTGAGAAACCAGAGAAAAAGTGTCTCCTCCAACCCGTTCCCTTGGTGCTAGATGAACGAACGTCTCTCCACTTGCTCAGTTGTGAGAGATAATTGTGTGTGAAAGCCGTCCTTCACATAGCTTGTTGGGAACACAAAGTTTCTTTTCAGTTGGAAACTCCATTCCATACATATATATGGGGAGGTAGAAGCTCCAACTCGGTTTTACAGTGAAAACTGCAGGAACTTCAAACCGGCACTAGGAAACGGACTGAGAAAGCAGAGAAAAAGTACCTTCTGCAACCCTTTCCCTTGGTGCTAGATGAACGAACGTCTCTCCATTTGCTCAGGTCTGAGAGATAAGTGTGTGTGAAAGCCGTCCTTCACCTAGCTTGTTGGGAACACAAAGTTTCTTTTCAGTTGCAAACTCCATTCCATACATATATATGGGAAGGTACTAGCTCCAACTCCTTTTTACAGTGAAAACTGCAGGATCTTCAAACCGGCACTAGGAAACAGACTGAGAAAGCAGAGAAAAAGTGTCTCCTGCAACCAGTTCCCTTGGTGCTAGATGAACGAACGTCTCTCCACTTGCTCTGTTCTGAGAGAAAGTGTGTGTGAAAACCGTCCTTCACTTTGCTTGTTGGGAACACAAACTTTCTTTACTGTTGCAAACTCCATTCCATACATATATATGGGGAGGTACAAGCTCCAACTCGGTTTGACAGTGAAAACTGCAGGAACTTCAAACCGGCTCTAGTAAACAGACTGAGAAAGCAGAGATAAAGTGTCTCCTGCATCCCGTTCCCTTGCTGCTAGATGAACGAACGGCTCTCCACTTGCTAAGTTCTGAGAGATAAATGTGTGTGAAAGCCGTCCTTCACGTATCTTGTTGGGAACACAAAGCTTCTTTTCAGTTGCAAACTCCATTCCATATATATATATGGGGAGGTACTAGCTCCAAATGGGTTTTACAGTGAAAACTGCAGGAACTTCAAAACGGCACTAGGAAACAGACTGAGAAAGCAGAGAAAAAGTGTCTCCTCCAACCTGTTCCCTTGGTGCTAAATGAACGAACGTCTCTCCACTTGCTGAGTTCTGAGAGATAAGTGTGTGTGAAAGCCGTCCTTCACCTAGCTTGTTGGGAACACAAAGTTTCTTTTCAGTTGCAAACTCCATTCCATACATATATATGGGGAGGTACTAGCTCCAACTCGGTTTTACAATGAAAACTGCAGGAACTTCAAACCGGCACTAGGAAACGGACTGAGAAAGCAGAGAAAAAGTATCTCCTGCAACCCTTTCCCTTGGTGCTAGATGAACGAACGTCTCTCCATTTGCTCAGGTCTGAGAGATATGTGTGTGTGAAAGCCGTCCTTCACCTAGCTTGTTGGGAACACACAGTTTCTTTTCAGTTGCAAACTCCATTCCATACATATATATGGAATGTACTAGCTCCAACTCCTTTTTACAGTGAAAACTGCAGGATTTTCAAACCGGCACTAGGAAACAGACTGAGAAAGCAGAGAAAAATTGTCTCCTGCAACCCGTTCCCTTGGTGCTAGATGAACGAACGTCTCTCCACTTGCTCTGTTCTGAGAGATAAGTGTGTGTGAAAACCGTCCTTCACCTAGCGTGTTGGGAACACAAACTTTCTTTACAGTTGCAAACTCCATTCCATACATATATATGGGGAGGTACAAGCTCCAACTCGGTTTGACAGTGAAAACTGCAGGAACTTCATACCGGCTCTAGGAAACAGACTGAGAAAGCAGAGATAAAGTGTCTCCTGCATCCCGTTCCCTTGGTGCTAGATGAACGAACGGCTCTCCACTTGCTCAGTTCTCAGAGATAAATGTGTGTGAAAGCCGTCCTTCACCTAGCTTGTTAGGAACACAAAGTTTATTTTCAGTTGCATACTCCACTCCATCCATATATATGGGGAGGTATAAGCTCCAACTCGGTTTTACAGTGAAAACTGCAGGAACTTCAAACCGGCACTAGGAAACAGAATGAGAAAGCAGAGAAAAAGTGTCTCCTGCAACCCGTTCCCTTGGTGCTAGATGAACGAACGTCTCTCCACTTGCTCAGTTCTGAGAGATAAGTGTGTGTGAAAGCCGTCCTTCACGTATCTTGTTGGGAACACAAAGCTTCTTTTCAGTTGCAAACTCCATTCCCTATATATATATGGGGAGGTATTAGCTCCAAATGGGTTTTACAGTGAAAACTGCAGGAACTTCAAACCGGCACTAGGAAACAGACTGAGAAAGCAGAGAAAAAGTGTGTCCTGCAACCCGTTCCCTTGGTGCTAGATGAACGAACGTCTCTACACTTGCTCAGTTCTGAGAGATAAGTGTGTGTGAAAGCCGTCCTTCACCTAGCTTGTTGGGAACACAAAGTTTCTTTTCAGTTGCAAACTCCATTCCATACATATATATGGGGATGTACAAGCTCCAACTCGGTTTTACAGTGAAAACTGCAGGAACTTCACACCGGCACTAGGAAACAGACTGAGAAAGCAGAGAAAAAGTGTCTCCTGCAACCCGTTCCCTTGGTGCTAGATGAAAGAACGTCTCTCCACTTGTTCAGTTCTGAGAGATAAGTGTGTGTGAAAGCCGTCCTTCACCTAGCTTGTTGTGAACACAAAGTTTCTTTTCAGTTGCAAACTCCATTCCATACATATATATGGGGAGGTACTAGCTCCCACTCGGTTTTACAGTGAAAACTGCAGGAACTTCAAACCGGCACTAGAAAAGAGACTGAGGAACAGAGAAATAGTGTTCCCTGCAACCCGTTCCCTTGGTGCTAGATGAACGAACGTCTCTCCACTTGCTCTGTTCTGAGAGTTAACTGTGTGTGAAAGCCGTCCTTCACCTAGCTTGTTGGGAACACAAAGTTTCTTTTCAGTTGCAAACTCCTTTCCATACATATATATGGGGAGGTAGAAGCTCCAACTCGGTTTTACAGTGAAAACTGCAGGAACTTCAAACCGGCACTAGGAAACAGACTGAGAAAGCAGGAAATAATTGTCTCGTGCAACCCGTTCCCTTGGTTCTAGATGAACGAACGTCTCTCCACTTGCTCAGTTCTGAGAGATAAGTGTGTGTGAAAGCCGTCCTTCACCTAGCTTGTTGGGAACACAAAGTTCCTTTTCAGTTGCAAACTCCATTCCATACATATATATGGGGAGGTACTAGCTCCAACTCGGTTTTACAGTGAAAACTGCAGGAACTTCAAACCGGCACTAGAAAACAGACTGAGGAACAGAGAAAAAGTGTTCCCTGCAACCCGTTCCCTTGGTGCTAGATGAACGAACGTCTCTCCACTTGCTCTGTTCTGAGAGTTAAGTGTGTGTGAAAGCCGTCCTTCACCTAGCTTGTTGGGAACACAAAGTTTCTTTTCAGTTGCAAACTCCATTCCATACATATATATGGGGAGGTAGAAGCTCCAACTCGGTTTTACAGTGAAAACTGCAGGAACTTCAAACCGGCACTAGGAAACAGACTGAGAAAGCAGAGAAAAAGTATCTCGTGCAACCCGTTCCCTTGGTTCTAGATGAACGAACGTCTCACCACTTGCTCAGTTCTGAGAGATAAGTGTGTGTGAAAGCCGTCCTTCACCTAGCTTGTTGGGAACACAAAGTTTCTTTTCAGTTGCAAACTCCATTCCATATATATATATGGGGAGGTACAAGCTCCAACTCGGTTTTACAGTGAAAACTGCAGGAACTTCAAACCGGCACTAGGAAACAGAGTGAGAAAGCATAGAAAAAGTGTCTCCTGCATCCCGTTCCCTTGGTGCTAGATGAACGAACGTCTCTCCACTTGCTCTGTTCTGAGAGATAAGTGTGTGTGAAAACCGTCCTTCACCTAGCTTGTTGTGAACACAAAGTTTCTTTTCAGTTGCAAACTCCAATCCATACATATATATGGGGAGGTACTAGCTCCAACTCGGTTTGACAGTGAAAACTGCAGGAACTTCAAACCGGCACTAGGAAACAGACTGAGAAAGCAGAGAAAAAGTGTCTACTGCAACCCGTTCCATTGGTGCTAGATGAACGAACGTCTCTCCACTTGCTCATTTCTGAGAGATAAATGTGTGTGAAAGCCGTCCTTCACCTAGCTTGATGGGAACACAAAGTTTCTTTTCAGGTGCAAACTCCATTCCATACATATATATGGGGAGGTAGAAGCTCCTACTCGGTTTTACAGTGAAAACTGCACGAACTTCAAACCGGCACTAGGAAACAGACTGAGAAAGCAGAGAAAAAGTGTCTCCTGCAACCCGTTCCGTTGGTGCTAGATGAACGAACGTCTCTCCACTTGCTCAGTTCTGAGAGATAAGTGTGTGTGAAAGCCGTCCTTCACCTAGCTTGTTGGGAACACAAAGTTTCTTTTCAGTTGCAAACTCCATTCCATACATATATATGGGGAGGTACTAGCTCCAACTCGGTTTTACAGTGAAAACTGCAGGAACTTCAAACCGACACTAGGAAACAGACTGAGAAAGCAGAGAAAAAGTGTCTCCTGCAACCCGTTCCCTTGGTGCTAGATGAAAGAACCTCTCTCCACTTGCTCAGTTCTGAGAGATATGTGTGTGTGAAAGCCGTCCTTCAACTAGCTTGTTTGGAACACTAAGTTTCTTTTCAGTTGCAAACTCCATTCCATACATATATATGGGGAGGTACTAGCTCCAACTAGGTTTGACAGTGAAAACTGCAGGAACTTCAAACCGGCACTAGGAAACAGACTGAGAAAGCAGAGAAAAAGTGTCTCTTGCAACCCGTTCCCTTGGTGCTAGATGAACGAACGTCTCTCCACTTGCTCAGTTCTGAGAGATAAGTGTGTGTGAAAGCCGTCCTTCACGTATCTTGTTGGGAACACAAAGCTTCTTTTCAGTTGCAAACTACATTCCATATATATATATGGGGAGGTACTATCTCCAAATGGGTTTTACAGTGAAAACAGCAGGAACTTCAAACCGGCACTAGGAAACAGACTGAGAAAGCAGAGAAAAAGTGTGTCCTGCAACCCGTTCCCTTGGTGCTAGATGAACGAACGTCTCTCCACTTGCTCAGTTCTGAGAGATAACTGTGTGTGAAAGCCGTCCTTCACCTAGCTTGTTGGGAACACAAAGTTTCTTTTCAGTTGCAAACTCCATTCCATACATATATATGGGGAGGTAGAAGCTCCAACTCGGTTTGACACTGAAAACTGCAGGAAATTCAACCCGGCACTAGGAAACAAACTGAGAAAGCAGAGAAAATGTGTCTCCTGCAACCCGTTCCCTTGGTGCTAGATGAACGAACGTCTCTCCACTTGCTCAGTTCTGAGAGATAACTGTGTGTGAAAGCCGTCCTTCACGTATCTTGTTGGGAACACAAAGCTTCTTTTCAGTTGCAAACTCCATTCCATACATATATATGGGGAGGTACTAGCTCCAACTCGGTTTTACAGTGAAAACTGCAGGAACTTCACACCGGCACTAGGAAACAGACTGAGAAAGCAGAGGAAATGTGTCTCCTGCAACCCGTTCCCTTGGTGCTAGATGAAAGAACGTCTCTCCACTTGCTCAGTTCTGAGAGATAAGGGTGTGTGAAAGCCGTCCTTCACCTAGCTTGTTGGGAACACAAAGTTTCTTTTCAGTTGCAAACACCATTCCATACATATATATGGGGAGGTACTAGCTCCAACTCGGTTTTACAGTGAAAACTGCAGGAACTTCAAACCGGCACTAGAAAACAGACTGAGGAACAGAGAAAAAGTGTCTCCTGCAAACCGTTCCCTTGATGCTAGATGAACGAACGTCTCTCCACTTGCTCAGTTCTGAGAGATAAGTGTGTGTGAAAGCCGTCCTTCACCTAGCTTGTTGGGAACACAAAGTTTCTTTTCAGTTGCAAACTCCACTCCTTCCATATATATGGGGAGGTAGAAGCTCCAACTCGGTTTTACAGTGAAAATTGCAGGAACTTCAAACCGGCACTAGGAAACAGACTGAGAAAGCAGAGAAAAAGTGTCTCCTGCATCCCGTTCCCTTGGTGCTAGATGAACGAACGTCTCTCCACTTGGTCAGTTCCGAGAGATAGTGTGTGTGTAAGCTGTCCTTCACCTAGCTTGTTGGGAACACAAAATTTCTTTTCAGTTGCAAACTCCCTTCCATACATATATATGGGGAGGTACTAGCTCCAACTCTGTTTGACAGTGAAAACTGCAGGAACATCAAACCGGCACTAGGAAACAGACTGAGAAAGCAGCGAAATAGTGTCTCCTGCAACCCGTTCCCTTGGTGCTAGATGAACGATCGTCTCTCGACTTGCTCAGTTCCGAGAGATATGTGTGTGTGTAAGCCGTCCTTCACCTAGCTTGTTGTGAACACATAGTTTCTTTTCAGTTGTAAACTCCAATCCATACATATATATGGGGAGGTACTAGCTCCAACTCGGTTTGACAGTGAAAACTGCAGGAACTTCAAACCGGCACTAGGAAACAGACTGAGAAAGCAGAGAAAAGTGTCTCCTGCAACCCGTTCCCTTGGTGCTAGATGAACGAACGTCTCTCCACTTGCTCAGTTCTGAGAGATAAGTGTGTGTGAAGCCGTCCTTCACCTAGCTTGTTGGGAACACAAAGTTTCTTTTCAGTTGAAACCTCCCTTCCATACATATATATGGGGAAGTACTAGCTCCAACTCGGTTTTACAGTGAAAACTGCAGGAACTTCAAACCGGCAATAGGAAACAGACTGAGAAAACAGAGAAAAAGTGTCTCC
Source organism: Camelus dromedarius (assembly GCF_036321535.1). Taxonomy (NCBI): domain Eukaryota; kingdom Metazoa; phylum Chordata; class Mammalia; order Artiodactyla; family Camelidae; genus Camelus; species Camelus dromedarius. Next base: position 327,872 of record NW_026989811.1, on the reverse strand, counting down.
TGCAACCCGTTCCCTTGGTGCTAGATGAAAGAACGTCTCTCCACTTGCTCAGTTCTGAGAGATATGTGTGTGTGAAAGCCGTCCTTCAACTAGCTTGTTTGGAACACTAAGTTTCTTTTCAGTTGCAAACTCCATTCCATACATATATATGGGGAGGTATTAGCTCCAACTAGGTTTGACAGTGAAAACTGCAGGAACTTCAAACCGGCACTAGGAAACAGACTGAGAAAGCAGAGAAAAAGTGTCTCCTGCAACCCGTTCCCTTGGTGCTAGATGAACGAACGTCTCTCCACTTGCTCAGTTCTGAGAGATAAGTGTGTGTGAATGCCGTCCTTCACGTATCTTGTTGGGAACACAAAGCTTCTTTTCAGTTGCAAACTCCATTCCATATATATATATGGGGAGGTACTAGCTCCAAATGGGTTTTACAGTGAAAACAGCTGGAACTTCAAACCGGCACTAGGAAACAGACTGAGAAAGCAGAGAAAAAGTGTGTCCTGCAACCCGTTCCTTTGGTGCTAGATGAACGAACGTCTCTCCACTTGCTCAGTTCTGAGAGATAACTGTGTGTGAAAGCCGTCCTTCACCTAGCTTGTTGGGAACACAAAGTTTCTTTTCAGTTGCAAACTCCATTCCATACATATATATGGGTAGGTAGAAGCTCCAACTCGGTTTGAAACTGAAAACTGCAGGAAATTCAACCCGGCACTAGGAAACAGACTGAGAAAGCAGAGGAAAAGTGTCTCCTGCAACCCGTTCCCTTGGTGCTAGATGAAAGAACGTCTCTCCACTTGCTCAGTTCTGAGAGATAAGTGTGTGTGAAAGCCGTCCTTCACCTAGCTTGTTGGGAACACAAAGTTTCTTTTCAGTTGCAAACACCATTCCATACATATATATGGGGAGGTACTAGCTCCAACTCGGTTTTACAGTGAAAACTGCAGGAACTTCAAACCGGCACTAGAAAACAGACTGAGGAACAGAGAAAAAGTGTTTCCTGCAACCCGTTCCCTTGGTGCTAGATGAACGAACGTCTCTCCACTTGCTCTGTTCTGAGAGTTAAGTGTGTGTGAAAGCCGTCCTTCACCTAGCTTGTTGGGAACACAAAGTTTCTTTTCAGTTGCAAACTCCATTCCATACATATATATGGGGAGGTACAAGCTCCAACTCGGTTTTACAGTGAAAACTGCAGGAACTTCAAACCGGCACTAGGAAACAGACTGAGAAAGCAGAGAAAAAGTGTCTCCTGCATCCCGTTCCCTTGGTGCTAGATGAACGAACGTCTCTCCACTTGCTCAGTTCTGAGACATAAGTGTGTGTGAAAGCCGCCCTTCACCTAGCTTGTTGGGAACACAAAGTTTCTTTTCAGTTGCAAACTCCATTCCATACTTATGTATGGGGCGGTACTAGCTCCAACTCCGTTTGACAGTGAAAACTGCAGGAACTTCAAACCGGCACTAGGAAACAGACTGAGAAACCAGAGAAAAAGTGTCTCCTCCAACCCGTTCCCTTGGTGCTAGATGAACGAACGTCTCTCCACTTGCTCAGTTGTGAGAGATAATTGTGTGTGAAAGCCGTCCTTCACATAGCTTGTTGGGAACACAAAGTTTCTTTTCAGTTGGAAACTCCATTCCATACATATATATGGGGAGGTAGAAGCTCCAACTCGGTTTTACAGTGAAAACTGCAGGAACTTCAAACCGGCACTAGGAAACGGACTGAGAAAGCAGAGAAAAAGTACATTCTGCAACCCTTTCCCTTGGTGCTAGATGAACGAACGTCTCTCCATTTGCTCAGGTCTGAGAGATAAGTGTGTGTGAAAGCCGTCCTTCACCTAGCTTGTTGGGAACACAAAGTTTCTTTTCAGTTGCAAACTCCATTCCATACATATATATGGGAAGGTACTAGCTCCAACTCCTTTTTACAGTGAAAACTGCAGGATCTTCAAACCGGCACTAGGAAACAGACTGAGAAAGCAGAGAAAAAGTGTCTCCTGCAACCAGTTCCCTTGGTGCTAGATGAACGAACGTCTCTCCACTTGCTCTGTTCTGAGAGAAAGTGTGTGTGAAAACCGTCCTTCACTTAGCTTGTTGGGAACACAAACTTTCTTTACTGTTGCAAACTCCATTCCATACATATATATGGGGAGGTACAAGCTCCAACTCGGTTTGACAGTGAAAACTGCAGGAACTTCAAACCGGCTCTAGTAAACAGACTGAGAAAGCAGAGATAAAGTGTCTCCTGCATCCCGTTCCCTTGCTGCTAGATGAACGAACGGCTCTCCACTTGCTAAGTTCTGAGAGATAAATGTGTGTGAAAGCCGTCCTTCACCTAGCTTGTTGGGAACACAAAGTTTCTTTTCAGTTGCAAACTCCACTCCATCCATATATATGGGGAGGTATAAGCTCCAACTCGGTTTTACAGTGAAAACTGCAGGAACTTCAAACCGGCACTAGGAAACAGACTGAGAAAGCAGAGAAAAAGTGTCTCCTGCAACCCGTCCCTTGGTGCTAGATGAACGAACGTCTCTCCACTTGCTCAGTTCTGAGAGATAAGTGTGTGTGAAAGCCGTCCTTCACGTATCTTGTTGGGAACACAAAGCTTCTTTTCAGTTGCAAACTCCATTCCATATATATATATGGGGAGGTACTAGCTCCAAATGGGTTTTACAGTGAAAACTGCAGGAACTTCAAAACGGCACTAGGAAACAGACTGAGAAAGCAGAGAAAAAGTGTCTCCTCCAACCTGTTCCCTTGGTGCTAGATGAACGAACGTCTCTCCACTTGCTGAGTTCTGAGAGATAAGTGTGTGTGAAAGCCGTCCTTCACCTAGCTTGTTGGGAACACAAAGTTTCTTTTCAGTTGCAAACTCCATTCCATACATATATATGGGGAGGTACTAGCTCCAACTCGGTTTTACAATGAAAACTGCAGGAACTTCAAACCGGCACTAGGAAACGGACTGAGAAAGCAGAGAAAAAGTATCTCCTGCAACCCTTTCCCTTGGTGCTAGATGAACGAACGTCTCTCCATTTGCTCAGGTCTGAGAGATATGTGTGTGTGAAAGCCGTCCTTCACCTAGCTTGTTGGGAACACAAAGTTTCTTTTCAGTTGCAAACTCCATTCCATACATATATATGGGAATGTACTAGCTCCAACTCCTTTTTACAGTGAAAACTGCAGGATCTTCAAACCGGCACTAGGAAACAGACTGAGAAAGCAGAGAAAAAGTGTCTCCTGCAACCCGTTCCCTTGGTGCTAGATGAACGAACGTCTCTCCACTTGCTCTGTTCTGAGAGATAAGTGTGTGTGAAAACCGTCCTTCACCTAGCGTGTTGGGAACACAAACTTTCTTTACAGTTGCAAACTCCATTCCATACATATATATGGGGAGGTACAAGCTCCAACTCGGTTTGACAGTGAAAACTGCAGGAACTTCATACCGGCTCTAGGAAACAGACTGAGAAAGCAGAGATAAAGTGTCTCCTGCATCCCGTTCCCTTGGTGCTAGATGAACGAACGGCTCTCCACTTGCTCAGTTCTCAGAGATAAATGTGTGTGAAAGCCGTATTTCACCTAGCTTGTTAGGAACACAAAGTTTATTTTCAGTTGCATACTCCACTCCATCCATATATATGGGGAGGTATAAGCTCCAACTCGGTTTTACAGTGAAAACTGCAGGAACTTCAAACCGGCACTAGGAAACAGACTGAGAAAGCAGAGAAAAAGTGTCTCCTGCAACCCGTTCCCTTGGTGCTAGATGAACGAACGTCTCTCCACTTGCTCAGTTCTGAGAGATAAGTGTGTGTGAAAGCCGTCCTTCACGTATCTTGTTGGGAACACAAAGCTTCTTTTCAGTTGCAAACTCCATTCCATATATATATATGGGGAGTTATTAGCTCCAAATGGGTTTTACAGTGAAAACTGCAGGAACTTCAAACCGGCACTAGGAAACAGACTGAGAAAGCAGAGAAAAAGTGTGTCCTGCAACCCGTTCCCTTGGTGCTAGATGAACGAACGTCTCTACACTTGCTCAGTTCTGAGAGATAAGTGTGTGTGAAAGCCGTCCTTCACCTAGCTTGTTGGGAACACAAAGTTTCTTTTCAGTTGCAAACTCCATTCCATACATATATATGGGGATGTACAAGCTCCAACTCGGTTTTACAGTGAAAACTGCAGGAACTTCACACCGGCACTAGGAAACAGACTGAGAAAGCAGAGAAAAAGTGTCTCCTGCAACCCGTTCCCTTGGTGCTAGATGAAAGAACGTCTCTCCACTTGTTCAGTTCTGAGAGATGTGTGTGTGAAAGCCGTCCTTCACCTAGCTTGTTGTGAACACAAAGTTTCTTTTCAGTTGCAAACTCCATTCCATACATATATATGGGGAGGTACTAGCTCCCACTCGGTTTTACAGTGAAAACTGCAGGAACTTCAAACCGGCACTAGAAAAGAGACTGAGGAACAGAGAAATAGTGTTCCCTGCAACCCGTTCCCTTGGTGCTAGATGAACGAACGTCTCTCCACTTGCTCTGTTCTGAGAGTTAACTGTGTGTGAAAGCCGTCCTTCACCTAGCTTGTTGGGAACACAAAGTTTCTTTTCAGTTGCAAACTCCTTTCCATACATATATATGGGGAGGTAGAAGCTCCAACTCGGTTTTACAGTGAAAACTGCAGGAACTTCAAACCGGCACTAGGAAACAGACTGAGAAAGCAGGAAATAAGTGTCTCGTGCAACCCGTTCCCTTGGTTCTAGATGAACGAACGTCTCTCCACTTGCTCAGTTCTGAGAGATAAGTGTGTGTGAAAGCCGTCCTTCACCTAGCTTGTTGGGAACACAAAGTTCCTTTTCAGTTGCAAACTCCATTCCATACATATATATGGGGAGGTACTAGCTCCAACTCGGTTTTACAGTGAAAACTGCAGGAACTTCAAACCGGCACTAGAAAACAGACTGAGGAACAGAGAAAAAGTGTTCCCTGCAACCCGTTCCCTTGGTGCTAGATGAACGAACGTCTCTCCACTTGCTCTGTTCTGAGAGTTAAGTGTGTGTGAAAGCCGTCCTTCATATAGCTTGTTGGGAACACAAAGTTTCTTTTCAGTTGCAAACTCCATTCCATACATATATATGGGGAGGTAGAAGCTCCAACTCGGTTTTACAGTGAAAACTGCAGGAACTTCAAACCGGCACTAGGAAACAGACTGAGAAAGCAGAGAAAAAGTATCTCGTGCAACCCGTTCCCTTGGTTCTAGATGAACGAACGTCTCACCACTTGCTCAGTTCTGAGAGATAAGTGTGTGTGAAAGCCGTCCTTCACCTAGCTTGTTGGGAACACAAAGTTTCTTTTCAGTTGCAAACTCCATTCCATATATATATATGGGGAGGTACAAGCTCCAACTCGGTTTTACAGTGAAAACTGCAGGAACTTCAAACCGGCACTAGGAAACAGAGTGAGAAAGCAGAGAAAAAGTGTCTCCTGCATCCCGTTCCCTTGGTGCTAGATGAACGAACGTCTCTCCACTTGCTCTGTTCTGAGAGATAAGTGTGTGTGAAAACCGTCCTTCACCTAGCGTGTTGGGAACACAAACTTTCTTTACAGTTGCAAACTCCATTCCATACATATATATGGGGAGGTACAAGCTCCAACTCGGTTTGACAGTGAAAACTGCAGGAACTTCATACCGGCTCTAGGAAACAGACTGAGAAAGCAGAGATAAAGTGTCTCCTGCATCCCGTTCCCTTGGTGCTAGATGAACGAACGGCTCTCCACTTGCTCAGTTCTCAGAGATAAATGTGTGTGAAAGCCGTCCTTCACCTAGCTTGTTAGGAACACAAAGTTTATTTTCAGTTGCATACTCCACTCCATCCATATATATGGGGAGGTATAAGCTCCAACTCGGTTTTACAGTGAAAACTGCAGGAACTTCAAACCGGCACTAGGAAACAGACTGAGAAAGCAGAGAAAAAGTGTCTCCTGCAACCCGTTCCCTTGGTGCTAGATGAACGAACGTCTCTCCACTTGCTCAGTTCTGAGAGATAAGTGTGTGTGAAAGCCGTCCTTCACGTATCTTGTTGGGAACACAAAGCTTCTTTTCAGTTGCAAACTCCATTCCATATATATATATGGGGAGGTATTAGCTCCAAATGGGTTTTACAGTGAAAACTGCAGGAACTTCAAACCGGCACTAGGAAACAGACTGAGAAAGCAGAGAAAAAGTGTGTCCTGCAACCCGTTCCCTTGGTGCTAGATGAACGAACGTCTCTACACTTGCTCAGTTCTGAGAGATAAGTGTGTGTGAAAGCCGTCCTTCACCTAGCTTGTTGGGAACACAAAGTTTCTTTTCAGTTGCAAACTCCATTCCATACATATATATGGGGATGTACAAGCTCCAACTCGGTTTTACAGTGAAAACTGCAGGAACTTCACACCGGCACTAGGAAACAGACTGAGAAAGCAGAGAAAAAGTGTCTCCTGCAACCCGTTCCCTTGGTGCTAGATGAAAGAACGTCTCTCCACTTGTTCAGTTCTGAGAGATAAGTGTGTGTGAAAGCCGTCCTTCACCTAGCTTGTTGTGAACACAAAGTTTCTTTTCAGTTGCAAACTCCATTCCATACATATATATGGGGAGGTACTAGCTCCCACTCGGTTTTACAGTGAAAACTGCAGGAACTTCAAACCGGCACTAGAAAAGAGACTGAGGAACAGAGAAATAGTGTTCCCTGCAACCCGTTCCCTTGGTGCTAGATGAACGAACGTCTCTCCACTTGCTCTGTTCTGAGAGTTAAGTGTGTGTGAAAGCCGTCCTTCACCTAGCTTGTTGGGAACACAAAGTTTCTTTTCAGTTGCAAACTCCTTTCCATACATATATATGGGGAGGTAGAAGCTCCAACTCGGTTTTACAGTGAAAACTGCAGGAACTTCAAACCGGCACTAGGAAACAGACTGAGAAAGCAGGAAATAAGTGTCTCGTGCAACCCGTTCCCTTGGTTCTAGATGAACGAACGTCTCTCCACTTGCTCAGTTCTGAGAGATAAGTGTGTGTGAAAGCCGTCCTTCACCTAGCTTGTTGGGAACACAAAGTTCCTTTTCAGTTGCAAACTCCATTCCATACATATATATGGGGAGGTACTAGCTCCAACTCGGTTTTACAGTGAAAACTGCAGGAACTTCAAACCGGCACTAGAAAACAGACTGAGGAACAGAGAAAAAGTGTTCCCTGCAACCCGTTCCCTTGGTGCTAGATGAACGAACGTCTCTCCACTTGCTCTGTTCTGAGAGTTAAGTGTGTGTGAAAGCCGTCCTTCACCTAGCTTGTTGGGAACACAAAGTTTCTTTTCAGTTGCAAACTCCATTCCATACATATATATGGGGAGGTAGAAGCTCCAACTCTGTTTTACAGTGAAAACTGCAGGAACTTCAAACCGGCACTAGGAAACAGACTGAGAAAGCAGAGAAAAAGTATCTCGTGCAACCCTTTCCCTTGGTTCTAGATGAACGAACGTCTCACCACTTGCTCAGTTCTGAGAGATAAGTGTGTGTGAAAGCCGTCCTTCACCTAGCTTGTTGGGAACACAAAGTTTCTTTTCAGTTGCAAACTCCATTCCATACTTATATATGGGGAGGTACAAGCTACAACTCCGTTTGACAGTGAAAACTGCAGGAACTTCAAACCGGCACTAGGAAACAGACTGAGAAAGCAGAGAAAAAGTGTCTCCTGTAACCCGTTCCCTTTTGCTAGATGAACGAACGTCTCTCCACTTGCTGAGTTCTGAGAGATAAGTGTGTGTGAAAGCCGTCCTTCACCTAGCTTGTTGGGAACACAAAGTTTCTTTTCAGTTGCAAACTCCATTCCATACATATATATGGGGAGGTACAAGCTCCAACTCGGTTTTACAGTGAAAACTGCAGGAACTTCAAACCGGCACTAGGAAACAGACTGAGAAAGCAGAGAAAAAGTGTCTCCTGCAACCCTTTCCCTTGGTGCTAGATGAACGAACATCTCTCCACTTGCTCAGTTCTGAGAGATATTTGTGTGTGAAAGCCGTCCTTCACCTAGCTTGTTGGGAACACAAAGTTTCTTTTCAGTTGCAAACTCCATCCCATACATATATATGGGGAGGTACTAGCTCCAACTCTTTTTACAGTGAAAACTGCAGGATCTTCAAACCGGCACTAGGAAACAGACTGAGAAAGCAGAGAAAAAGTGTCTCCTGCAACCCGTTCCCTTGGTGCTAGATGAACGAACGTCTCTCCACTTGCTCTGTTCTGAGAGATAAGTGTGTGTGAAAACCGTCCGTCACCTATCTTGTTGGGAACACAAAGTTTCTTTTCATTTGCAAACTCCGTTCCATACATATATATGGGGAGGTACAAGCTCCAACTCGGTTTGACAGTGAAAACTGCAGGTACTTCAAACCGGCACTAGGAAACAGACTGAGAAAGCAGAGATAAAGTGTCTCCTGCATCCCGTTCCCTTGGTGCTAGATGAACGAACGGCTCTCCACTTGCTCAGTACTGAGAGATAAATGTGTGTGAAAGCCGTCCTTCACCTAGCTTGTTGGGAACACAAAGTTTCTTTTCAGTTGCAAACTCCATTCCATAATTATATATGGGGAGGTACTAGCTCAAACTCGGTTTGACAGTGAAAACTGCAGGAACTTCAAACCGGCACTAGGAAACAGACTGAGAAAGCAGAGAAAAAGTGTCTCCTGCAACCCGTTCCCTTGGTGCTAGATGAACGAACGTTTCTCCACTTGCTCAGTTCTGAGAGATAAGTGTGTGTGAAAGCCGTCCTTCACCTAGCTTGTTGGGAACACAAAGTTTCTTTTCAGTTGCAAACTCCATTCCATACATATATATGGGGAGGTACTAGCTCCAACTCGGTTTTACAGTGAAAACTGCAGGATCTTCAAACCGGCACTAGGAAACAGACTGAGAAAGCAGAGAAAAAGTGTCTCCTGCAACCCGTTCCCTTGGTGCTAGATGAACGAACGTCTCTCCACTTGCTCTGTTCTGAGAGATATGTGTGTGTGAAAGCCGTCCTTCACCTAGCTTGTTGGGAACACAAAGTTTCTTTTCAGTTGCAAACTCCATTGCATACATATATATGGGGAGGTACAAGCTCCAACTCGGTTTGACAGTGAAAACTGCAGGAACTTCAAACCGGCACTAGGAAACAGACTGAGAAAGCAGAGAAAAAGTGTCTCCTGCAACCCGTTCCCTTGGTGCTAGATGAACGAACGTCTCTCCACTTGCTCAGTTCTGAGAGATAAGTGTGTGTGAAAGCCGTCCTTCACCTAGCATGTTGGGAACACAAAGTTTCTTTTCAGTTGCAAACTCCATTCCATACATATATATGGGGAGGTACTAGCTCCAACTCGGTTTGACAGTGAAAACTGCAGGAACTTCAAACCGGCACTAGGAAACAGACTGAGAAAGCAGAGATAAAGTGTCTCCTGCATCCCGTTCCCTTGGTGCTAGATGAACGAACGGCTCTCCACTTGCTCAGTACTGAGAGATAAATGTGTGTGAAAGCCGTACTTCACTTGGCTTGTTGGGAACACAAAGTTTCTTTTCAGTTGCAAACTCCATTCCATACATATATATGGAGAGGTACTAGCTCCAACTCGGTTTTACCGTGAAAACTGCAGGAACTTCAAACCGGCACTAGGAAACAGACTGAGAAAGCAGAGAAAAAGTGTCTCCTGCAACCCGTTCCCTTGGTGCTAGATGAACGAAAGTCTCTCCACTTGCTCAGTTCTGAGAGATAAGTGTGTGTGAAAGCCGTCCTTCACCTTGCTTGTTGGGAACACAAAGTTTCTTTTCAGTTGCAAATTCCATTCCATACATATATATGGGGAGGTACAAGCTCCAACTCGGTTTTACAGTGAAAACTGCAGGAACTTCAAACCGGCACTAGGAAACAGACTGAGAAAGCAGAGAAAAAGTGTCTCCTGCATCCCGTTCCCCTGGTGCTAGATGAACGAACGTCTCTCCACTTGCTCAGTTCTGAGAGATTAGTGTGTTTTAAAGCCGCCCTTCACCTAGCTTGTTGGGAACACAAAGTTTCTTTTCAGTTGCAAACTCCATTCCATACTTATATATGGGGAGGTACTAGCTCCAACTCGGTTTGACAGTGAAAACTGCAGGAACTTCAAACCGGCACTAGGAAACAGACTGAGAAAGCAGAGAAAAAGTGTCTCCTGCATCCCGTTCCCTTGGTGCTAGATGAACGAACGTTTCTCCACTTGCTCAGTTCTGAGAGATAAGTGTGTGTGAAACCGTCCTTCACCTAGCTTGTTGGGAACACAAAGTTTCTTTTCAGTTGCAAACTCCATTCCATAAATATATATGGGGAGGTACTAGCTCCAACTCGGTTTTACAGTGAAAACTGCAGGATCTTCAAACCGGCACTAGGAAACAGACTGAGAAAGCAGAGAAAAAGTGTCTCCTGCAACCCGTTCCCTTGGTGCTAGATGAACGAACGTCTCTCCACTTGCTCTGTTCTGAGAGATATGTGTGTGTGAAAGCCGTCCTTCACCTAGATTGTTGGGAACACAAAGTTTCTTTTCAGTTGCAAACTCCATTGCATACATATATATGGGGAGGTACAAGCTCCAACTCGTTTTGACAGTGAAAACTGCAGGAACTTCAAACCGGCACTAGGAAACAGACTGAGAAAGCAGAGAAAAAGTGTGTCCTGCAACCCGTTCCCTTGGTGCTAGATGAACGAACGTCTCTCCAATTGCTCAGTTCTGAGAGATAAGTGTGTGTGAAAGCCGTCCTTCACCTAGCTTGTTGGGAACACAAAGTTTCTTTTCAGTTGCAAACTCCATTCAATACATATATATGGGGAGGTACTAGCTCCAACTCGGTTTGACAGTGAAAACTGCAGGAACTTCAAACCGGCACTAGGAAACAGACTGAGAAAGCAGAGAAATTTTTCTCCTGCATCCCTTTCCCTTGGTGCTAGATGAACGAACGTATCTCCACTTGCTCAGTTCTGAGAGATAAGTGTGTGTGAAAGCCGTCCTTCACCTAGCTTGTTGGGAACACAAAGTTTCTTTTCAGTTGCAAACTCCATTCCATACATATATATGGGGAGGTACTAGCTCCAACTCCTTTTTACAGTGAAAACTGCAGGATCTTCAAAACGGCACTAGGAAACAGACTGAGAAAGCAGAGAAAAAGTGTCTCCTGCAACCCGTTCCCTTGGTGCTAGATGAACGAACGTCTCTCCACTTGCTCTGTTCTGAGAGATAAGTGTGTGTGAAAACCGTCCTTCACCTAGCTTGTTGGGAACACAAAGTTTCTTTTCATTTGCAAACTCCATTCCATATATATATATGGGGAGGTACAAGCTCCAACTCGTTTTGAGAGTGAAAACTGCAGGAACTTCAAACCGGCTCTAGGAAACAGACTGAGAAAGCAGAGATAAAGTGTCTCCTGCATCCCGTTCCCTTGGTGCTAGATGAACGAACGGCTCTCCACTTGCTCAGTTCTGAGAGATAATTGTGTGTGAAAGCCGTCCTTCACCTAGCTTGTTGGGAACACAAAGTATCTTTACAGTTGCAAACTCCATTCCATACATATATATGGAGAGGTACTAGCTCCAACTCGGTTTTACAGTGAAAACTGCAGGAACTTCAAACCGGCACTAGGAAACAGACTGAGAAAGCAGAGAAAAATTGTCTCCTGCAACCCGTTCCCTTGGTGCTAGATGAACGAACGTCTCTTCACTTGCTCAGTTCTGAGAGATAATTGTGGGTGAAAGCAGGCCTTCACATAGCTTGTTGGGAACACAAAGTGTCTTTCCAGTTGCAAACTCCATTCCATAATTATATATGGGGAGGTACAAGCTCCAACTCGGTTTTACAGTGAAAACTGCAGGAACTTCAAACCGGCACTTGGAAACAGACTGAGAAAGCAGAGAAAAAGTGTCCCCTGCATCCCGTTCCCTTGGTGCTAGATGAACGAACGTCTCTCCACTTGCTCAGTTCTGAGAGATAAGTGTGTGTGAAAGCCGCCCTTCACCTAGCTTGTTGGGAACACAAAGTTTCTTTTCAGTTGCAAACTCCATTCCATACATATATATGGGGAGGTACTAGCTCCAACTCGGTTTTACAGTGAAAACTGCAGGATCTTCAAACCGGCACTAGGAAACAGACTGAGAAAGCAGAGAAAAAGTGTCTCCTGCAACCCGTTCCCTTGGTGCTAGATGAACGAACGTCTCTCCACTTGCTCAGTTCTGAGAGATATGTGTGTGTGAAAGCCGTCCTTCACCTAGCTTGTTGGGAACACAAAGTTTCTTTTCAGTTGCAAACTCCATTCCATACATATATATGGGGAGGTAGAAGCTCCAACTCGGTTTGACACTGAAAACTGCAGGAACTTCAAACCGGCACTAGGAAACAGACTGAGAAAGCAGAGAAAAAGTGTGTCCTGCAACCCGTTCCCTTGGTGCTAGATGAACGAACGTCTCTCCACTTGCTCAGTTCTGAGAGATAAGTCTGTGTGAAAGCCGTCCTTCACCTAGCTTGTTGGGAACACAAAGTTTCTTTTCAGTTGCAAACTCCATTCCATACATATATATGGGGAGGTACTAGCTCCAAATCGGTTTTACAGTGAAAAATGCAGGAACTTCAAACCGGCACTAGGAAACAGACTGAGAAAGCATAGAAAAAGTGTCTCCTGCAACCCGTTCCCTTGGTGCTAGATGAACGAACGTCTCTCCACTTGCTCAGTTCTGAGAGATATGTGTTTGTGAAAGCCGTCCTTCACCTAGCTTGTTGGGAACACAAAGTTTCTTTTCAGTTGCAAACTCCATTCCATCTATATATATGGGGAGATACTAGCTCCAACCCGGTTTGACAGTGAAAACTGCAGGAACTTCAAACCGGCACTAGGAAACAGACTGAGAAAGCAGAGAAAAAGTGTCTCCTGCAAACCGTTCCCTTGGTGCTAGATGAATGAACGTCTCTCCACTTGCACAGTTCTGAGAATAAGTGTGTGTGAAAGCCGCCCTTCACCTAGCTTGTTGGGAACACAAAGTTTCTTTTCAGTTGCAAACTCCATTCCATACATATATATGGGGATGTTCTGGCTCCAACTCGGTTTTATAGTGAAAACTGCAGGAACTTCAAACTGGCACTAGGAATCAGACTGAGAAAGCAGAGAAAAAGTGTCTCCTGCAACCTGTTCCCTTGGTGCTAGATGAACGATCGTCTCTCCACTTGCTCAGTTCCGAGAGATAAGTGTGTGTGAAAGCCGTCCTTCACCTAGCTTGTTGGGAACACAAAGTTTCTTTTCAGTTGCAAACTCCATTCCATACATATATATGCGGAGGTAGAAGCTCCAACTCGGTTTTACAGTGAAAACTGCAGAAAATTCAAACCGGCACTAGGAAACAGACTGAGAAAGCAGAGAAAAAGTGTGTCCTGCAACCCGTTCCCTTGGTGCTAGATGAACGAAAGTCTCTCCACTTGCTAAGTTCTGAGAGATAAGTGTGTGTGAAAGCCGTCCTTCACCTAGCTTGTTGGGAACACAAAGTTTCTTTTCAGTTGCAAACTCCATTCCATAGATATATATGGGGAGGTACTAGCTCCAACTCTGTTTGACAGTGAAAACTGCAGGAACTTCAAACCGGCACTAGGAAACAGACTGAGAAAGCAGAGAAAAAGTGTCTCCTGCAACCCGTTCCCTTGGTCCTAGATGAACGAACGTCTCTCCGCTTGCTCAGTTCTGAGAGATAATTGTGTGTGAAAGCCGTCCTTCACCTAGCTTGTTGGGAACACAAAGTTTCTTTTCAGTTGCAAACTCCATTCCATAGATATATATGGGGAGGTACTAGCTCCAACTCTGTTTGACAGTGAAAACTGCAGGAACTTCAAACCGGCACTAGGAAACAGACTGAGAAAGCAGAGAAAAAGTGTCTCCTGCAACCCGTTCCCTTGGTCTTAGATGAACGAACGTCTCTCCGCTTGCTCAGTTCTGAGAGATAAGTGTGTGTGAAAGCCGTCCTTCACCTAGCTTGTTGGGAACACAAAGTTTCTTTTCAGTTGCAAACTCCATTCCATAGATATATATGGGGAGGTACTAGCTCCAACTCTGTTTGACAGTGAAAACTGCAGGAACTTCAAACCGGCACTAGGAAACAGACTGAGAAAGCAGAGAAAAAGTGTCTCCTGCAACCCGTTCCCTTGGTCCTAGATGAACGAACGTCTCTCCGCTTGCTCAGTTCTGAGATATAAGTGTGTGTGAAAGCCGTCCTTCACCTAGCTTGTTGGGAACACAAAGTTTCTTTTCAGTTGCAAACCCCATTCCATCTATATATATGGGGAGATACTAGCTCCAACACGGTTTGACAGTGAAAACTGCAGGAACTTCAAACCGGCACTAGGAAACAGACTGAGAAAGCAGAGAAAAAGTGTCTCCTGCAAACCGTTCCCTTGGTGCTAGATGAACGAACGTCTCTCCACTTGCACAGTTCTGAGAATAAGTGTGTGTGAAAGCCGTCCTTCACCTAGCTTGTTGGGAACACAAAGTTTCTTTTCAGTTGCAAACTCCATTCCATACATATATATGGGGATGTCCTGGCTCCAACTCGGTTTTATAGTGAAAACTGCAGGAACTTCAAACTGGCACTAGGAATCAGACTGAGAAAGCAGAGAAAAAGTGTCTCCTGCAACCTGTTCCCTTGGTGCTAGATGAACGATCGTCTCTCCACTTGCTCAGTTCCGAGAGATAAGTGTGTGTGAAAGCCGTCCTTCACCTAGCTTGTTGGGAACACAAAGTTTCTTTTCAGTTGCAAACTCCATTCCATACATATATATGCGGAGGTAGAAGCTCCAACTCGGTTTTACAGTGAAAACTGCAGAAAATTCAAACCGGCACTAGGAAACAGACTGAGAAAGCAGAGAAAAAGTGGGTCCTGCAACCCGTTCCCTTGGTGCTAGATGAACGAAAGTCTCTCCACTTGCTCAGTTCTGAGAGATAAGTGTGTGTGAAAGCCGTCCTTCACCTAGCTTGTTGGGAACACAAAGTTTCTTTTCAGTTGCAAACTCCATTCCATAGATATATATGGGGAGGTACTAGCTCCAACTCTTTTTGACAGTGAAAACTGCAGGAACTTCAAACCGGCACTAGGAAACAGACTGAGAAAGCAGAGAAAAAGTGTCTCCTGCAACCCGTTCCCTTGGTCCTAGATGAACGAACGTCTCTCCGCTTGCTCAGTTCTGAGAGATAAGTGTGTGTGAAAGCCGCCCTTCACCTAGCTTGTTGGGAACACAAAGTTTCTTTTCAGTTGCAAACTCCATTCCATCTATATATATGGGGAGATACTAGCTCCAAACCGGTTTGACAGTGAAAACTGCAGGAACTTCAAACCGGCACTAGGAAACAGACTGAGAATGCAGAGAAAAAGTGTCTCCTGCAAACCGTTCCCTTGGTGCTAGATGAACGAACGTCTCTCCACTTGCTCAGTTCTGAGAATAAGTGTGTGTGAAAGCCGTCCTTCACCTAGCTTATTGGGAACACAAATTTTCTTTTCAGTTGCAAACTCCATTCCATACATATATATGGGGATGTTCTGGCTCCAACTCGGTTTTACAGTGAAAACTGCAGGAACTTCAAACTGGCACTAGGAATCAGACTGAGAAAGCAGAGAAAAAGTGTCTCCTGCAACCTGTTCCCTTGGTGCTAGATGAACGATCGTCTCTCCACTTGCTCAGTTCCGAGAGATAAGTGTGTTTGAAAGCCGTCCTTCAACTAGCTTGTTGGGAACACAAAATTTCTTTTCAGTTGCAAACTCCATTCCATACATATATATGGGGAGGTACTAGCTCCAACTCGGTTTGACAGTGAAAACTGCAGGAACTTCAAACCGGCACTAGGAAACAGACTGAGAAAGCAGAGAAAAAGTGTCTCCTGCAACCCGTTCCCTTGGTCCTAGATGAACGAACGTCTCTCCGCTTGCTCAGTTCTGAGAGATAAGTGTGTGTGAAAGCCGTCCTTCACCTAGCTTGTTGGGAACACAAAGTTTCTTTTCAGTTGCAAACTCCATTCCATAGATATATATGGGGAGGTACTAGCTCCAACTCTGTTTGACAGTGAAAACTGCAGGAACTTCAAACCGGCACTAGGAAACAGACTGAGAAAGCAGAGAAAAAGTGTCTCCTGCAACCCGTTCCCTTGGTGCTAGATGAACGAACGTCTCTCCACTTGCTCTGTTCTGAGAGATATGTGTGTGTGAAAGCCGTCCTTCACCTAGCTTGTTGGGAACACAAAGTTTCTTTTCAGTTGCAAACTCCATTGCATACATATATATGGGGAGGTACAAGCTCCAACTCGGTTTGACAGTGAAAACTGCAGGAACTTCAAACCGGCACTAGGAAACAGACTGAGAAAGCAGAGAAAAAGTGTCTCCTGCAACCCGTTCCCTTGGTGCTAGATGAACGAACGTCTCTCCACTTGCTCAGTTCTGAGAGATAAGTGTGTGTGAAAGCCGTCCTTCACCTAGCATGTTGGGAACACAAAGTTTCTTTTCAGTTGCAAACTCCATTCCATACATATATATGGGGAGGTACTAGCTCCAACTCGGTTTGACAGTGAAAACTGCAGGAACTTCAAACCGGCACTAGGAAACAGACTGAGAAAGCAGAGATAAAGTGTCTCCTGCATCCCGTTCCCTTGGTGCTAGATGAACGAACGGCTCTCCACTTGCTCATTACTGAGAGATAAATGTGTGTGAAAGCCGTACTTCACCTAGCTTGTTGGGAACACAAAGTTTCTTTTCAGTTGCAAACTCCATTCCATACATATATATGGAGAGGTACTAGCTCCAACTCGGTTTTACCGTGAAAACTGCAGGAACTTCAAACCGGCACTAGGAAACAGACTGAGAAAGCAGAGAAAAAGTGTCTCCTGCAACCCGTTCCCTTGGTGCTAGATGAACGAAAGTCTCTCCACTTGCTCAGTTCTGAGAGATAAGTGTGTGTGAAAGCCGTCCTTCACCTTGCTTGTTGGGAACACAAAGTTTCTTTTCAGTTGCAAATTCCATTCCATACATATATATGGGGAGGTACAAGCTCCAACTCGGTTTTACAGTGAAAACTGCAGGAACTTCAAACCGGCACTAGGAAACAGACTGAGAAAGCAGAGAAAAAGTGTCTCCTGCATCCCGTTCCCCTGGTGCTAGATGAACGAACGTCTCTCCACTTGCTCAGTTCTGAGAGATTAGTGTGTTTTAAAGCCGCCCTTCACCTAGCTTGTTGGGAACACAAAGTTTCTTTTCAGTTGCAAACTCCATTCCATACTTATATATGGGGAGGTACTAGCTCCAACTCGGTTTGACAGTGAAAACTGCAGGAACTTCAAACCGGCACTAGGAAACAGACTGAGAAAGCAGAGAAAAAGTGTCTCCTGCATCCCGTTCCCTTGGTGCTAGATGAACGAACGTTTCTCCACTTGCTCAGTTCTGAGAGATAAGTGTGTGTGAAACCGTCCTTCACCTAGCTTGTTGGGAACACAAAGTTTCTTTTCAGTTGCAAACTCCATTCCATAAATATATATGGGGAGGTACTAGCTCCAACTCGGTTTTACAGTGAAAACTGCAGGATCTTCAAACCGGCACTAGGAAACAGACTGAGAAAGCAGAGAAAAAGTGTCTCCTGCAACCCGTTCCCTTGGTGCTAGATGAACGAACGTCTCTCCACTTGCTCTGTTCTGAGAGATATGTGTGTGTGAAAGCCGTCCTTCACCTAGATTGTTGGGAACACAAAGTTTCTTTTCAGTTGCAAACTCCATTGCATACATATATATGGGGAGGTACAAGCTCCAACTCGGTTTGACAGTGAAAACAGCAGGAACTTCAAACCGGCACTAGGAAACAGACTGAGAAAGCAGAGAAAAAGTGTGTCCTGCAACCCGTTCCCTTGGTGCTAGATGAACGAACGTCTCTCCAATTGCTCAGTTCTGAGAGATAAGTGTGTGT
Organism: Camelus dromedarius; assembly: GCF_036321535.1. Taxonomy (NCBI): domain Eukaryota; kingdom Metazoa; phylum Chordata; class Mammalia; order Artiodactyla; family Camelidae; genus Camelus; species Camelus dromedarius. The sequence goes on along the minus strand of NW_026989811.1, from coordinate 309,888 downwards.
GAA